>NC_092499.1:155139093-155442124 GCF_047511675.1 Marmota flaviventris
CCCTTTCTTACCCTGCCCCAGGGGTCATTTCCCTTTGGGTTGGCTTGGTCACATTGCTGCTTGTCTCTTTTACATACATGGGCTGCCTAAGGTTTACCAGCAGTAAGTCTTGTAAAGGATGGAAAAATAAGAACAAGCATTGGGTTGGGAGGCAGAGGGAATGAGGGCAGCTTAGAAAAGCAAGCAGGATGATCTTGGAAGCCAGCAAAAAACAGTTTTAAATGAAACAGAGTTTTTGTCCAAATCATCCAGTTAGTGATTTTTGTTGGTGATTAAGACACGGGTACTGCTATTTCAAGTTGTTTTTTTTTTTTTCTTTTGTGAATAACAATTATAATGGAAGGATATTCAAATTTTCACTTAGAAGTAACTGAAAAGAAAGTCACATGTTTTTCTTTTCAAGTTCATGGCATCTCTAAATTCTCTTCCTGGGCTCCCTCGGAAGCTCTGTGGGGTCTGTGATCCCAGGTGGGGGCTGACAGTGCCCTTCACAAAACTAGTGGGAGGACAGAGAATGCCAAGCGCTTCTTAAAGTGAAGCAAGCTTAAGTATTTCCTGGGAGTCCATTTAGGAGACACAGTCTGACCCACCAATGGGAAACTAGCCGCTTCTGAACAGATGGCTCAAGCTGCCATCTTGGACAGAAATCCTGCTAAGTGAGGGATGTGGGGTGCAGGCTGTGGGCAAATGTAAATAATTCAAGCTCCCAGTCTTCCATATCATGCTGAGCCTTATTGCAGAGCTTCCAAGATAAAGTTTTATTCAACCAATGATGTGATTCTCGCTGTGTAAAATTAGAAGCCAGGGGCCGAGGCGACAGATTCCTCCACCCAGGACACACATTCCCTCTGACAAAGCTCCATTCTCCATCTGCGTAGTGTTTGATCTCAGACACTGTGATCTATCTCTCACAGTTAGGAACAAGAAGTAACCTGAATTTTATTGCCATCATTTTGGAGGAGAAAAATAGAATCCTAAATGGCTTCAGGAAACGAAGGACACCTCTTGGAGTTATTGTTAGAAAGCTGTATAACACTGAGCTATGTAAAGAAATGAAGGCAAGAAGTTGGGACTGTTACTGGAATGATTTGAAAATATTTCCACATTATTCAAAACTTTTTAGATCTCCATGGAGAGAAATCATTATAATGTGGAATGTGCTTAAAACAGACCTGTCAGTTCTCCCCAAATCTGCTGCCTCTGTACTCCTTCCCAAATCTTTTTTAATTTATTTATTTATTTTTTTAGTACTGAGAATTGAATGCTAGGCAAGTTCTCTGCCACGGAGCCCATATTATTTTACTGTATTGTGTTGTGTTTTGAGAAAGTCTAGCTGCCCAGGTTGGCCTCCAACTTGCAAACCTTCTGCCTTAGCCTCTTGAATAAAGTGGATTACAGGTGTGTGTCACCATGGCTGATTGTCCCTCCAAATCTTTACTTTTCTTCCAGTTTCTTGGTTAAAACCCGGGAAATCATCCTTGATTTTTTAAAAAACTCACACCCCACATTCAATTCATCAGTAAATGCTGTTGTCTCCTTCAAAACACATCTAGAATAGGATGATTTCTCCACCCTCCACTGTCGCCACTCTGGTTCAAAGTTCCTTCTTAATGCCTCTGGCCATATCTGTCCTGAAACCCCCTTCCCTTCCACAGGTGTTGATCCTAGGAGAACTCCCTAGGAAACTTTCTGCAAATTAGTCTTCAAGTCTGCTTCCCTGGGAACCTCACCTGTGACAATTGTTGACAGAAGTTGGAAGGAGGGAGGAGGGAATGTAGGCACATTAATATCCTCATGACAGAGCAGAAAGCCAATAGTTGCACCCACTCTGTGGAAAGAGAAAGCATGTTTCTTATTATGAGATAAACTTTCCTT
The DNA here is from genome assembly GCF_047511675.1 of Marmota flaviventris. Classification (NCBI taxonomy): domain Eukaryota; kingdom Metazoa; phylum Chordata; class Mammalia; order Rodentia; family Sciuridae; genus Marmota; species Marmota flaviventris. The sequence continues at coordinate 155,140,969 of NC_092499.1, forward strand.
CTTCCTAAGCTCTGGAAAACCCTGTGTAGGGTAGGCCTAAAATGGCTTTAGTTAGGCTCCCTCATCAAGACTTCTAGTAGGTAGTCAAGGTCATAAAAGCTCTGATTCAGCCTATGTATTTAAAATCATAAAAATCTGCTTGGGAGCATAATCTCACTTATGTCACCTGTTGGCATAACCTTCTGTGTTGGGCCTGCAAATAAAAAAGGTCTATTGCAAAGACTCAGGGAGGCTGCTGCCACTTCCAAATAAAGCATGTTTCACATCCCAATTGTGCCTCACATCTTCTTTCACCTGCAGGAATCTGGAACCTTCATTCCAGGGTCTGAGACCCTGCAGCACAATTGGTGTCGTAATCAGAATCCCAAGTAAGTGAGAGATGTCTCTGCCCTGGCGTACTGGGGATATGTGGCCACTAGCAGTAGGTGGCACTCAGTTGCTTTGGTTCTATTAGCATGAACTCCTGTGGAGAGTTGAGATACAATAGATGGAGCCTCTGTGAGCATAGAGAAGGCTTTACAAACAGCTATTGCCTATGAGAGATACTGCTTGGAAGGCCATGGGACAAGTGCATTGGATATTTCTCACTGCCCTGTAGGTGAACATGAACCCAGCAGGGTGAGCTACAAACAGAGAGGCTGAGCGCAGGCACCAGCTGGTGGCCAAGGAGAAAGGTAATAGTGATGACAATGACAGGACAGAAAGGTCATCTGAGGATCCACACAGTGTTGCCCTGGGGAGTACAAACGGAGAAGGCAAGGTAAAGCCACTGTCAGCCTCTTCCGCTGGGCAATTGGAGCCTGACCAATGCTATTAACAAACTATTTGGCCACTTCTGGAGGACACTCAGAGTAATAGTAGTAAAGATGATGCAGCAACCACTGGGAACAAAGGCTGGGGCCTACACCAGGACTGGACGGCAGACTTGAGCCTGACCACTAGCAAACCCTTCAGCTCCTCATGCTGCTGCCCACCAATGAACCTACCCAGATGCAAGAAGCAACAAATTCATTGTGGCCCACCCTACCCTATGAGTTGATGGTGTTGAGGCACCATAGTGAGCTCTTGCACTAATTGGAAGAACAACTGGGCCATGGCAAAGAGTGTGTCACCTTTGAGCAGTACTGGGAACTACTGGAGAGTTGTGGCACTGGTGAGTAGTTCAAAGAGCCCTTGGAAACAAGAGTCAGGTCACTGGAGGAGGATTTCCATATATTAGAAGTATTCCTTTGATTCCTCCATAGTGCTAATGCAGTCAGAAGAGAAGGAGAAGGGGTATCAACACCTGCAAGCCTGGTCAATGGTAATACAGAAAATGAAACACAGCAGCTGATGGTTCTGGGTGGGTAACCAGCAAGGCAGGCCCAGGTAACTAAGTTCACCACATTCTCGTCAAGCAGTGTTGGTGGACTTGGGAAAGCAATTTAGACAGAGGCTGGGAAAGCCCCTGACTAGTTTGCTGTTATGCCTGTGAGATTTAGCGGTGGGTCGCATTATATATAGTGCCCTAAAAATGGAGAGGTTAGCACTCTCCTCACAGCAGAGGTTGCAAAACAGTCAACTCTATGGAGGCATTTAGAGGGGCCAAGAGAGTCTAGTATGGTAGGAGCTGGCAGGGGGAAGAAACTCTGAGGGTTCTGGGAGCCAGTAGGGCAAAAGACCCCATATGCTACACCTTATGAATCCTTCAGAACTTTTTGAATTAGATGTGTGCATAATGCAAGAAAGGTTTGGATGGGACTGTGGCAGAATTCAGAATGTTTAAGATGGTCTATTGGATTTTGGTCCCAACTGTTGAAGGGTGTAGAGGCCATCTATACCCTGATACCTGTATAAGTGAACCAGAAACAAGCCCATACCTTGAAGGTAAGGCATTTAAACTATCCAGTGCTTTGTACACTGACCACTCCAGCCAATGATAACTGTCTTCATGGACAGTGGTGGCTGTAGAGCAAATGCTGTCTGCTTTGATACTTGTATAGGATAAAGTACCAGTGGACTGAGCTACACACTATCTGGATGGTGGTAGCAAATGAAGTATCTCCCACAGTGATATGTAAAGCTGTACTGTGTACTGAGGGCAAATTCTGTGGCAAGAGCTCTGGAAGCTAGGCCACAGGAAACAGGTGACTATAGGGCAGGTAAGTGGCCCATGACCCTCTGATTACCCGAGGGAATGATGCAGCAGATCCTTTGGCTAGGGTGTGATATTTGGAAGAGGCACCTTCCCTTGACCTGAAGCCTTGGTTGCGCTGCCGCCTATAGCATGCAGGAGTAAAAACTATGTAGTCAAACAGTGGGGACTCCATTTAACATGGAATGCCCTGGTAGAAGCTTGCCAGGCACATGTGACTCATCTCAGGAGTTTCGTCACCCTTGCTGCATTGGTATCATGGATGGTCAGGTTAATGCATGGCAGGTTGACTACGTTGCCCCTCTATCGAAGTCCGGTGGTGGGAGGATGCTCACCTTAATGGTGATTGGTATGGTCACTGGTTTGTTGTTTGTCTGACTCAGTGGCCAAGAGAATCAGCATACTATAATTGCACCCTGAGAGGCTAGCTCATTATATTAGAGAGTGATCAAGGCACCCATTTCACAGTGAGAATGTGCAGTGATGGGCAATTCAGTCACAGATTCAGTGAAAGGTTCATGTCCCGTATCACCCACAGGATGAAGGCATGAAAAAAATATATAATGCCCTGCTTAAGCAAGGACTTAAAACTGCAATCAACTCACCTTCTCTAAAAGGGTGGGCACAGTTTTTATGAGCAGTTGAGTGAACTCTGAATGAGCATCCCAATGAGGGGAACCAGCCTGTAAAAACTTTGCTGCATCGCATAACAGCACCAATACTGATCCAAATGACAACAAAGGACATTGAACTGAAGCCTGGGTTCAGGCAGCAAGAGACTATTCTCTTGCCTGCCCCCACTAGATTGAACTCATGGCTCTGGACAATGAAGTCCCCCAAATTCTGTTGGGAAGCCTTATTAGCCCCATGGTGGAGAAGTTTGGAATATGATCTCCTACTGACCTACTCCTACCAATGAGTGTCCCCCTGGTACCTGGTACCTGCCCAGATCCCACATATGGGGCACAGATTTTAAAGGGCATTTTTAGCAATTCCCTTTGGACAATTATGTGTTCTCCAGTGCTGGTGCACACAGAGTCTGGTGATGTATGGGTCCAAGCTGTAGAATGTGGAATTACTGCTCAAAGAAGCAGCTGCAGGTGGTGACTGTGCTTTCCTGGGACTCAAAGCTGGCATGCATTCTCCCAGATGGACATAATTAACCTGTATTAGTGCCTGTAACTGCTTTGTACTTTTGTTCACAGGTGTGTCCTCTTTAACACCATCATGGATTGGGCATACATCTACACCAGAATAGCAAATGCCTCTGCCTGCTGAGTGAGTGTCTGTGAGTTCTATTGCTAGATTACCCTGGCTGTTAATAATCCCAGGCAGTGGGGCTTATCTTCTGGTTGTATGCTGTTGCAGCTTGTGCTGAAGCTATGGCCTCTGGATGCAGGTTTCTTCCCTCCTTGCTAAGGAATCATTGCAGAAGACATCAACTATGTATATTGTACAGTGAGAAATCCTAAAGGTTGAAATGCGGGGCAAGACCAAGATGGGTATAGTTAGTCTCCCTCAATGAGACTTCCAGCCTGCTCTGATTTAGTATGTAAAAAGGTCATAAAACTCTAAAACAACATTTGTACTCAAGGCCGTAAATATCGGCTTGTGAGCATGTGCTCACTTATACAACCTGTTGTCATCTGACCTTGGTTTAGCCTACACATAAAAAAAAGGCCTATTGCAAAGACACAGGGGACTGCTGCTGCCTTTGAACAAAGCAGGTCTACCATCCCAAATGTGCCTCACATCTCTTTTTCAACTGCCAGAATCCCAAACTTTCTTCCTAGGATCTGAGTCTCTGCAAGACATCCTCCCATCTCCATGTGCTCTAGAAACATTTTCTCTCTCCTCTGGCTTCTCACAAGCCAAGTCACCCATATCTCAGAAACTGTAGCTACCCACCATTGCAGACTTTGCACTCACCCACTGCAGGGAGCTTCCACCACACTTCCAAGGGCATAACAGCCTGATAAATCAGTCATGTTGGCCTCTTCCCCTAGTTAGTTTCCATGCCCACTCTATGCATGTCCTGTAGTGACCTCTCTTGGTAAGATGACATCCCCTGGCCTTCCACTGGGAGACCTGTGCCTTCCTTAACATGACTGGCCGATCTTTCTGCAATGCCCCTCCAAGCTGTTGATATCCTGGCAAGGAATCTACCTTGAACACCAATAAATTGCCAAAACACCCTGAATATTTTTTTGGGGGAAGTTAATCACTCCCCACCAATTTATAATGAAAGAATCATGGGAATTTGTGAGGGAATGACACATAAGTAGCCAGGGATTTTGTGAAATCAAGCATACTAAATTTTTATGTGTATTCCTCATGTCCTGTATTCTGTATTGACAATAATCTCTTCAATTTTTAAAAGCTTACCAAGGCCTCTCACATTAAAAAAAAATTTCCTCTATTTATGAAGCCAGCTCTTTATCTTATGTTATCTATCTTATCCCTGCTATTGCATTTATTCAGTCATTTATGTATACAAACGTAATCTCCAAGTATTCAATATGGTAAACAATGGAGTCTACCTTTCCTACCCCTTTAATTCTCAATCCAGTAAAATATGGTTTTCTGTCATCCATTTCACTGAGATATTAGCCATGAATGAGTTCACTATTGCTAAATCTGGGGAGCACATCTTGCCTCTTGCTATGGCCAGTTTTCTTGAGGGCCTCTTTTTCTCTGCAATCTTATTTCCTCATTCTTCCCTTTTCTCCTAGTCTCCTACATGGTGCCCTGGGGGCATTTCCAGAGATTCAGTCTTTGTTTTCTCATCAAGCTATCTTATGCATGTGAGTGGCATCCTATTCCATTTACTTGACAATGATTTCCAAATCCATGACCTGCACCAAGACCTCCTGTCTCAGCTCCAAGTTTTTTCTCCTCAGCCATCTGATTGACATTGACACCTGAAGGTTTCATCTGTATTCTGCTCTGAACGTGTCCCATATTTAACTTAACATAAACATGCACAACCAACCATGAAGTCCACTGCTTCTCATACACCTCTGCCTGGACATTCTCTTCAGTGCCCTGTACCCCCATTGGTTTTCCTCTTGAGTGTTGTCTTCACTCATGCTGGGTCCCAGCCTGGGAGGCCCTCTACACAGTTGACCATTTCTATAGTCTGCCTCTGATCAAATTAGGTTGTCTTTATTTTTATTCTGTAACACAGTCAATGAGTACTTATAGTAAGTGTAGAAGGAATTAGTCACATTTGTCAATGTCTTTCTCAGACTTGTGTTATTAGTTTTATCTCTACATTTTCAGAAATCTATTTGAGTCACAATTCCATTTTATAAATATTAGTTTCATTGAAATTTGATAAAGCATGGGGTGTAGTGGTGCACAACTATAATTCCAGATACTTAGGAAGCTGAGGCAAGTAGGTCACAAGTTTGAGTCCAGCCTCAGGAACTTAGTGAGACTGTCTAAAATTTTTTTAAAAATGGCTATGGATGTAGGTGAGTGGTATACCACCCCTGGGTTCAATTCCTAATACTAAAAAGAAAAAAAATGATAATCTAAACTAAAAATCTATTGCTCTGAAAACAACAAACTGTAGTGTCTCACAATGGGCTGAGAAGAACACCACTGTAAATACCTCTTGCATGTGGGGTTTATCATGTACTTAATATTTAAATCTCGTGTGATTTTTAATACTATAGATTAAACTCATGTTCTAAGATTTTCTTCATGGTTACTTGGATCATCTTAAGAACCATATGACAATCCCTTCACACTGAAGATCCCTGAAGTAGTGGAGGACTGAGGAAGGGTCTCTAAAGTACCAACATGGTGGAATCATCGTATTAAGACTTTGCCTCTCTGATCCATACCTGTAGAAAATATGCCTGAGTTAAATCCAGGCATATGCAGTCTCTCAGTACAGAATCATAATACGTAAACTCACATATATAAGTCATCATGCCATCCTGGTGATTCCTAATGAAGTGCATTCTTTTCTAAAAATTATAATGTTATAATCTCAAACACTCCTGTTGTCAGAGACCATGCTGATTGGTAAATATAACAAGGGAGCTAGCCTAAATTCTAGATCCTGCACTGAATATGTGTGTGTATTATCTTTTGGATATTTATGTGTGTATTAACTCCTGTTAATGCAGTAATGTTGAGAGGTAAAGTGAATGGAATGCAACAGCTGTAACCTAATCAGCTCACCCTAGTTTGGATGGACTGACTGGGTAGCAACTGTAGGCAGGTGGAGCATGGCTGGAAGAGGTGGGTTACCAGGAACATGCCCTGGAAGGGTATGTCTTTCCTCTAATCTCTCTCTCTCTCTCTCTCCCCTTCCTTATCTTGCCAGAAGATAAGCATCTTTCCTCTCTGGGCCCTTCTCTCATGATGGGCTGCCTTATCTTGGGCCCAGGCAATGGAGTCAGCTGTCTAGGGACTGAGACCTCTGAAAGCATGAGCCCCAAGTAAACTTTGCCTCCTCTGATGGCTCTTGTCTGGTATTTTGATCACAATGACACAAAGGCTGATTAAAACAGTGCACATGAAGGATAAGGCTTCTCTAGGGGTTAATTGCCCTACAGACCCAGCTCTGTCTTCTCATGGATGGGGCTGCAAGGACCCTGTGAAAACTTCTGTTGTTATTTGTTCCCTCAATTATTTTACTTCAGCTATTCATTTGAATCTTTTTTGTTTAAATTATAGATTGCATTTTTTAATGTTTTTATGTGTACCAGATACTGTTTTAAGAAGTTTGCATGTGGTCTGGGGATATACTCAGTTGTAGGAGTGTTTGCCTAGCATATGTGGGGCTCTGGATTCAATCCCCCATACCACAAAACTGAACAAACAAAAACAGAAGTTTGCATGTATCTACTCACTACTATTTCCATCCTGTGAGGTAGATACTATTGTATGCCATTTTACAGATGAGGAAACTGAGACACAGAGGAGTTAAGTAATCTGCATGCAATATCAGAGATGAAAAGAGGGAACCCAGGTGGCCTGGTCACAGTCTAATTCTGAAACTCTTGAGTAGTGCTTCAGTATGGGGGTTAATGATGAGGAAGTAAAGGCCAGTTAAACTTTAAGTAAAATGTGAAAAGCAGTCCACAGTAGTATTGCTTATATTATTCCAATTATCAGACTTGTGAGGCAGCTAAATGTCTTTATTCAGCACTATTTAGTGACTTCAGTTCCAATTCAGGGCCTTTTTCTTTCTATGACTTCCTCCTACCCTCCAGTTATCTTCCAGACTTGGATCTTCTACAGCTTCTGAGCCTCAACCACACCATATGGCTTATTCAATCATTTGTTGTTATAACAAAACACCTGAGGCTGGGTACTTTGTAAAGAAAGATGTTTATTTGGCTCAGCAAGTTTATTTATTTGCTTATAGGAAAGAGACCAAATTGCATGGTTCTGTGACTGCATGAGGACTCATTGGCTGTGTTATAACATGGCAGGGAAGCAGAAATGAACTATGCAGAGACATATGTGTGTAAGACAGGAGCTAACCAGAATTGGAAGGGCTAGGATTGTTGTGCAAATGTGAGTCTATGTACATGTGTGCACATATATGAGTATGTTTGTGTGCATATGTGTAGGTGTTTGTATATGTATGTATGTTCATATGCAAATGTGAACCAAACATGCATGAACAGGTACCTGAGCATGCCTACATACAGGAACACAAATATACACACATGCATGTATATTTGTATGCAGGTACACACATGAGTACATATGTGTGCACAAGTACATGCATAATTTTATACCACATGATCATCACAAAAATGTGTATACATATGCATGTACAAGAATGGACTGACATTTGTGCACATATGATGTATATATTTGCATGTACATTTGTGCATGCATATGTAGAAACATGTGTGATTGTATGTATGTGTGAGGATATGCTTGTGTATACTGATATCTCTATATGTGTGGGCACACAAGCACAGTGGTTACATACATAGTGTCCATGTGGAGAAGTACATGTTTGTTCACATGTGTGGGCACGCATGTGGACCTGAACACACACACATATGCATGAAAACATATATGCCTATGTGGGCACATAGGTGTGTGTGTATCTGCATGTTTACATGCATGACTTTTAATATGGTATCTGTGGTGCAAATGTGGGTGCATGGCTTGTACATATGTGTATGATTTTGAATATGTGTGCAAAGTGTGTGCATGTCCACACCTCCATGTATGCATATGAGAGTGCAAGTGCATAGACATACAAAATGTGTGTGTACCACTGTATTTCTATATGGGTTTGTGGCTCACATGTGCTCATGTGTGCCTGTGTGTACATGTGTGCCTCTGTGCATATGCACATGTATGTGCATGTATTTACACAGAGACCTAATCACACATATTCATGTATCACATTTGTATAAACACAACACATATGCTCAAGTGTGCACAAAAAAACTCACAAGTATACACAAGCAGACACATTATAAACAGGAATATAATAGAACATATGTATACTGGTATGTATACTCACACATCCACACACATCTTCACATGTATATACATGTCCAAACATGTGCAAATTATGCAAATAAGCATACCTATATACAAATACATACAAATACACATGAATACAATGTGCTTGCATAAAAACATACAAATATTTTATATATGAACACATTTACATAAACAAATATACAACTGCATGCCTGTACACACATATTCGTGCACATATGTACACAAACACACATATACACCTATGTGCATGTACACATGTACACACTTATGAATGCTTTCATGTGTACTCACATGCACCCTATGCATATGCTTGTAGAGACACACTCACCATGTAAATGTTCATATGCAAAAATGTGTGCACCCACCTGCATCTATATGTGCATGCAAATGTGTGCAGACACCTGCAATTGCATACTAACGTATCACAAACGTGTATGTATCATGACAATGTACACACCCATGCAAGCATGTACACACATATGAAAACACGTGTGGAACTATGCACATGTACAAATTCATGTACCATGTATACCTATACATACACATGCATGTGTGCACTCACATAAGTGTATGCATAGGAACATATGCACAGAAATATGTTCAGGCATATCTGTAGCCATATGAACAGATGTACATGCACAGATGCGAATCACCAGTGATACTGCTGGTTACCTGTGACGAATTCTGCTTCCTCCATGTTGAAGTATAATATTAGAGAACCATACAAAGGCAAGCATATAAAGCAGGGTTTATTTAAAAAGGGGTATCATAGACTTCTCTCAGGATGGAGAAGTGGGCCATAGCTGGAATTCTGGTATTCTAAGAAGTGAGGGTATTCTGTCTTTTGTATATGTCCTATGCTTCCTTTGTTCTCCTGCTCTCTTCCCCTTATTTCTCTCATTCCTGTGGATGTGACTAGGTGCAGGAAATGCTCAGTGGGAGGGCCACAAGGTGGGAAAGAGGTGGGCTGAAGGGGCCAGAGAGGAGTGATTCAGGAAGGAAGGGGGCATAATTAACAACTCCCTGTAGGAAAGGATAATCCTTGGGACAGGTTACCTTAGCAACAGGTTGGAGCAGGGGCAGGTTATCTTGATAAGGGTGGAGGAAGGGCTCTGAAGAAATTAAAATTTCAATTCCTCCATTCTCTGGATCCAACCCTTGCCTATGTGCCTGTCTAATTCTGGCTTCACCAGTATGCTCACATATGTCTATATAGACGTATGACAAACACATATACATGTGTGTACATATATGCACAAACATAAAAATGGCAAACATTTTCACACACTTATATATATGCATATGCATCCACTTATACTGCACTCATATACAAACATGTATGTGCTCAGATTCACACACATATGAACATACATGTATGCATACATCAGAACATGCATGCAGGTACACATTCTAACACTAGTAACACACATTCACACAATATGCACACCATGTGTACATGTACACATATATGCAAACATGAACACAAAAATATATGCATGTGTAAAACACATACATCACACATGAGTGTGCACACATTGGGTATGCACAAATATGCACACATGCATACATGTATACAATTATAAGTTCACACATACAAAAACACATGTACATGTATATTTTCACACATATAAGCACATTCACACATATCCACATGTGTACACACATACCTTCAAGTGTATGCACACATGCAAGTGTGTACATGGATGTTCACAGTTACATACATCTACAAGCATGTATGCACATGTGTATGTATGTTTTGTGCAAGTGTGTGCATGTATACGCACAGGCATGAATACATTGGTGTATACGTGTGTACAAATGTGTGTGTGAATACACACAATCATGCCAGGGTTTTATTATCCCACCTCAAGACACAGGCAGGGGCCAACAATTTGAAGGAATTAAGCCCTTATTAAGGCTTCATTAGGGTTATCTTTGTCTTTTTGATATACCTTCATCACCCTGGACCAAAATTAGGAAGATTAACATTGGATGGTGGATATTGGCAGAGAAAAAGGAGAGACCTAATGAACATTTTACTGCTATCCTCTTGCCTTCCAAGCCCAGCCCAGCAGCTATGGGAGGCAGAAAGGACACACGAAGTAGAACCTGTGATTTCTGTGTAAAGCTAATATTCAACCATTTATAGCTGTGTGAACTTCACCTCATGGGGTGTTGTTTTCCATCATTGGGGTTGATATGAGGATTAAACTAAATGCCATTTGAGAGTTGTGTTGCAGTTTCCAAAGCATTGTGTAATTGCTGCTATTTTCCAGTTCTTTATGACGGAGTTCTTCTGTCCTACTGTGGCAGTCTCTCCTGAGAAACTCATTATGCCTCTTGAACATGCAATGTCACTAACAGTCTTCTGATAAATTATACCATAAACTACTGTACTGATGTATGAAACTATGCATATACTGATGTTTGCATACATATACATTCCTATATATGTGATTTTGAGCATGTACATGTTTATATATGAGTGCAGTATAAGTGGGTGCATGGGCATATGTGTAAGTGTGTGAAAAAGTGTGCCATTTTTATGTGTGTGCATACATGTACACATGTGTGTATGTGTGCTTGTGTTTGTCATATGTCTGCATAGACATATGTTCTGTTTGTTCCTGTTCAGCTTTCTGGTCTTCTTGCTGGATTTTAGGGACTTTGGGAAGAACTCTAAGCTTCTGAAGTTCAGATTTTCATTTTGTTTAAGAGTCCTCAATTTATTGTCCAAATCAGGACAATTTTCCTAGTGAAAGGAATGCTATTACTAACAGGCTGGGGCAACAAGCATAATCCCTATTATATGTTGAAGGGTATGCAAACTGTTTTGTTAGTGATAGTGTTGATTTTTAATTTTTTTTTTTGCTTTTTAAATGTGCAACACAATTTTACCCCATCTCTGGCTGCTGATACTTTGTGGAGTATAGATGGATGAACAAGTTCTTGGGTTTTTCCCCAACCAACATAGAGTGGTTGTTTTCTCAAAGATCCAACACATTGAGTAATCTTTCTGCATCCATAAAAAATCTATTTTCTTATTATATCTTGATTGATTATTGTGACTTTTCCTCTTTGGTTAAATTAAATGACTGTGGAGCAAATAGAAGCAAGAAGACCCAAATTTATGGAAGCTCCTAAGTACCATTTATTTGCTCTATCAATGCTATAATCTGCAGAACATGTGGCTCTAAAGATTGTCATTTTTCCTGTTCTAATTGCAGTGTTCTTCTTTTTTCTTTCCATGTGTCTACAGTATGTCAAGTAACATTTAAACTTTATTTTCTGAGAATCTCATTTTTTTAGGTCATATGTTATTTCTACTAAGTTTACATTTCTGATCTCTCACACAAAGTCACATGCATTCAGACTTGTTCTCTTTGCATTGAAGTAGGAGTTTCCTCATGCATCTGCCACCCCTGTCTTCCCTAAAAGCTTCTGAGGACAAATGCTGATGCTGCACACAATGCTGATGTCCACCAGAGCTATGAAGTGGGCAGGCTCCATAGAGTGATCTTGCCCATGCCTCAAAGGAGATAGTGAACAGTCAGTTAGGAAAGGTTTTTGAAGGCTGGTTCAGGACTTAAAAGAAGGAGCAGAATCACATCATCAAATGCTGAGAGTCAGATAAATTTTGCATTATTATAGGAGACTCCTACGCACATACACATATGATCTTACCCTGACTGCCAAACATAAATGCATTAACACCTAGGATAAATGACTTCTGCAAAAGTAATATAGTGGCTTCCCATGCAGTGTGCCATTAAACTACCCAAAATATTTGAAACAGGCAATTTTAAGCATCTTTAAAACAAACAATCAAAACCAAAAAGAAGTGGGCAGAGAGGAAGAAATCATCTGCATCCCTGCGATGGAGAGAAGGATTTCTCAGTACAAAATAAAGAGAAACAAACAGACAAAAAATAAAAATGGGCCCTCACTTTAAAAAATATATAGAGAGAAAAGAACAAAAAAGAGCCTCAAAATATCTTCATGCACATTCCATCCAAGGTTGAAATTCTATTCAGAAGTAGATTAAAGGTGAAACAAATGGAGATGAAAAGATATGTGGTGCAGCTCTAAGAGCCAGAGAATATTTGAGAACAAGATAATTTGAAAAGCATCTAACAAATGCAAGGATGAAGGGAACTGATGACAGGTAAGTGAAAGTCCACCTTAGACAAAGTGCTGCAATCTAGAACTGAAGGAATTCAAAACTCTAATTCAGTTAAGGGACAAATGATACCAAGTCGATGGTCATATATTTAGGTATGTATTATTTTAATTCAGAGAAAAACAACAAACAAAATGTGCCTAGAAATAGCAACTGTGAACAGAGAATCTGCATGCACTGACATTCAAAGTTAACCAATTACATACATGTCAGAATAAAAAACCAAACAAAGAAAAGACTGAGAGGAGAAGATGCATGTATTACTTAACTTTTATTTCAGAACTTTTTAAAAAATCAAATTATGGAAAACAGAAAGATTGAGCTTAATACTTCCAAGAAAATTTAAAAAATACTTTTTCTTAAAAATCTTTAACTGAGATGAATTACCCATTGTACCCATGGACAGATGACATATATTAATGTGTTCAATGAACCTAAAGAAATGCATCCTGAGGGAACCTCATCTTCAGTGGAATCTCCTAAGGGAGCCTCCACAGTCACGTCATTTTGTTTTATTTTCTGATGACTCTCTAGCACCTAGGACAGCTCCTACACATTGTAGGTACTCAATAATATTTGTTGGATGAGATTTTTGCAAAGGTACAAGGAATGAAGAAAGGCACTGCAAAATTAATAACACGGGACTCTGTTTTACAAAGGGAATGCGTGAATTTATTTTCACAGGTTTAAATGGAAGACTTGAAAAATAAAGAGAGGTGTATCATAAGTGTCTCATTATAAACATGCAAACATGAATGGCAGCTGGCTCATAGAGGAGAAACACAAAATTAAAGCAAGGAGTCAAAACACAAAAAGTGGAAGAAAGTAAAGAGGATAAGGAAACATAGTATATAAACAGTGATAACATCAGGAGGAATATCAAGTCTATACTCACTGCCTCCCTATTCTCCACCTCCCTCCTAAGTTACCATTAACCTTCTTTGAATCCATCTGAACACCTTGTTCCTGTAGGTGTGTCCTAAGTGTGGACTGTAGATGGTGGTGGTGGACAACACATGATCCTGACAACCATCCCATTAAAGTGCATATTTTCCCATTACAGACAGGCCTTCGATAGTACTTAACTTATATTAAGTAGTATCCTTAATTTATATCAACATTTATCTTATCCTTAATTTATATTAACCCTTCCCTTCACCTCTAATTAAGAAAATTAATTAGAATGTGGAAATTCTACTCCTTAGTAGTATGGGGTGGTATGCACAATGACCACATGGCAGCACCTAGAGATCCTTAGAAATTCAGACTCTCAGGACCCAATCAGACTTCATTGAAAGGATTCTGCATACTACCAAGATCCCAGGTGATCTGTTTGCACACTAAAGTTTGAAAAGCAATGGTCTATGTCTCATTTTCCTCTCTTCTCAAAGCAAGTGAATGGCTCTAATTTCAGAGACTGTTGGGGCATAGTCTGGTGGTCCCCTTAACGTTTCTGGATTGCCAACCTGTCTATTCCCCAACAACTCTTGGGCTGTGAGTCTCTATGACCTTTTGATATTTCTAATTGACATGTAATATTTGTGCAATTTATAAAACAAAGTATGATAGTGTGACATAAGTACACAATGTATAATGACAAAATCAGAGAAATTAGCATTTGTATCTCCTTAAATATTTATCATTTTGATGTGTTGGAAAACATAGACACTTCTTTGTTTTGAAATATATAAAAAATTATTGTAGACTATGATTATTCTATTATACTGTGGAATACCAGCCATGCCCCACTTTGCCCCCCTATTTCCCTATATTCTTTGATGGGCGTAACCCCCACAATGTCCCAACCTACACAATAATCTTATTTTTTTCCACCTCATTTTTTGCCAATGTGTTTCAGGGGTAGGGAACATTGGTATTATGGCTGGCTCTTTTGATTTTATCCTTAAATCAGAAGGGTCAGAAAGCTCATCCTCTCTAGTTATGTGTTCACTGTTTTCCTACTATCTCCCCTTATTTTAGTTTGCTTTTTATCGCTGTGAACAAAAAGACCTTACAAGAAGAACATAAAGGAGGAAAAGTTTATTTGGGACTCATTGTTTTAGAGGTTCAGTCCATGATCGAGTGACTCCCTAACTCTGGGCCCATGATGAACCAGAACATCATGGTGGAAAAGTGTGGCAACTCAGCATTTTGTGACCAGGAAGCAGAGAGAACTCCACTCACCAGGGGCAAAATATAAACTCCAAAGTCACATCTCCAGTGACTTCCCCCTCCAGTCACACCCTACCTGCCCCTATTACCACTCACATAATCTACATCAGGAGATTAATCCAGTTGTTAAGTTAAGGCTTTGATAACCCAATCATTTCACCTCTCTTCTTTCACTGCCTCACACATGAGCTTTTGGGGAATACCTTATATCCAATCCACAATGCCTCTGATCTGTTATTCATATTTCCACTGTGTAGAAACACGAATAGACCTGGTTTTTAAATTTTCATTTCCTTATGATATCTTTGTTTAGCCTTTATATGTTGTTTTTTTTAAAACAAACTATTTTTAATGGAAATGAAAACATACAAAATGTTTCTAAAACTTACAAGGAAAAATAAAACAAAGGGGCTGGGGTTGTGGCTCAGCTGTAGAGCACTTGCCTTGCACATGTGAAGCACTGGGTTTGATCCTCAGCACCATATAAAACTAAATAAAAACCAAAAAATGAAATAAAAATTCAATCTTTCCCTTTCCATGTCCTATTCCTCCACCCACAGAAAACCTTTAACCATTTACATTAACCCTTTCTGGTGTTTTTCATTGATTCACAGGTCTATGTCTATGAGGAGCCCCTTGGTACATGCCATTTCTTATACTTTGGAGATGTTCCTTATCAACATAGAGGGTTCTGCTTCCTTCTTTGTCATAATTACACTGCATTCCAGAGTTTGAATACTGGATACTTTGCCTTCACTAGTTTTTTACTGACTATACTAAGGGAACATTTGTCTCCAGTGGTTGGCCACAAATAACAATATTGGAACAGAGATGTGGTATATGCATGTTGCAATTAAACACAGCATGTTTCAAAAATTCTGTCACAGTATATTTCAAGGCCATGTGCCCTAGAGTCCTTTCCCCAATAACACTGCCCCAAATATGTGGTACTTGTCATTTTAATGAAAGTGGCAAGTGATTTTTTGACTGTTAATAAACATACCTTTCTCTCATATTCACTGACATTAAGCATATTTCCATATATTTGTTGCCCATTTGGAGTGGTTTTCATTTTCTCTGTTTTTCTTCTTTTCCCATTTTCTCAGTAAATATTCTCTTTCTATGGTCCATTTGAAAACTTTCATTTTAATATCATGTTTTAGCAATTTATCTCTTGTCTATGCTTTGTTAGATGATTTTATGACATCTTTACCATAGTTTTTGAACAACTGAATAATATAACACTATCATTTCTTTTATATCTTCTGAGTTTCATCATGGCTAGCAATGGCCTGCCACAAACAGAATATGCATGTATTATTCCATGTTTTCTCAAAAGATTTTAATCATTTAATTGTTTATACCAAAGCCTATTATTGAGCTAGATTTTTGTTATGTAGAAGATGTTAGCTGGTCTCTAATTTCATTTTCTTGCAGAGAGGTGTGACAGGCCTATTTATTAGTGATCTAATGTTTCCTACTGAATTGTGCTTTGGGACAGATCCAATATTCACACAAGACTGATATTTGATTCCTCTTAGGGTTCTAACAATCCACCAGTGATGCATTCATTTTACTAGTCTCTATTATAGCATCTAATAATTAGCAAAACATAACCATGCTAACTGATATTTTTATTAAAATATACTGCTCTCTACTATTCTCAAACATGCATTTTCCATTAATTTTTATCTACTTCAAATAAAATACCTCACTGAGACATCAATTATAATGATATTGTTCACACACTAGTTTGGAGAGCACTGATGTTATTATTACAATGTTCAATATTCCCATTTTATGTCCCCTATTAACTTTATTCTTTTCTCACATCCTATCATAGGAATTTATGTATAAATTCTACAACTTATTCAGCGTATTGGTCCTTGTTCTTTCCTGTTATACAACATTTTTAATTATTATACATACTTGTTTACATTATAGGTGGAATATTTTTTCTATTTTATTTTTAATTACTTATTGCTGGAATGGATCATATCTAGAGATTTCTGTATATACTATTGTGTCCAGCAACTTTACCAAATTATTTCATTAATATTTTGAACTAACTAGCATCTTTGGAATTTAGTGTATGTTTGTATGGGTATGTATATATTACATATCTATATATTATATACTACACATATGTTTCAGATACACATTTATATATTTAACATACCTTAAATATATAATATACATATGATATATGCATATATAATAAATGCACAATAGATGAATCTCTTATTGGGGCATTTATTCTACAGTTACTTTGCTTTAATCTCTTTTATCCATTATATATTCCATTTGAACAATTATGAGTCTACAGACAAAATTTCACATTTTTAAAACCATAGCTCCTGAAGCAAGGCTGAACTTGGTTGTCCCACTGTTTTAATTTAGGATCTTTCCAAAGTAGACCCTAAGCAAGGAGATGAATTCACATAGTTTATTTGGGAGGTGCTGAAAGAACTGGTTTGTGCATGGAAAGAAAAGTTGGGAACAGGCAAAGGGCCAGTGAAGGATACATTACAAACCAGTCATCATGGTGGGCACCAGGGGCTTTGCCTCACTGGGCAGCCTCAAGAAGCCAGATGGAAATTATGTCATTTGCAGGAAAATGGGTGGAGACCATAATATTAAACAAAATAAGTCAAACTTAGAAGATCAAGGATCATATGCTTTCTCTCATATATGCAAGCTAGAATGGAAAAAGAAATAGAAAGGTGTGGGGGGATGATCTCAGGAAAATCAAAGGGAGATAATTAAAGAAAAAGACCAAGTGGTGGGAGGTAGGCAGGGAGGAAAGAAGTGCTGGGAAGCAATATTGGCCAAATTATATTGTTAAATTGTGTGCATGTATAAATATATAACAAACAAAACTTGTTATGTACAATTACAATGCACAAATTTAAAAAATGTTGAAAGAAAAATAAAAGCCAGTCGGAACTGAAAAAAAAAAAAGAAGCCAGATGGAACACCCTTTTGGGCATTATTGCTTCTGATGGGTGAAGGTACTGGGGTGCTTATACACAAGATTTCTCATCACATGTTTGGTGGTGGGGGGGTTGTTCCCAGGAGAACAAACTCAAAAGTCCTGACAAATTCTGAAAAGGAGAGTATGTACAGTAGGTAGCCTAAAATACAGAAAAATCACACAGTAAGTTAATGCTGTTTGTGGCTACCAAACCCCTCAATGCAGATGGTCCCCAACTTATGATGTGATTTTTCAACTCTGTTATGGTGTGACAGTGGCAAGTGTTTAGTAGACACTGTCTTTGAGTTAGTTTTGTATTGTTTTGGGGTACCAGGGATGGAAACCAGGGGCTCTTTTCCACTAAGTCACATACCAACCCATATATATATATATATATATATATATATATATATATATATATATATATATATATATATAATTTAGAGACAGGGTTTCCCTGAGTTTCTTAGGGCCTTGCTAAGTTTCTGAGGCTAGCTTTGAACTTGTGATCCTTCTGCCTCAGCCTTCTGAGCTACTGGGATTGCAGGGTTACACCACTTGCCTTCAAGTTTTGAATGTGCATCTTTTCCAAGGCTGGCAATATGTAGTATTTTTGAGCTACCAAATCAGCCCATTGATCATGAGGAGGAAAATAATCCATAGTCTACAGTACACTGTGTTGCTGAGTTAGGATGTGTGTATAGTAGGTGAGATATATGGAATGTATTTCCAACTTAATGATATTTTCAACTTCCAGTGGGTTTATTGGCACATAACCCTATCATCATAAATCAAGAAACATCTGTCCTGTTACTAGTGCTATCTAAAGATGCAGTCAAAGTAAAATCTAAGATAGAAAGAAGGACTGGTTTGTGAGACTTCTTAGATTTTCAAAAGAATAAAATCACAGAAAAGGAAAAAATACTTACTTTATTTGTAAAAGATAAACAGTGAAGTGGGGAAACCAGAAGTTTAGTTCAGAAGTCCACTAGGGAGGCTTCTGCAAGATCTGGAGAGAAAAAAAAATCCCAGGCTGAGTTGCCAACTCTATCAGCACAGGTTCCTCTCAGGTGACACCTTCCTGCTGCTTGGATAGAGAATCTCCTAAACCTTAGGCAATACTTCTCAAATCGAATTACACTGTGACTCAGCATGGTGTCCTAAATCTTTACCACTGTCTGTGTAAAGGAAGACAAAAAGACAGGTCTTCAAAGCTAAGAGGAGCTGCCCAGGCAAGGGAAGATAAATGAGGAGGACACAGGCGCTAAACATTATCCTGTGGAGCCAGACTCTGTCAAACCAGATAGAATATGCTCAAGATTAAGTGCTGAAGGATTGCTGCTCCCCAGCTTGTTTGTCTCCACAGAAAGAATTGTGTTTAATGAAGTTCCAGATATAAAGAAAAAATGAAATACTCTACACAGTCAATAAAAGAAAATAATTATGGCAAGCATCAGCTACGTTTTCTAATTTGTTGCTGCTGAGGGAGAGCTGGATCAATGAGGAATTGCTGGCAATTTAAATTGGTGGCAATTTAAAGGGGCAGCCTAAGGAATAAAGGACACATTGGGTCTAACAGATAGTATATAAGATTCCCAAAGGTTACGGTGGCTTCCCTCCCAGGGATTTTCTTTGCTAAACAGTCAGAAGTTACATGTGCTTGCATGCAGTAGCACACACTGGATGGAAAGTGGAAGGCACTATCAGTGGATGGAAAGTTCCAGCTCCCCTGGTGTCCTGTACTCCATAGTATGTACAAATGTATCCAAACACCCAGCTGAAGTTTGACTTTCTCTCAGGGGTGTTTTCACACCACAAGCACAGTTCTTATGGCACAACATTGCAAACTTCTCAGTTTTGTCTGGAAAAGTTTAGCTTAAAGCTTCTGTAGAACAAAAAAAAATATATAGATGAGGATCGGATGGGTTTTGAATCAAGACTCAAAACACTCAGGTATATTCCAGAGAATCTTACAGGAAACATGCCTTTGTTAACTGCCCAAAGAATGGCAGTTGCATAAAAATGCCATACATTTGGACTGAAGAGTTTATGGTATAGAATGGATTCATAAGTGAAATTTGGTAGCATTCCAGAATTTCCACAAAGGGGACTTGGCATGGCTACAAGAGTGACAAAGAGTCTTATCCTGTAGCTGCTATGTGTTGTCAGCATGTATTGTGTGTATTCATAAGGTGGAGAATTAATAGAGGATGAGGGGGGTTAAAACTCTTCCTCCAGCTCATTCCTTGGGATCCTGGGTGGCAGTAAATAAGAAATGCATAAAGAGCCCCTGCAGCAAAGAAGAATTTTGTAGCATATCTGAACTCTTGTCTGCGATAAGGTCCCCTCTCTGCTAGCTATGATAATAGAAGCTCTAATAATTCTTGATTAATGTTATGGTTAGATTTTAGGTGTGAGACAATGGAAGAAGAATTAGAAATGAAATGTATTGGTTATGAAAGCCTTAACCTTATTGGTGGTAACAGTAAACAGGGATTCACTGGATGGTAACTGTAGGTAGGTAGGGTGTTGGCTATATGTGGTTGTCATTGGGGGATGGCTTTGAGCATATGCCGCAGTCTGGCTAGGCACAAAATCACGAGCCACTCAAGCAGGAACAAACTTTATTTTTTGAAACTGCCGCCAATGTTCTGTATGCCCCCGGGAAGATCGCCCAATCCACCCACGCGGTGTTCTCCGGCACCCCCAGAGGAAGTTCCTCCCCCTGGAACTCCCTCCTACTGTACTTCCCCAACCAATGGGAACTCTCCAGGAGTCCTGTAGCAGGCCGAGGTGAACAGCAGGAGCCCAATATCCATATGAATGCAAATCTTAACATAATCATATCATCTCAATGGCTAGCTGGCGTCACCTTTCAACCAAAAATGCCATGCATCATATACTTGGCTGACTCTTAGCATCATTTGTATGCATTGTGATCTATCTGTTGATGCAGCCAATTATGGTAGTGCTAGTGTATCTTTGCTGATGTGTCACCAGTGATGCAATTTTTCCTAGGAGCCGTCAATTGACTTGGTGTCGTGGCATTTCTGTATCCTCCTCCCTTCTACTAGTGATGGTCTAATTTGGGGGGCCAACAGAGGTGAGGCAAAGAACCTCACCCCCCCACCGGCACCAAGGCCAAATTTGGGGGCCAACAGAGGTGAGGCAAAGAACCTCACCCCCCCCACTGGTGCATAGGCCTATCCACAAGTATGGCTATATTCTGGACCGGTAGTCAGTGACGGGTATGATCCAATTGCAGTGGTATCAACCTAAGACAGGAGGCTGAAGCCTAGAGGTCAGTTTTCCAATGACGGGTAAGAACCATATGTTGAATTGGACAACCTACCAGGCGCGGTCCCTAGCCACATTGCTTGTTGCTTAATTAAACAGAAGGGGGGAGATGCTAAGAGTCAGCCAAGTATATGATGCATGGCATTTTTGGTTGAAAGGTGACGCCAGCTAGCCATTGAGATGATATGATTATGTTAAGATTTGCATTCATATGGATATTGGGCTCCTGCTGTTCACCTCGGCCTGCTACAGGACTCCTGGAGAGTTCCCATTGGTTGGGGAAGTACAGTAGGAGGGAGTTCCAGGGGGAGGAACTTCCTCTGGGGGTGCCGGAGAACACCGCGTGGGTGGATTGGGCGATCTTCCCGGGAGCATACAGAACATTGGCGGCAGTTTCAAAAAATAAAGTTTGTTCCTGCTTGAGTGGCTCGTGATTTTGTGCCTAGCCAGACTGCGGTAAGCATATATATTTTGCCTGTGGTGAGGAGAGACTTCTCTTTGCCTGGCTCTCTGCTTCCTAGTATAATGTCCTGGGGTCCTTTTCTCTGCCACACTCTTCCACATGATGTTCTTCCTCATGTTGGGCCCAAAGCAGTGGAATCAGCCATTTAGGGACTGAGACCTCTGAAACAGTGAGCCCCCAACAAACTTTTCCTCCTCTACAATTGTTCTTGCCAGATCTTTTGGTTACAGCAGTGAAAAGGCTGACTAAAACAGAAACTGGTACTGAGAATGGGGTCATTTCTGGGACTAACCAGAAGTTTGGAACTTTTTGGAACTTTGGGGAAAACTTTGAAAAGTATAGCGATACAAGCTGAAAAAGCTTTAAAATATTGTAGGAGGAGCTTAATGGGTGATTCTCATGGGAATTCAGAAGACCAAAATGCTAATAGGACTGCAGACAATTAAGACAGGGCTCATGAGATTTCAGAAGAAAAGAAGGATTTTACTAGAAATTGGACTAAAGACTGCCACAGTCTAGCTGGGCAAAATAACCGAGAGAGGTGACAAGCAACTTGAAGGTTGAAGCGGGAACTGCTTTATTGTGGAGCAGCAGAGGTATATATATCTAACTGATTACATACAGCTTGACTCAATCAGCATCATCCAATCATAGTATTGCTCTCCTACAGATACAGCAATCAGCCAATAAGGAGTCCCCACCATCTTGATGGCTCAGTGGCGTTGCCTCACAAACCACTCCTCCTGGCAAATTGCCAGGCACCATCTTGACTTGATTGTGGCCTCCAACAAAAGATAATTCATGTTACATTCTTGCTAAGATGTTGACTACATTTTGCCAATGTCCTGAGACTTTCTGTGAGTCTGAAAACTTCTTAATTTGGCAAAAGAAATTTCTAAGCTGCATAGCATTCAGGTAGTAGCATGGATACTGATAGTAGCTTTTAGCCAAGTTTATTGTAATATTCAGAAGCAGAATGCAAAGCAGAAACATTTAAAAACTTGCAGTTTGGCTAGAGAAACTTGAGTCAACTGGGGCTAAGGTATATGTGTTGTTAAAGACATTAAAGCCTATTGAGATGATCACATGAGTCTTTATCTTTAAGTCTATTGATGTGATTACATTTATTGATTTCCTTATGTTGAACCAACCTTGCATCCCTGGGATGAATCCCACTTGATTATGGGGCATGATCTTGATGTTTTTGTATTTGATTTGTCAGAATTTTATTGAGAATTTTTGCATCTATGTTCATTAGAGATATTGGTCTGAAGTTTTCGTTTTTTGATGTGTCTTTGCCTCATTCTGGAATCAGAGTGATATAGGCCTAATAAAATGAGTTTGGAAGTGCTGCCTCTTTTTCTATTTCTGAAATGAATTGGAGAGTATTGGTATTAGTTCTTCTTTAAAGGTCTTGTAGAACTCGGCTGTGTATCTGTCCGGTCCTAAGAATTTCTGTTTGGCTTTTGATGGTGTCTGCTATTTCATCACTTGAAGTTGATCTGTTTAAATTGTGTACATCATCCTGATTCAATTTGGCCAAATTATATGACTCTAGAAATTTGTTGATGCCTTCAATATTTTCTATTTTAGTGAAGTACAAGTTTTCAAAATAATTTCTAATTATCTTCTGTATTTTTGTAGTGTCTGTTGTGATATTTCCTTTTTCATCATGTATGTTAGTGATTTGAGTTTTCTCTCTCCTTTTCTTTGTCAGCATGGATAAGGGTCTGTCAATTTTATTTATTTTTCAAAGAATGAACCTTTTTTTCTGTCAATTTTTTCAATTGTTTCAATTTCATTGATTTCAGCTCTGATTTAAATTATTTCCTGTCTTCTGCTGTTTTTGGTATTGATTTGTTCTTTTTCTAGGGCTTTGAAATGTAGTGTTAAGTCATTTATTTATTGACTTTTTCTACTTTTAAGGAATGAATTCCATGCAATAAACTTTCCTCTTAGAACTGCTTTCATAGTCCCAGAGATTTTGATATGTTGTATCTGTGTTCTCATTCACCTCTAAAAACTTTTTAATCTCCTCCTTGATGTCTTTTGCAACCCATTGTTCATTCAGTAACATATTATTTAGTCTCCAGGTGTTGGAGTGGATTTTATTTATAATTTCATTCCACAGGGACTCAGCCACATCAATGTTTATAGTAGCACAATTCACAATAGTTAAACTGTGGAACCAACCCAGATGCCCTTCAATAGATGAATGGATAAAAAAAATGTGGCATATATACACATGGAATATTACTGAGCAATAAAAGAATAAAATCATGCGATTTGCAGATAAATGGATGGAATTAGAGAAGATAATGCTAAATGAAATTAGCCAATCCTAAAAAAGCCATTTTTTATATAAGGAGGCTGATTCATAGTGGGTTAGGGAGTGGGAGCATGGGAGGAATAGACAAACTCTAGATAGGGCAGAGGGGTTGGAGGGGAAGGGAGGGGAAATTGGGTTATTAATGATGGTGGAATATGATGATCATTATTATACAAAGTACAGGTAAGAAGACATAAATTGGTGTGAATATACTATGTGTACAACCAGAGACATGAAAAATTGTGCTCTATATGTGTAATAAGAATTGCAATGCATTCTGCTGCCAAATATATATATATATATATATATATATATATATATATATATATATATATATCACTAAAGAAATACTAAAGACTTTGTCTAGAGACAAAAGGAAATTACTAAGGGCATCTCAGAAATTGACAAGATCATACCATCTCAGAAGAAATGGCATAAAAGTGAAAATTCCTTTGGGAAGAGATTAGTGAGGCACCCTGCTTGCACAGGGTGGTTAAGAAGTTGTTTTGCAATGCTAGACCACACAGGCACTCAGAGATTGCTGCATCTATGATCCCTGGAGACTTGGTTACTGCTCCAGATGGTGGCAGACCTTGGCCACACCCATGTGGTACTAGTTCTGCAGGACTGCAAGATGCTGGAGTTAGGGGGTCATGAAAGCATTCACTGAGATTTCAAAGGAAGACCTTGAAGGCCAAGCAAAGTGCAGCAGGGTTGGAGTCTCTGAGAGGGCAATTCATGGAAAAATGAGAAAAAAGAAAAAATTGCAGTGGAGACCCCCAAGATTAAAAAATGCCAGTAACATGGGATGTTTGCTGAGAAAAGCTGCAGGAACCAAGCAGAGACAAGCCAACAGAATCCATGTGGGTTGCAACCAGCAAAGCCATAGGGATGGAACTACACAAGCCTTTTGGAGAACACATCACAATGCCATGTGTTCCAGGTGTCAGACATGGAACTACAGGACTTGTGTGCTCAGCTGGATTTTGGACTTGCTTTTGGTCCCACCCCTTCTTTCTGTGCCCCTATTTCTTCCTTTTGGAATAAAAATGCTTACTCCGTGCATACATACATAGCAATTTTATTATATGTTTTTATTATCAATAATTTATATTTATTATATAAATATGTATCACTTACTTTTAATTTTTATAGGTGCTCACAATGAGAACTTGCCTTAGTCTCAGAGGAGACTTTGGACTTTGGACTTGAACTTTTGAGCAATGCTAAAACTGCTGAGACTATGAGGACTCTTGAAAATGGACTGGATATATTTTGCATGGTGAGATAAGCATGAGCTTTTGGGGGCCAAGGGCAGAATGTTATGGTAAGATTTTAGGTGTTCCCTCAAAAGTTTATGCGTGAGACAATGCAGGAAATTTTAGAAGTGAAATGACTGGGTTATAAAAACTTTAACCTAATCAGTGTGTTAATCCAGTGACAGGCATTAACTGTGAGGTAACTGTAAATAGGAAATAGGTAGGGTGTGGCTGAAGGAGGTGGGCCATTTGGGGTATGCCTTCAGGGCATATATTTTGTCTGTTCTCTCTCTCTCTCTCTCTCTCTCTCTCTCTCTCTCTCTCTCTCTCTCTCTTCTCTCTTTCTCTCTCTCTCCCCCTCCCTACTTCCCTCCCTCCCTCTTCTACTACCCAGTGAAAAGTCCTGAGCAGCTTTACTCTGCTATGCCCTTCCACCATGATATGCTGCCCCTTGGGCCCAAAGCAGTAGAGTCAGTCATTTATGAACTGAGTCCTCTGAAATTGTGAGCCCCAAATGATCTTTTCCTCTTCTAAAATAGTCCTTGTCAGGTCTCTTTTACTTACTTTTTTACTTACTTACTCTTTTACTTACTTTATGAGACATTGGGTTTTGAGGATGAGAACATGGGAGCTGAAACCAAACTATTTAGCAGCAGAAAGGTGAATAAAACAATTAGCATATGAGAAGAAAGATGTCCCCCAATTCCATACATTGATCAACCTTCACTTTGTCTCTTCCTCTTGGGGGACACATTTTTTCTGTCAGAAATCAGTTCAAAGACCAATCTCTATGAAGAACTTCAATGAAGTTTGTGCTCCTTGCTCCTTGTAAGTACTCTGAGGTAATTGGTGATAATCTCTGGAGCCCTGATTCAAATCCTTCTAAAACATATGTAGCAGCCCCCAAGGACACAAAATATGGTTTGTTTCTCTTCATACTTCCAGAATCAAGTACAATGCCTGGTGCATAGTGGAAGACTGAGGTAAATTATTCAAGTACAAGTACATGGTAGCAACAGCAAGGAGAGTCCAGTGCCTAAAAGTAAAATTCTGAGCACATATTTTCAGTGGATTAGCAACAAGGCTCTAAGGCATGCAGTGCTGGGCATTGATTATGTATCACATGGCAATTTCAAAACCTCTGGTTCTGGCTCTCTTTCATAACTCAGGCACTTTTCAAGTCAAAATGCAGCTGAACTTCTTCTATGCTACATGCCTCTGTGTTTTATACTTGATCTCTCTAAATAGAAAGCATATTTGAGAGTGGTACCTACCATAGGAGTGATAACACTCAGTTTCTAGGGCACAAAATCTAAATAGACGTATTCTGCTGCCCCCCGCCCCCAACCCATGGACACTTTTCTTTTTCTTTTTTTCACTTAAAGATACTACAGTGTGATCATTTCTTATCTGAAAATCCAAAACCTGGAATGTTCCAAACTCTAAAACTTCTAGAGTGAGAACATGATACCCAAAGTGGAAATTTCTATGCCTCACCTTATGTGTTGGGTCTCAGCCAAAATGCAAACACACTAAAAATTGTACAAAATTATTTTCAGAATATATATGTAAGGTAAATGAGTTTGACATCTGGACTTGGGTTTCATTTATAAGATATTTCATGATTTATATTATGGTTTGGATATGAGATGTCACCCAAAAAGCTCATTGAAAGATAATGAAGGAATGTTCAGAGGTGATATGTTTGGATTATAGAGTTGTAACTTAATTAGTGGATTAAGCCATTTTGATGGTTAATAATTTGAAAAGATTACTATAGTGGGTGGTAACTGTGGGCAGGTGGGACATGGCTGGAGGATGTGGGTCCCTGGGAGTATGTCTTTGGAGATTATATTGTATCCTTCTGGCTCTTCTTTCTCTCTGCTTTCTAACTGCCAGGAAGTAAGCTCTCTTCCTCTGACATGCTCTTCTGCCATGATGTTCTGCCTTATCTTGAGTCTAGAGTGGGACAACCATGGACTGAACTTCTGAAACCATGAGTTCAATATAAACCTTTCCTCCTTCAAGTTGTTCTTGTCAGGTATTTTACTCACAGTGACAAAAAAGCTGACTAACACAAATATTTTTTTTAAATCCACCCCCCTCAAAAAAAAAAAGAAATTAAAAACACTTCTGGTCCCAAGCATTTCAGATAAAGGTCAACCTGTATTAGATAAATTTCATGTTGTTCAATCTACATGTAAATCTAACACTATACCCTAGTGTTTAATAATGCCTGGTATTGCCAAGCATCACTGAAAACTAGGAGAGATGTGGGAGAGCCACAGAAGCTCTTGCCAGTGCCCTCAACATGTATACACCAAGCACTCGAACTCCATTCAAGACTAAATTATGAGACAGTGGGTTTGGGGGATGACAACATGGGAGCTGAAACCAAACGATTTCGTTTTCACATCTGACTGTACCACCACCTAGCTGTCCTGACATAGAATTAAAAAAATAAACTTAACCTTTGCTTTAAAATAAGGAGAATTAGTCTTAAGAAATAGGAAGTAGAGTAGTAACCTGCTCTAAAATAATTCTGTGATTTTAGTTGTTCAGAGATAAC
This sequence comes from Marmota flaviventris, assembly GCF_047511675.1. Taxonomy (NCBI): domain Eukaryota; kingdom Metazoa; phylum Chordata; class Mammalia; order Rodentia; family Sciuridae; genus Marmota; species Marmota flaviventris. Next base: position 155,168,841 of record NC_092499.1, read on the forward strand.
AAACTAGCTGAACTGGGGACAGAATTCATGCCTGTAAGACTCCTGGAATTATGCCTCACTGGAGCTATAGCAGCCTCTGTCCTGGGATAGTCCCCAACACAAATTTTTTGGGGCCCCACTGGGTGATATGTCTGCCTACTTTGCTAACCTTAGGAACTTAAATTTAGAAATTCTGGTTTTCCAGAATTTTCTCTTTTAACAATGTAAGTTCTGCCTCCCAAGCAGTTATTAAGTCCCAAACAAACTAGAATGAGGGCTTCCCTCCAACCCCCCAAGAGAGTACAGGATACAACCATTTCCAGTTTGAGGAAGCAATCTTTCTACAAGACTGTAGGCATGTGAAAAGGCCGGAAGTGACATCAAACTTCCAGCTCATTTCCAACCTTTGCCTCTCAAAGTCTTGCAGCTATTTCTGTCCATTCTTAACTTTCTCCCCACGTTGGCTGATTACTGGACAACACCCATAGACTCTGTTAAGCCTCCCTTGGTGACCAGACCTTCCAGAAATTGTCTTTTCTTCTCTGTGTGTCACTGGTCTCTATCTATCTGTCACTCCTACTGTCAAACAATATTAATGGTGACATCTTGAATAGGCTAAATTTGCATAGCAAGGAGAGAACAATCATGTCCCCATAACAGCCTCTACTGTGCCCAGACCAGGGGTCAAAAACTCATTCTGAATAGAGCCACAGAGTATAAATAACAGACTGTGTAGACCACATGGTTCCTGTGCTTACTGGGATGGGTAGGTAGAACTCTGTTTGTATTGCCTGGTTGTTCTTAAGCTAAAGGATGAGAGAGCAGCTGTGAGATCAATCATTCAGGACACTGACTGCCTTTTGTAGAACCCCAAGCTTCTCACAAGAGGGTCAAGTGAGTCTACTCCCATTATGCTTCTCTAGTACCAGTCCAGGAGCTCATTTGATATCAGACAGAAGAATAGTGTCTATTCATGTTTAACTTAAGAAGGAAAGACTTATAGTGTGTTGACACTGTCCAAGCTCAGAGGTAGGATGGTATATAGCTAACTTTACTCCAGGAAGATTTCTTGTCCACTCTTGAATGATCTTTAGCAGTGACCTACAAAATGCAAAAATATGAATGCCAGAGACGTTTAGTTCCCATGATTGAATTTGAACCATATCATTCAATTAAGTGCACATATTTGGAAAAAATCCAGAGGTTACCATTTAGAAAGGAGAGTTCTGATGACATGAGACCAAAATTAAATTCAGTACTGGAGTCCCTCCTGAGTTATCTTTCAAAGGTTCATGGGTAGTGGGAAGGAATCCATTAAGGAAATGCTGCATTTGTATGAGAAGAATCAGCATGTGTGTCTATAGCGTTAAATGGCCTAATTTCCCCAGAGAGCCAGAAGTGCTTCCATACATCTTTGATGCTTATGAAATTGTTCTAATTTAAAAGCTCTTACCTGAATGTAAGGATGGAATAACAACTATTCCAAAGGAAGCTTGAGCAACAATTTTCAGACTGGCTCCACTGAAGTCCTCTGTGTGTGTCACCTGCAGCCATCATAATCCTCAACCTCCAGATCCAAAGTAGGAAATGTCACAAAAGCCTCCAGATACCTCCTGAGATGGATCCTCTAATACTCATTTCTGCTGATTTGAAGAAATAAAGTCAAAACCTTCACACAGGGAAGAGGCCATCCAAAGAACATGAACATAGAATTTCTGCCATCTCCCTCCAACCCTGCTGAAATCACATCTTGCTGTGGAGATGTTTCCCCTTGGTCTGCAAGGAGCAGTAACCAGAGGTGAGCATGTTATACCTTCAACAGGTAATGCCTGATCAGTTAACCACTACAGTCCAGTCTTTCATGGGACTTGTGGCCTACAGTACTCCTTTGGGTCATTTTCTATATAAAGAGGACCTCAGAGATTGGGGATTGCTCTTCTAGGCCAATATGGGTAGAACCCCATATTTTCTGCCTGGATTCTTTTCTTTGAGCCAGTCATTTATCTCCTAGCACTTACCTATCCAGTGAACTTGCTCTTCTCCAGTTATGGGGTTTATGCAGTGACTTTTTCTATAGGAGCATTATACTCAAATTGAATGTCATCAATGGTTCTGGTATTGAATCCCATCTATGTGGCCCATCAGGCTACTGGTCTTGCTATACAGGGCAAATTCCCTGTGCCCAGACAGTGTCTGCCTTATGCTGTAGTGGCAGTGTCTTGGTTTTTCATCTGGATACTTTTCATCTGAAATCACAGAACCTGTACAGAGTTGTACAAGTTGTACAGAGTTGTAACCCTTTCCCCAGCCTGCCATCCCTCAGAGGAGCATATCTATGAGGCATTCTGGAAGCTGAGACTAAGTAACTGGTCAGGTCAACCTTGTGCTGCAAATATTTTGGGCCCTGGGCACTCCCAGAAGGAAAAATTAATACTCAAAGACTAATCAGTTCTGTTGGCAGGGCAAAAATTTTACTTCCACTTGCTGAAGGGCATATAGCAATCAAAACTGAGAGCAGGAATGCCAAGCAAGCAGTCTCCCTGGCCTTTATCCCTGATGCAAGGGATTGTTGTCCATTGGGTTGTTGTCCATTGGTCAGGGCAGTCTGCACAATCTTTGGCAAGAACATCTATTAAGAAAATAGGGTACTTGCCCACTACTCATTGGTCAGTATGACTTCACATTTAAAGAAATATATCTTTTAGTTGTCCCCACCTCTCTTGGGAAATTCCCCCTGGGTTGGTTCTTTTGGCACATACACAGTTTATCTCTGTTGGTCAGGTCAGACCTTCCTTCTCACCTCCTGTTTGTCAAGGGGCTGTGAATTTTTACACTCCACCAGTGTTAACTGCTTGTAACTTTCCATTCTGCTCTCTTATCCAGCTGCCTTTCTTATATCCCAAGTCATTTTATATTGAACGCTAAACACTGTAATTTGAAAATGGACTATGAGGGTTTTCTATTTCTGATACATGGGTGGCTTCTCCTCTTTATTCCATTCTCTGAACTCACTTGCTTTTCCTTCCTGGTAAATCTTCCAATTCTTCTCAATCCCATCTCAGTCTCAGGCTTTGCTTTGGGAGTTGGGCAGCCACAGAGACCTTGGGTTACTAGAAGTTTCCACAGGGCATTATAACCACCAAGAAACAGAGGCAGTGGGTTCTGGCTCACTTGAGTGTCAAGGCTGTAGAAAGTCTGTCAGAGGAGTTTCTGGTAGCAAAGTTGTCCACCATGGGAGGGATATGGTCAATAAGGAATGAAAGCTGCCATGCATCCATAGTTGCAAACCTGAGGTGCAGGATGAGACACCCCTGTGGAATCCAGGATTTAGTTTGGTCCTGCCTGAGACCAGGTGCTCTGCTCCCTTCCTGCAGATAGGTGGTAAGAATCCATAAACCCCTGTCTTTGCCTTGGTCAATTCACGGGCTTCTTGTCAAACAAACAAACAAAAAAAGCCAAAATCCAAGTAATCATCTCTCTTTAGGAACTTCCTGCTGCCTGGAGTCCCAGCTCCTCAGCCCTTCCTAGGGCTTGCTGCCTCACAGTGGGCTCCATCACCTAAGACCCTTCTTGGCCAGTTTCGTCCAACTTTTCCTTTTGTTCAGTCTCCGAGGACTCCTGAATCATCAGCGACTAACAGAGCCTTTTCAAATAAATTTAGTTTTACAAATAAGCTAAAATTAATATAGAATGACAATAAAATTCTAATCTTTGGATTCATACTGACTTGATTTCTGCCTCCTCTCATTTCTCATGTTTTCCTCTATGTTGTTTATCCAAAACATTTTATTATGACTCTATAACTTTGAATTTACCTCTATGGGTAGCCAGGAAGTCCTGGTTTTATTGTTATTTCTTTGTTACACCACCTCTGTCAAGGTCCCTGGGCCTAGTTTATTTTTTGTCTTCCTCTGTCTTTACACCCTCTTCATTCTCTTTAATCACTGAGTGAAAGTCAATGAGTCTGTATCCTATTTTATAAATAACTATCTATTTCATTATATCAACAGCAGTAAATAATGGATGCATAAAGTTGAGATAATTAGCATGAGAATAGACCTTAGTGATTGTAAATTCTAATTTCTTTAGTTTTCTAAGGACAGGAATTAGACCCACAGGTTGTAAAAGCTATGTAAAAGAAAAATTACCACTGTGATCACTGGGTGAACAAATAGCAAAGCGAACCTCTCCAGAGCATGTGTTTATGTCTACTTCCCTAACAACCTGACCTACCCATCATGAGAGGAAATGCCATGAATTGAGGCTACTCCATCACTGTCTGCATGCCATAGACTCGCTAGCACTTGGTCCATAAGACTAGAACACTCTTCTCTCTGGATTTTTATTTTGTGGGTAGGCAGGGAGGGGCACTTTACCAGGGATACTTTTCTACTAAGCTACATCCCTGGCCTTTTATGTTTTTCATTTTGAGACAGAGTCATGCTAAGCTGCTTAGGACTTCGCTAAGTTTCTGAGGCTGGCCTTGAATTTGTAAGCCTCCTGACTCAACCTCCCAAACTTCTGGGATTACACCACCATGCCCAGCTCTGATGGTCTTTCATTAGCACTATTTTTAGAAAATCTACCATAAACTGCAAACTACAATCATCCATTCTTGTGATATCTGTGATGATATTCCTCTTTTGTCAGTTCTGCTTTCTAGAGTTTTGGTGCAGATTGGGACGATGCTTCCCTCCTATTGAAAAAGGTGGCTGATGAGAAAAGTAGCCAAACCTACATAAAAGTGGCTCAGAAACAACTTCAGAAAAAAATACCATCTTGCTTTTTCCTGCTTGTTAGATACCTTTGAATTAACCTTTCTTGAAAGTATAGAAATACCAGAATTTTCTTCTGTCTTTTGTTTTCCTTCTTTTGTGAACAGGCACCAGCATCTCCTCTTGTTTGATGGCTGTGGACACATCATTCTAAGTGCCAAAAAAATAAAAGCAATGTTTGGTTTTACAGTTACTTGACTTGGAGACAATATTTGATTTCAACTAGAAATGTGCAAAATTAATTCTCTTGGATAATTTTTAGGTATGATTACCCCCATGAGGTAGGTAATTGCTCTGAGGACAGAAGTAGTATGTAGGCCATTGCTGGAAAATTTTGATGAAAATGAGCCAATATCTCTGTCAAATTAGCTCCCACTGCACCAGCCATGCAGCTGTGGGCAAGGCAGATGTCAGAGGGGCCCTCTGCTGGCATCTCACATCTCTCTATTCATTTAGAGATCTACCCAAGCTTTCCATTCCTGATTACAATTCCCTGACTTGATGTGCTGTATATGCAAGGAGTATCAGGTGCTGACAACATGCACTATCTCCTCCGACTCCCCAGTGCTCATTTTCAGACAGTTATCTACAGCCTGAGAGCATCTTGCATATTTCTTTTAAAAATTTAATCTTTTCAAGTTTTATTTCATTTTTAATTAACAAATAATAATTATATATATTTATGGTTTCTACATGTGTATACATTATAGCATTATCAAATCAAGCTAATTAACATAGACTTCACCTCAGATACTTGTGATTTCTTTGTAGTAATGATATTTAAAATCCTATTTTTAACTATTTTGAAATATACATTATTATTAACTATAGGCAACATGCAAATTTATTTCACTGGATCTAATTGTAACATGGAACCTGTTGGTTGCCATCTGCCCTTTCTGCACTTGCCTTGCTATCACCATTCTGAACTCTATTCCTAGAGTTTGGCTCTCTTAGATTCCACATATGAATGAGTTCATATGACATTTTTTTTCTGTACCTGGCTTATTTCATTTAACATGCCGTTTCCTCTAACTTACTCATATTGTTGCAAGTGACAAAATTTTCAGTGTTTTTCTTAAGGCTGGATAATATTTCATTTTGTATTTATAACACTTTTTAAAAAAATCCATTCATCCTTTGGTAGACACTTAGTTCATTTAGGTATCTTAGCTATTGTGAATAATGCTTGCAATGAACAGGGGAGTATAGACCTTTATTTGGCATACATTTCAATTCCTTTGTGATGGAATTGTTGGATTTGTTTGGGATCATCAAGAAATTCTGGGAGTTAATTCTCCAAGCAGCCCTCAACCAAACATGGACAGGAGATGGCAAATAAACATCAGCTTCTTCCTTATACTGGAGGACAAACCTGAGGTTATGTTCTATACAGTCTCTTAGAATGTTTGGAAAGTGTACTCATCGTGATACTCAGCCTGAGCTCCCCAGTAGAACAACTGCACCTTCTCTCTAATTCTAAAAACTAATGCTTGGTCAGAACAGCTGAATTTTAATATAGTCTAGACCTTATTGAATTTTAATGTGCCTCTGGAGACTGTGTTAAAATAACAAGCGCACAGGTGATGTTGACATTGCCAACTGTAATGGTCGATCTGAATTGTCAACTTGATTGGATTAATAGATGCCTAAGATTGAGAGGCTTCTGGGTGTGTCAATGAGAGTGTGTCTAGAAATAATTGGCATATGAGATGGCAAACTGAAGCAGAGACACTCCCTAAGTGTGGGCTGCACCATCCTATAGGTTGGAGACTGGGATGGAATAAAACTTGAAAGAAGAAGGAAGCAGCAACAGATGCAAGTTTGATTCTTCTTGAATGGATTCTTGGTTGTTTCTTCTTTTGTTCCCTTTATTTCCTGTTGATTAGAAGTTCATCGAAAGGATATCTAAAGCTCACTTGAGGACATCAGACTTCACTATTCCAGAGTGGACACTGCCAGTGATTCTCCAGGGAGTTTCCAGGTCTTTAGTCGTGGCCTGGGGTAGCTTTGTTTATCCTTCTTGTCATGAGACTTCTGCATCTTGGACCACAAAACTAGTGGTTTCTCCAGCTTTCCAGCATGTAGATGGCCACTGTGGGACTATCCATGTTTGGTTGAGTAAGCCAAAGTAAAAAATCCCTTTTTTACTAGGTAAAAAAGGGATTCATTATACAAAGGGATCCTAGAATGTATGGTTATGTTAGAACTCTGAAGGATAGCCAAAGGACAAATGGGCATATGCCAAAACATGTAGGCACAGGTCTCTTGGTTCAATTCCTCTAGAGAACATCAGCCCATGAACAACACTATGAACAGGAAAAAAAAAAACTACAGGATTCCAAATCCCAATCTTTTATTCAGAATGATATGTGCTGCAACCAGCATGGCCAAACTAGCAGGTTCTGGTGAGGAGCAATGGGAGATTGGAAGAAATAATAGTCACATACACAGATCTTGAAGACAAAACAGCTGGGATCAGGTGGAGCAATGCTCTCCGATGGAGAAGCAAGTCTAAAGAATTACACCAGCAATCTTTATTATATATGTCTCATTAACCAGATTAAAGACTATGCAAGCATTATTCTTTGTATTCATGAAAGTTACAAACTTAGTAACATTATGCAGCTATTTCTTTAATTACATTCTACAGTTGCAATGTGCAATGTTAGGGGCATTTTGTAGCTCTCAAGAAAGTCCAGTGTTTAAAGTTACTATTTCAAGGGCAGGTTCAGGAGCAGTGGAATGGTGAAACATTGGTGAAGCAAGAAAATCCCTTCATTCCCAGGAGCTGTGTGCCTGAGAGCAAGGTCAAGGCACAGAAACTTTCCCAGGCACCAAGCATGCTACAGTAATGAAGTCATCAGGGACCCTAGTCTTAGACACTCCTTTCCCAATCACTGTCACTGCTCTCCACAGATATGTGATGGATCTTAAATGAAGAGTCCTTCAACCTTTCATTGGGGCTCAGGTGTCAAAATCAAAGAGAAACTTCATAGCTCTATGGTAGAATACTTGCCTACCATACATGAGGCCCTAGGTTCAATGTATGCACCACAAACAAAGCACCCCCTCCCCCGAAAAACAAACAAACAAACAAACTTCTTAGACTATTACGAAATGACCTGTTATCTTAAATTTCAAAGAAGAGGAGAAATGATGAGACTGCTTGAAAATCTTCAGGAATTTAGAAACTTTCCTATGATTCTCAACTGTGTTATTTCTCTCTCCCTCCCTTGATAACTTTCCCCATGACTGGCAAGGTGAATATGGCAGTTGTCTATCATTACAGGGCATCCTGTGCTGCTCTATGATTGACCAGTGGCCAATGTCTGGTTCAATCAATGTTGTCCAATTATCTTTGGTTGTAGTCACTTTTGTTCCTTAATCTAGAATAGACCTACTACCTTTTCTTTTTTTCATGACACAGCAATCTTTTTTGAAAAGACAGAATGTGGAGAATATCTTACATCATATTCATCTGATTATTTCTTTGTGGTGTCATTTAGTTTATTCTTTAGTTCCCTTTATTTCCTGTAGATTAGAAGTTCATCTAAAGGCTTGAATAGACTTAGTCTGTATGTCTGTGGCAAGAAAATTTTATGACTGACACTATCTCATTAATTCTGCATCTCTTAATTGCTAATATCATTTCATTATCTAATGTCACCTGATTCACTGGGTGATAGTCACATTTCATTACTGCAAAATTAAGTATCCCAGTGGAATTAACAAGTTAACTGTGGAGTTTCCTCATAACACATAACCCAATAGATTAAGCATTTGTTGGTGATCCTTTCCTGAATCAATCACTTTACAGATGACTATATTTTCTGATTCTGTCATTTATTTTAGTTGGTGCTTTCCTAGGAAGAAGAGTTTGTCCTTGCCAACTGTGGATGACTAAAGTCTTCCTAAACTGGCAGTGCAAATAATTAAGTTTTTACTTTAATCACTTTTTAGAAGAAGAGATTTCTTGGCCACCTCCCTTAAGAACAAAAGATGTCTCTCCCCGCCCCCCTTCCCCTCCTTCCCTCCCTCCCTCTCCCTTCTCACCCACTCCTTCATTCCTCTCTCTTTCTTGTTCTGGCTCCTTCCCACTTCCCTCACTAAGGACACATATATTTATTCAAAGTTTTAAGTTTGTTTATAGTAATTTTTCTTGCTGTTCAAATTGTCACAAATCTACTTGGTAGGAGACTTGTGTCTGCGGTTTTTGTCATGCCCCATTTGTCCTTTGGAGCTCTAACATAACAAGATGTTCCAGGTTTCCTTTTCATCAAAATTTCCCCAGACTTGGAATCAGCATATGTGGGCTGAGAATTCACAGTCTGGACACAGAGATGCCTACTTCCAAAGTTTTGTTGCTTTGGGTCTTTTTAATTTTTCCAGTTAAAATGTTATCTTATAGGGCTTTTTCCTAAACTTTTACAGTTGTGTGTATATTGTGTGTGTTTCACCTAAGAGTACAATCAACAACCTTAATCTTTGTTAATGTCTTTTTTCATGCAGTGTACATAAAATAGCATCAGCATTTCTATATCAGTATTGCTACTAATGAAATAGAGATTGAACATTTTTTTCTTTGCAGTTTTTCTTGTCAGTAGAATATATTACCCCAAGAAGCAGGCTTAGAGGGATGTATTCAAATTGATTTGAAATAAACATTCACTCAGTGTGGTGATGATTCTAATTTGATACACAGTCATACATTATTTTATTGCACCTCATTTCATTGTGTGTAACAGATCATCCATTTTTACAAATTGAAAGTTATGGAAACTCTGCACTGAGTAAGTCCAGTGGCACTGTTTTTTCAAAAGCCCAAATGATAGTTAATATTTTTCAATAATAAAGTATTATTTAATTATGGTATGTAATTATTTAGACATGATTCTACTGCATACTTAATGGAACCCTGTGTAGTGTGTACATACCTGTTACATGCATTGGGAAACCAAAGAATTCACAGGACTCACTTTATTGCAGTGATTTGGAACCAAATCTGCAATATCCCTTAGGTAAGCCTGTACACTAGGGTATATTCATTTTTAATTTAGCATGTTTTCTTGTTGTTCAAATACAAAAGGTATTTACATGGTTCAAATGGTAAAAACTACAAAAAACATATACTTCAAGAAGTTTAATTTCTATCTTTCTTCTCTATACTCTACCATTTGGCCTAGGACTATTCTATAGTATTCTGTCAGTATTTCTTTGCTGAAACAAAGCAAAAATTATATATATATATATATATATATAAAACTTATGCATTTGTATTTTTAGTGAGCTGTTCATTGCTGTGACCAAAAATACCTGATAAGAACAATGTAAAGAAGGGTTTCAGAGGTATCGGTTCATAGATGACTGACTTCATTGCTCTGGGCTGAAGGTGAGGGAGAACATCATGGTGGAAGGACATGGTGGAGGAAGGTATGGCAGTCATGGCAACGATGAAACAAGGAGCTCTGTTCATCAGGGACAAAATATAAACCCCAAAGGCTTGTTTTCAGTGATCTTCAAGTCACACCTTACTTGTCTACAGTTACTGCCCTGTTAATACTTACCAGTGAATTAAGGCACTAATAGGTCAGCGCTCTCATAACCCAATCCTATCACCTCTGAATTTTCTTTTTTTTCCTAAATTTTTTTTAATTGATGCATTGAAGTTGTATACAATGATGGGGTTTATTGTTACAAACTCATTCATGGGCACAATATAACAATATAATTTGGCCAATATCACTCCCCAGCATCCCCTCCCTCCCCACCTTTCATCCCTTGGTCCCTTTCCTCTATTGATCTCCCTTGTATATTCAAAAGATCCCCCCACCCTCCTTTCTTGTCTTTTTTTTTAATCTCTAGATTTCACATATGAAAGAGAACATATGACCCTTGACCTTCTGAGTCTGGCTTATTTTGCTTAACATCATGCTCTCTAGCTGCATCCATTTTCCTGCAAATAATATGATTTGATTTTTATGGTTGAATAAAACTCCACTGAGTATATATACCACATTTTCTGTTGATGGACATCAAGGGTATTTCCATAATTTGGCTCTCATGAATTGTGTTGCTGTACACGTGGGTATGCATGGGTCACTGTAGTATGATGACTTTAGTTAAGATAAATAGCCGGTGGCTTGCTGGGTCATCTCGTGGTCCCATGCCTAGTCTTTTGAGGAACCTCCACACTGATTTCTCCCACATCCTCCCCAGCCATTCTGACTGGTGTGGGATGAAATCTCAGTGTAGTTTTGGTTTGTCTTTCCCTAATTGCTAATGATGCTGAACATTTTTTTTATATATTTGTTGAGCATTTATTCTTCTGATAAGGGTATGTTTATTTCATTTGTACATTTGCTAATTGGGCTATCTGATTTTCGGTGTAAAGTTTTTTGAATTCTTTATATATTCTAGGTATTAATCCTTTGTCATAAGCGTTTCTCACATTCTATAGGTTCTCTATTCACTTTTCTGTTTCCTTTGCTGTTCAGAATCTTTTTAATTAGATGCTATCCCTTTTATTAAGTCTTGGTATTATTTCCTGAGCTCCAAGGGTATTACAGAGAAAATTGTTGCCTGTGCCTATGTGCAAGAGTTATTGACTATATTTTCTTCTAGAAGTTTCATAGTTTCTGTTAATAATTCATAGATCTTTGATACATTTTAATTGACTTTTATGCAGGGTGAGAAATAAAGGTCCATTTTCATTTTTCTATATATGGCGAACCAGTTTTCCCAGCACCATCTGTTAAAAAGGCTGTCTTTTCTTTAATGGATATTTTAGGCATCTCTGTCAAGGATCACATGATTAGATATGAGTCTGTGTCTTCTGTTTTTATTATTATAGCTCTGTAGTATAATTTGAAGTCAGGCATTGTGATGCCTCCCGGATCCCCCACTCTGCTTTCTTGTCTTTTTTTTTTTAATCTCTAGATTCCACATATGAAAGAGAACATATGACCCTTGACCTTCTGGGTTTGGCTTATTTTGCTTAACATAATACTCTCTAGCTGCATGTTATCCTCTTCTTTGTTAGGAAATCTTGATGTTAGCAACTTAATGTTAGGATATTCTCTTCTTTGTCTATGATTGAGAACAATTCAAATAGTAAAGGAATATCTTACCCTTGACATTTTAGTATTAACTATTATTGACTTTTATTTGCCTATGTTAATCTTATTAAGCTTTTATGGCTCAGAATTTCTTTGGCTATTGTGGGTCTTTTATTTTTCCAAATGAGCTTTATGACTCTTTTTTTATTTTTATTTTTTAATTTTTTATTGGTTGTTCAAAGCATTACAAAGAGAACCTCCAAACAAGCTCTTTATGACTCTTTTTTCTAGTTCTGTGAAGAATGTCATTGGTATTTTGACAGAGATTGTATTTAAACTGTATATTGCTTTTGATAGTTTGACCATTTTAGCAATACTAATTCTGCCTAATCCATGAACATGGCAGGGCTTTACATCTTCTGAGGTCTTCTTCAGTTTTTTTATTTCCTTTATTCAGTGTTCTATAGTTGCCATTGTAGAGCTCTTTCACCTCCTGGGTTAGGTTTATTCCTAGTGTTTTGTTGTTGTTGTTGTTTTTAGACTCTTGTCACCATTAAACTTTTTTCATTGCCCCACACATGAGCTTTTGGGGGACACCTTATATCCAAACCACAACATTTTATCTCCCCCTTTTATTTTACACAAAATGAGGCATTTTGTTTACCCGGCCCTATACCTGCTTTTCTTTCATTCTATTTTTTCACTTTTCAGTACATTCTGGAGATGACTCTTTATTCTACCTGTTATCCATGGCAGGTATCTTCCCTCAGTGGTCCATGTGTGGTAATACCATGATTTACTCTGACAATCCTCTATAAATTGACATTTGGATTGTTTACAATATATGGGTGCAATATATAATGCCACAGTGAATACACACGAACATCAGTTGATGCATATTTCTGCAGGGGAATATTCAAGATAAAGTCCTAGAATTGAGATGGCAAAGAGAAAATGCAAAAAAAAAAGTGTTATTGGTTATTGACAAATTTTTCTGCATAAGGTAATATTGGTTTGCTTTTTCTCCACAAGTTGCTGCATGGTTCATTGTAATTTTTCTTGAAATGTAGTGGATTAGAATTTCATCACAGAACTGTTAGATTTTGTTTGCTACCATCATGTCTAGAATTTTTTGTAACTATGCCCATAAGTGGTATCTATTTGTATTTTCCTGTTTTGTACAAAATTATATTTGCTTCATGACAAAAATGTTAGGATATTCTCTTCTTTGTCTATGATTAAGAACAATTCAAATAGTAAAGGAATATCTTACCCTTGACATTTTAGTATTAACCATTATTGACTTTTATTTGCCTATGATAATCTTATTAAGCATCTGGGCTGAGAATTTGTAGGTGTGCTGGGTGAGGTGGGGTGCAGACTCACTGAAGATGTTCCCTAGTCTAGATAAATATGTCTCTTTAGATTTTTTTTATCATTATCATGGTCAGATTGGTAAAATAATATTTTTCCTGGGAAATTAATTATTTCTTCAGATTTTCAATTTGTGTGTCTTTCTTTCTGTGTAGAACTGAGGATTAGGGTGTCCCTTTATTTATTTATTTTATTTATTTTAACATTTATTTTTCCATTATCATTTTCTTTTTAGTTTATATATGTTTTCTCCCAAGGTTACAAGTATATTATCTATTTTGATGATACTTTCTAAGAGACAAATCTTTAATTTCTTTTTCATTTCTACCATATTTATTTTTTCTAACTCATTGATTCTGCTTTTAATATCTTTGTTCTGAGCTAGGCATGGTGGTACATGCATGTAATCTCAGCAAATCACGAGACTGAGGCAGGAGGACGCTTAGTTTAAAGTCAGATTCAGCAACTTAACAAGACTCTGTCTCAAAATGCAACATAAATCTGGGAATACAACTCAGTGGTAGAAGACTCCTGGATTCAATCCTCACTACTGCAAATTAAGAGAACAAAAACAAAACAAAATAAAGCCAAAACAAAGCAAACAAACAAACAAACAAAAACTTTGCTCTGAAGTCTATAATATCTCATATTTTAAAAGTTACTCCTGCTATTCTTTGATTTATATTTGCATAATATATCACTTTTCATCCTGTTACTTTCATCTGCTACTCTTATCAGATACTCTTATCAAGTTGAGAATGTTTTTCTCTAAATATTTTATGAGTGCTTTTATCATGAATGGGTGTTCAGTTCTGTTCAATAATTGTATGCATGGGATGATATGATCAAGCCAGGTTTCTTCTTTATAGTCTATTGATGTGTTGGATTATAATAATTAATTTTTGAATATGGAACCAGATTACATCCTTAAAATATACTCCACCTGTTGATGGTGCTTAATTCTTTTTGTGTATTTGCTCTTACTTTGTTAAAGTTTTAAAATCTATTGAACTAAATTTTTATCTTTTTTTTAGTATTTTGTCTGATTTTTTTAAAGAAGAGAGAGAGAGAGAGAGAGAGGAGAGAGAATTTTAATATTTATTTTTCAGTTTTTGGCGGACACAACATCATTGTTGGTATGTGGTGCTGAGGATCGAACCTGGGCCGCTCACATGCCAGGCGAGCGTGCTACCGCTTGAGCCACATCTCCAGCCCCTTTGTCTGATTTTTTATTAGGTTAATTCATAAAATGAATAAGTAATTGTAACCTCTTTCCTTAATAGTAATAGAGTTATGTGAATTTTTTATTTATTATTTAGTTGATTGCAATAGGTTTGTTTTTGTTTTGTTTTATGGGGTGTGGATACAGGGGATTGAACCCAGGGGTGCTCTATCACTGTATTATATCCCCAGACCTTTTTATTTTGCGTTTTGAGACAGGGTCTCACTAAGTTGCCTAGTTTGGCCTCTAAATTGTGATTCTCCTGCCTCAACCTCTCAAGTCACTGGTATTACAGATGTGCATCACTGTACCCGGTGGTAGTTTATGGTTTTTTTGAGGAAATGCTTCACTCATATAATTGGTCGAATTTTGAGTGCAGAGCTATTCTAAATATTGGCTTCTTCTCCTTTTGATGCCTGAAAGGTCTGTAGTGATGGCCACTGTTTCACTTATGATACTGATAATTTGAGTCTTCCCTCTTTTGTCAGTTTCACTGGTGTTTCCAATCTATAAAATTCTCATTTACTTGATCTTCTCTGTTATTTTTCTGTTCTATTTCACTGGTTTTCCTTCTCATCTTTAGTCTTTTCATCTTTCTCACCATTTTTGGTTTCTTTAATCTTTTTCTTTGTTTTTAAGGTAAGGGTTTACATGAACTCAAGTCTTCTCATTTCTAATACTTGCATTTTGTGATAGAAATCTTTCTCAAATTTGTGCCCCCAAAATTTGGATATGTTCTATCTCCATTTTCATTCTATTCAGTTTATCTTTTACTTTATTGGGTAGGTTTATATTTTTATTATTTTATTTTCTAATTATGTTTCTTTTTACCTAGTACATAAAAACATAAACATTGTACATATTAATGGCATAGCATGTGGTGTTTTAATTCATATATACATTGTGTAATGTTAAATTAGCTTACATATATCTATCTCCTCCAATAAGTATCATTTCTTTATAGTGAAATTTTTTAAAATCCTTTCTTCTGCATTTTGAACCTCCTTGACCCATGGAATGATTTAGAAATGGTATAGTAATATGATTATAGTTTACCAGCTCTCATGAGCATTCATAGACCTGTGTGTTTACCAGCTTTTAGGTGAAAGAGAAAAAAAGGCAATAGTGTCTAGTTATCCACAATAACTTTAGATTGTTACAGTCAAATTCAATTTTCTATACTAAATCTGTCTAATCACTTTGCAAATTAATGAAGATAACTCCATATATTGTCCTATAACCTCCCAGAGTTGTTGAAGTCTATATATTTTGTTATATGTTTTTAATTTGGGAATTTTTATTACATTTTACTAAAAGCTTTGAGTATTAGAAAACAAAGAAATCCTAGATATTATAGAAAATATAGGACCCTACAAGAATTAAAGTTGTATTCTCTGGGTTCCTGAAGGTCCTTGATAATACAAGGATGGTTTTGCAGAGCACCCAGTCTAGATTATTCGAGAGAATGAAAAAATCCTAAAGATGGTAGAAACAATACCTTGGCCAGAAAGCCACAGGAAAATAAGGCATGAGGAGATCAATTCTGTAATACTGGCAAGGAGAGGGATATGTCACAGAAGAGACAGAGGAAAATTATTTGCTGTGAAGTTTATTAAATTCTTAAGAATCCTTTCTCTGAGCTGAGATGTGCTATTGCAAGATGCCAGAAGAAGGGCTATCCTGCCCAAAAGAAACTTGTGACAAGAAGATAATAATGTAGAGGAGAAATATTTCAGGAATTGGTATGCCCATATTGGGAAACATCTAAAAGCTGAAGCAAGGAACAGATTAGGAGAAAAGACAAAGAAGGGAGCAAAAAGTTGTAATGGGGAAACTCAGTTCAGGAAACTCACAGACCTGACTCTATTCAGCATTCAGAGACCATCAGATCACCAGCAGAGGACTGTAAACAAGACCCTCTATCTGAACAGTGGGAATAATTGATCAAGGAGTGGTGCCTATCCTGGTGGAAGGAGCAGACACCAGTCTCTTGTCCAGGGAAAGTTTGGGTAAAGCTCTAATGATCTCACTCACAGCAGGCATGAGCAGGCAGAGTATTGGCAGGTGGTTTCAGGTCTACATATATTTCCAGTCTGGAAAATTAACAAGTAGATATAGTATCTTCTGTGCAAAGACTAATGTACAAGAATAATTTTGAAAGAGAAAATCAGGATCTAAGCAAACAATCAGTAGGGAACCAGCTAATAATTAAGGGTTATTCTTACAAAGGAACATCAAGCTTTTGTTAGAAAAAGAAAGTATTTTTGATACAGTGGAATTATCTCTAAAATGTAATTTTAAAGTATAAAAACTGTAGAATACAGAAAAATACACATACTTTCATTGATGTAGAAGTAAACCATACTAGTATTTGCATAACAAATTTATTTTGGCATAGAAAAATACTATCCTAAAAATTTGCATAATAAAAATACTTGTATTTGCATATATTATTTCTTAAAAGTTAAGCAAACATGAAATAAAAACTGTGAAGTAACATGAATCAAAACACAAAACAAAGCTGATAGGCTTAAGTGTCTCTGGGGAGGAAACTATGTACCTTATTACCAAGGTGGAACTGGGATAATTATAGTATGCACTTTGGCTCTATTTGATATTTTTATTAATCGTGAACACTTATATCTATATTTTTTATTAAAATAAAGCCACTTTTCAAGATTAAAAACTAACTAAGAATGAGATCATTAACCACAAGCTTAAAGGCAAAATATAGTCATACAGAAAACAGGGCAAATTTGAAATCTGGGCAAGGAGACCAAGACTAATTCTGTTGACAAGGAAAAGACCAGTGTGGCTAACCAGATTGACCAGGCCCTTGGCTTAGATTTATGAAGTCTAACAAAGCACAGGAATGCACCCCTGCTCCCATCTGCTTCTGTTTTTTGGACAAGAAGGGTATCAGGTGGGAAAGCCATCTGGCCAGGTGAGGAGTACTAGAAAGCTGGCAGACTGGAAGGAGGGCAGTGCTCCCAGGCAGGTGTGCCATGTGGGTGTCCTCACATGGTCTTTGAGACATGGAAATAGAAGCAGGACACCAGACAGTAGAAGGTACAACAAAATATTACTCCACCTTAAACAAACAAACAAACTTTAGACAAAACACCAGACAAGATAGAGGGAAAAAATAGGTAAAAAGCAGATGATGGAAAATAATAATAAAAGCATTGACTAAAGTTTAAAGTTGTGTCTGCAAGTTCCTTCCACATTATCCTCAGCCAGCATGCTGTCCACTCTGCCCCATCCTCCCCACAAGGACACATTCCTATCAGGATCCTGCTTATCTGCTGTTTTCAACCCATTGTGCTTTGACTCAATTTTGAAAGCTGTTAAGGAGAATGCCAAAATATTACATTGGATGATTAAAAGCAATTAGTGTTTATAAGCTCCTTGTAATTCCAAAAGTTCTGACAAGATGGGCCTTTCAATTGCTCCATAGTTATCTTGTAGCACTAGAAATTACGGAATTAAAGAATACATGATTACTCAACTGTGTACGAGTGAGCTGCTGTGATCAAAGAGACCACACTGTTAATAATAATAAAAAATTAGCATCACATGATTCACTCTTTCTGAAGTAATCATTTTAATTAACAGCCTTTTTTATCCCTGGTTTCTTCAAATGCATAAATATTTCAGGATTAATTCTGCTAAATGGGATAAAAAAAATTCTTCATAGGAGTCATATAACCACATAAAGCAGTATTTTATGTATTAGCTTAGGTCTGCGGAATTATGAGTGGTGTGAGGAAGGGGCTTGCCTGGAATCCCACCACAGCAATTGGGGGGCACAGGTGACAATGACAGCACAGCACAGGGCTTGACTTCCTCTGTGTTTAATTGCTCGTGGTTTTCAGCCCAGGCTCTGTGCATTTTAACCAACCAGCAATGAAATAGCCAATAAAAAAGGTCAACTTGCTTTTCACATCCCTTCATGATTCCTATCCTGTCCCTCTCCCAGCCAGATTTCATGAAAGAGCCAAGCAGATTTATTCATATCTCAAAATGACACGCAAGGGACTTAATTTGTATCTTATTTGGGACTTGTGCGTATCTTATTCGGGGCTTATACATCTACACAGCTACCATTTATGTACCTTGGTTTAGTCAACTTTTTCTCTGCTGGGACTCAAGAATCTGAGTAAAACAATTTTAGGGAAGAAAATGTTTACTTGAGGGCTCACGGTTTCAGAGGCCTTAGTCCACAGAAGGCCAGCTCCATTTCTTAGGGACCCAGGTGGGGCAGAATATCATGGAGGAAGAATGGAAGGAAGCAGATCACATAATGATCAGAAAGCAGAGAGAAACACATCACTTGCCAGATCCAAATATATATCTCTAAGCCACACCCCCAATTAACCACTTCCTTCAGCCACACCCCACCTGCCTCAAGTTACCCCTCAGTTAACCCCATCATGGACTAATTCACTAATTAGGTTAAGGCTAAGACCCAATCATTTGTCTTCCAAACCTTCTTGCATTGTATCACCTGTGAGCTTTTGGGGGTACACCACATCTAAACCATAATGTACCTTCTTAGTCAAATTAAGACACCATTTTTTCAAACTGTTTTCTGTAGGGACTCATTTGCTGTCAGACCCCTTGTCATAAAGGTTTCTCCAGCAGATTAATGTACACACAACCATAGGCAACGCAAAAAGCTCATGACCTCATTGTGGACTCATTTTTGCTCTAGTCTTATAGCTTTTTCTCTGTTCAACAATGCAAAACCAGGATATGTGTAATTTCTGACTGTTTTATTTTATAATATCACTATAATTTTGTCTTCTTGATTTATCATTTCTGGAAGAATAGGTATGAGTAATTTATCTGTATCCACAATTCTTCATTATTTCTTACAATTATTTCCTATAAATATGTATATAATATGATATGGGAACACATTCTTTTTTTAAAAAGGGAGAGAGAGAGAGAGAGAGAGAGAGAATTTTTTAATATTTATTTTTTAGTTTTCGGTGGACACAACATCTTTATTTTATTTGTATGTGGTGCTGAGGATTGAACCCAGCGGGGCGCGCATGCCAGGCAAGTGCACTGCCGCTTGAGTCACATCCTTAGCCTATGGGAACACATTCTGATAATTCTAGCATCTTCATTCTCTGTAACACTCAATTTATAATGGTCTTCTATCATTCCATGATGTATTGACATATTTTATCTTTATCAAAAAGTAATACAGCTTCCATATTTTCAGGTATATTTTTTCCATATTATTTAAGACTTTTTTTTCTTATTTTTAATTTTTTTCTCAAACCACAGTTATAATTTGCTAATTTATCTGAGATTTATAATATTTAAGTTAGTATAATTATTATTTTATATTTATTATACTTTTTTTCTTAATAGGTATTTTTTTGCATATATGATCTAATATATATGTGAATTTTCTTTGTCTTCTTTTCTTAGCATACACTAACCCTCGTGTTTCTACATTAAGTTTGCACATTTTTTATCTGCATCCTCTCAATGTACGTTTCATATTTACATTCATTTGCCTTAATAATTTTGGGCTTTCATACAGAAAATTGCACCAAACTTATATTAACATTTCAATAACTAGTTGGACTATATATTTCAAAACTCCAGCTTTTCCTAACCCCAAATGAAGCAGTTTTTTGATATACAAAATCAACCTTTCCTTACTTTTCTTGATGTGGGGGGAATGCTTTTGATCAATACAGTTTTATTTTCCTTGTTTTAAAATTTCATATGAATGAAATTATATGAGGATTTTTTTGAGTCTTTATTCCTTAATAGTATGTAATCTTTGTGACTTTACCTGCATTTACCTATATCAAGTTCATCTTTTTAATTTTTTTGTAAATACAGTATTCCATCATATAGGTTTTGAATAAAATGTATTGATACATTTAAAAATACAGTATATTTCTTGACTGAACATAAATTATTCAGGGCCATGTCTTAGGGTTGGTGAATTCATGTAGAAAAACACACTGTCAAATAATAAAACTGATTTCCAAACAGAACGATTTCTCAGGAAACAGAAATTTCTTATTGATAAGCAAATGAATCAAAAAAACAGACCTTTCATATGGTTTCCTCTTTTGTAAGTCTTTTCAATCATTTTTAGTAAACTTCCTGATATACTTCCTACGTTTGAATTGACAGTTTGAAACAAATTAATTGGTTAGTTAGTTCAGGGAAATGCTGGTGTGTTTGCAATTCATGCTAAAGTTTTGTGAGCAGGGAAAGTGTATCCCCCTTCATACTGATGACACTGTTTGATAACAAGGAGCCCAATGCACTCTATTAAATGATGGATTTTGTCTATGCAGTTTTTCAACAGAAAATACTAGCATGACATGTGTTTCCTGAACAGAGATTTTTCTGCCAAATAATAGAAGCTAGGCCTCTGGTTAACGTCTGCATCTCTACCTTTCTTACACATGAGCAGCTTCTTTAAATCCAAAGTACATACTTCCCACTGTTAGGACAAAAGGGCACGGCCAAATGCAGACTTCATGGATCAGCAGAAGCCTATATTCAGGAATGAAGTTATGTCTCTGATGGAACCACTTTCCTGGTGGAAAATGAGCCACTGTCCAAAGGGAGAGTTTGTGCTTATATAGGTTTATACTGAGAAGTAAATTAATTAATGAACTTGTCAGTTTGGGTACTCAGGAATTTGGGATCTTTTTTACTAGCGAGATAGGGAGGGTCTGGGATCAGTGATCAGTATCTGAAATTTATCTTTATTGGGCCAGATGGAGGGTCTGGGTAGGATTTGTTTGGGGAAGGATTGATGCTTTGGCCTATTCCCAGAGACTGTCAGGCTTGATGGAGATCTCCCCAGGAGTCTTGTCACTGGGAAAGATTGTGCTGGGAAAGTATCAATGTTATTAATGTGTTGCTTTCTTCCTCACTCCCTCTTTGCAGGCTACATTATTTTGGGGTTTGTCATGTTCTATATCCAATACCCATAATCCCAAAGTTCTCCTCTAACCCTTTTCTCACCTCTCAGGAAGTTCCTTGGGACTGCATAATGGACCAGGGCTGAGTGCTGTTCAGTGGCTGACCAGGAGCTAGCCCAGGGCTTGCACTTACAGTCTTTCTTCGGAACCCTCTCAGAATAGGGGCTTGGCAGGTCACTGTGTACACTATTTAGGATACTGGCAATGGACAGTGAAGTCTGTCCTGCTGACCTATTGGCAAGAAAGCACATGAAGCAAATAACCTGGGCATTTTCCAACCCAGAGATATTTAGTTCTCTGAACCCAAGATCCAATGAGAGCTCTTTAACCAAAACCACCATATATATACAGTTCAGGTTGGGTGCAGATTATTCATCCATTCCAGTCTGCAAAGAGAACAATACTGCACTAACTGAGGACTGAAGTACTTGATATGCAAAGCACTAAAGAATACTGAATTTGGACCAGTTTTCCTTATCAGCAAAAGTTACATCCACCATTTAGAAATTCATTAAGTTATTGCTCTTTTTTTCATTAACTTTTTTATTTTCATATGATAGTGGAATGGATTACAGTTCTTATTACACATATAGAGCACAATTTTAGATATCTCCCTTTGTATACAAAGGATATTCACACCAATTCGTGTCTTCATACATGTGCTTGGGATAATAATGTTCATCACATTTCATCATCATTTCTAACCCATGCTCACTCCCTTGCCCTCCCACTCCTTAGAGTGGTTTTGATCTGCATTTCTCTAATTGCTAGTGATGATGAACATTTTTTCATATGTTTGTTGATTGATTGTATATCCTCTTCTGAGAAGTGTCTGTTCAGGTCCATTTATTGACTGGGTCATTTGTGGTTTTTGTGTGTGTGTGTTTAACTTTTTGAGTTCCTTATATACCCTAGAGATTAATGTTCTCTCTGATTTGTGAGGGGTAAATATTTGCTCCCACCATGTAGGCTCTCTATTCACTGCACAGATTGTTTCTTTTGCTGAGAAGAAACTTTTTAGTTTGAGTCCATCCCATTTATTGATTCTTGATTTTAATTCTTTCACCAAAGGAGTCTTATTGAGGAAGTTGGGGTCTACCCCCACATGATGGAGAATAGGGCCTACTTTTTCTTCTTTTAGATGCAGCATCTCTGGTTTTATTCCTAAGTCCTTGTTCTATTTTGAGTTAAGTTTTGTGCATGGTGAGAGATAGGGGTTTAATTTCATTTTGTTGCATATAAATTTCCAGTTTTCCCAGAACCATTTCTTGAAGAGGCTATCTTTTCTCCAATGCATGTTTTCTCTGTCTATGTCTAATATAAGATAATTATAATTTTGTGGGTTGGTCTCTGTGTCCTCTATTCTGTACCATTGGTCTACCAGTCTGTTTTGGTGCCAATACCATGATGTTTTTGTTACTGTTGCTCTGTAGTATAGTTTAAGATCTAGTATAGTGATGCCACCTGCTTTGCTCTTCCTGCTAAGGTTTGCTTTAGCTATTCTGGGACTCTTATTTTTCCAGATGAATTTCATGACTGCTTTTTCTATTTCTATGAGGAATGTCATTAGAATTTTGATCAGAATTATATTAAATCTGTATAGTACTTTTAGAAGTATGGTCATTTTGATAATATTAATTGTGCCTATCCAAGAGCAAGGTAGATCTTTCCATCTTCTAAGGTCTTCTTTGACTTCTTTCTTTAGGATTCTGTAATTTTCATTATATAGATATTTCACCACTTTCATTTTGATATGTTTTTGTATTCAAAGTATTTTTTGAGGCTATTTTAAATGGGGTAGTTTCTCTTATTTCCCTTTCTGTGGATTTGTCATTGATATACAGAAATGCCTTTGATTTATGGGTGTTGATTTTATATCCTGCTACTTTGTTGAATTCATTTACTAGTTCTAGAAGTTTTCTGGTGAAACTTTTAGGGTCTTCTAGGTATAGAATTATGTCATCAGCAAATAGTGCCAATTTGAGTTCTTCTTTTCCTATTTATATCCCTTTAATTTTTTTTCATCTAAGTTCTCTGGCCAGTGTTTCAAGAACTATGTTAAATAGAAGTGGTGAAAGAGGGCATCCCTGTCTTGGTCCAGTTTTTAGAGGGAATTCTTTCAATTTTTCTTCATTTAGAATGTTGTTAGCCTTTTTGATAGATAGCCTTTTTGATGTTGAGATATGTTCCTGTTAGCCCTAATTTTTCTAGGGTTTTGAACATAAAGTGGTGCTGTATTTTGTCAAATGCTTTTTCTGCATCTATTGAGATGCAGAACCATTGGTCTACCAGTCTGTTTTGGTACCAATACCAAACATCTGCATCTAAAAGAAGAAAAAGTAAACTCTATTCTCCAATGATTCTTATCTTTTGGTCTATTGATTGATGAATTACATTTATTGATTTCTGTATGTTGAACCAACCTTGCATCCCTGGGATGAATCTCACTAGATCGTGCTGCACAATCTTTTTGATATGTTTTTGTATTCAGTTTGCCAGAATTTTATTGCATATTTTTGCATTTATGTTCATTATAGATATTGGTCTGAAGTTTTCTTTGATGTGTCTTTGCCTGGTTTGGGCATCAAGATGATATTGGCCTCCTTGAATGAGTTTGGAAGTGCTGCCTCCTTTTATTTCCTGAAATAAATTGAAGAGTATTGGTATTAGTTCTTCCTCAAAGATCTTGTAGAACTCAGCTGTGTATCCATCTGGTCCTGGGCTTTTCTTGGTTGGTAGACTTTTGGTGGTGTCTTCTATTTTGTCGCTTGAAATTGATCTGCTTAAATTGTGTGTATCATCCTGATTCAATTTGGGAAAATTATATGACTATAAAAATTTGTTGATGCCTTCAATATTTTCTATTTTAATAAAGTACACATTTTCAAAATAATTTCTAATTATCTTCTGTATTTCTATAGTGTCTGTCATGATGTTTCCTTTTTCATCATGTATGTTAGTAATTGGAGTTTTCTCTTTCTTTCTCTTCATTAGCATGGCTAAGGGACTGCCAATTTTATTTATTTTTTCAAAGAATCAACTTTTTGTTCTGTCAATTTTTTCAATTGTTTCAATTTCATTTATTTCAGCTCTAATTTTAAAAATTTTCTCTTTTACTGCTTTTGGTGTTGATTTGTTATTTTACTAGGGTTTGAGTTGTAATGTTAAGTCATTTATTTGTTGACTTTTCTTCTTTTAAGAAATGAACTCCATGCAATGAACTTTCCTCTTAGAACTGCTTTCATAGTGTCCCAGATATTTTGATTTGTTGTATCTGTGTTCTCATTCACCTCTAAAAATTTTTTAATCTCCTCCTTGATGTCTTCTGCAACCCATTGTTTATTCAGTAGCATATTATTTAGTCTCCAGGTGTTGGAGCAGCTTTTATTTCTTATTTTATCATTAATTTCTAATTTTATTCCATAAGGATATGATAGAATGCAGGGTAGTATCTTTATCTTCTTATATTTGCTAAGAGTTGCTTTGTGGCACAATACATGGTCTATTTTAGAGAAGGATCCATGTGCTGCTGAGAGGAAACTGTATTCTCTCTTTGAAGGATGAAATATTTTATATATGTCAGTTAAGTCTAAGTTATTGATTGTATTATTGAGTTCTACAGTTTCTTTGTTCAGATTTTGTTTGGAAGATCTATCTAGTGATGAAAGAGGTGTGTTAAAATCACCCAAAATTATTGTGTTGTGGTCTATTTGACACTTGAACTTGAGAAGAGTTTGTTTGATGAACATAGATGCTTCATTTTGGGGGGCATATATATTTATAATGATTAAATCTTGTTGGTGTATGGTTCCCTTCAGCAGTATATAGTGTCCTTCTTTATCCTTTTTGTTTGACTTTAGCTTGAAGTCTACTTTATTTGCTGTGAGGATGAAAACCCCTGCTTGCTTCTGCAGTCCCTTTGAGTGGTTTGATTTTTTTCAATCCCTCACCTTTAGTCTGTGGGATATCTTTTCCTATAAGATGGGTCTCTTGGAGGCAGCATATTGTTGGGTGTTTTTTTTTAATCCAATCTGCTAGTCTAGTCTTTTGATAGGTGAGTTTAGGCCATTTACATTCAGAGTTATTATTGAGAAAAGATTTTTGTTTATTTTTGGTATTTAATGTGATTGGTTTCTCCTCTGATTAGGTTTTCTTTTAGTGTAATACCTCCCTCTGCTGATTTTCATCATATTTTTAAATTTCCTCTTTATGGAATATTTTGCTGAGGATGTTCTGTAGTGCAGGCTTTCTACTTGTAAATTATTTAAATTTTTGTTTATAATGGAAGGTTTTTATTTCATCATTAAATCTAAAGCTTAGTCTTGCTGGATATAAGATTCTTGATTGGCATCCATTTTCTTTTAGAGCTTGGTATATGTTGTTCCATGATCTCCTGGCTTTGAGGGTCTGGGTTAAAAAATCTGCAGATACGAATTAGTCTCCCCCTATATGTGATCTGATTTCTCTTTCTTGGAGCTTTCAAGATTCTATCCTTATTCTGTATGCTTGGCATTTTCATTATAATGTGCCTTGGTGTAGATCTGTTGTAATTTTGTACTTTTGGTGTCCTGTAAGCCTCTTGTATTTGGTTTTCCAATTTGTTCTTCATGCTTGGGAAATTTTCTGATATATAATCTCATTGAAGAGATTATGCATTCCTTTGATTTGAAATTCTGTGCCTTCCTCTATCCCAATAACTCTTATATTTGGTCTTTTGATGCTGTCCAATAATTCTTGGATGTTCTGTTCATAGTGTCTAACTTTCTTCACTGTGTGATCAACTTTATTTTCCAGATTGTATACTTTGGCTTCATTATCTGATGTCCTTTCTTCAAGTGATCTAGTCTGTTGGTTATACTTTCTATTGAGTTTTTTTATTTGATTTATTGTATCCCTCATCCAAGGATTTCTGACTAGTTTTCTTTCAGAGTCTCTATCTCTCTCTTGAAGTAATCTTTTTCTACCTGTATTTGCTCTCTTATCTCTTTGTTTAAGAAATCAATTTTTGCCTGTATTTGCTCACCTAGGTCATTCTTTAATTCACAGGTTATTTTAATTATGAACCTTCTGAATTCCTTCTCTGACATATCATCAACTTTGCTGTCCCTGGGTTCTGTGTTTATAGTATCCTGGTTTGTTTAGGGAGGAACCCTTGTTTTTTCATGTTGTCTATGTGTCTTCCTTTCTTGCAGTGTGGATCTGAGATATTTCAGTTTCTTCCCTATATTCTTGTAGTACCTGTGCAGACTGTCTATACCTTACCTTGATGTTGGGCTTCCAGGCCCTGCTCATGTCCCTCAGTGGATGCTACTGCATCTAAATGTGGTGGCAGCAATGGCTAAGATAACTTGGGATAATAGTTCAGGTGCCCCAAGATGGAAGCAATGTCTTACAGAGATGAGGCTGAAAGAGTGGGTCTCACACTCTTTTTGGGATGCCTGCTCTGAGATGCAGCTGCTTCTAGGTTCTCTCTACTATTGAAAAGGGGTTACTGTGTGGGGAAGTCTATGGAGATGACTGCAGTGTCCCAAGATGAAAGTGAGTTAGGCTTAGGCTCCCTGGTGGTGGTTGCGGGGTGGGGGGGGGGCAAACTCGGACCTAACCTGAACCTGGGTCCTGCACAAGTTGGTGTGGGCGTAGCTGGGATGAGCCTGGGCTCCCGTGGTAGTCTGCTGGTTGGAAGAGAGGGTCCTGTGCTGGAGGCTGGGCTCTGGCGGGTGTCTGCCCTGCCGGTAAATGAAGTTCTTGCTCTTCATGTTAAAGAAAAACCCGAACACCTCAGGGTAAGAGAGACACATCCTCACTTTCTGTCTTCCTAGCAACAGCATTATAACTGCTGGGCTCTTTAAGATGATATAGCCCATGCTAAGTCTGGATGGCTTTAGCAAGGAGCTGGTGGCAACTCCAGGCAGAGCTCACTGAGCTCAAAGGATTCTTCCCAGTTCTCTTTAAAGAATGGGAAGGGTAAAGGAGGAGGGGAAGGGAAGCTTTAGGAGCCAGAAAGATGGGGCAGCTTTTCATCATGTTGGTTTCCAGAGTAGGAGTGGGGTGGGGAGGAGACATGGAAATCTTGTTTCATTTTCTCAAAAAACTTTTGTTTATGCAATAAAGACTGTCAATATTTCAGGAGAAGGAAGGTACGCCCCAGAAAACCTTAGGATTAGGAACACAGAGGTCTCTTCCCTGTGTTATTCAAAGAACTGGGGATAAGTGTCTGCTAATCAACTTCACCCTTACTTAGCTCCATGATATGATCTTGTGATCTCAGAAGCCCAGGAGGATGCAAAGATAACTGCTATGGTTTTAATTTGGTTTGTCCTTGCCACAACTCATGTGAACACCTGGTCCCCAATGTTGTAGCTGTTATGGTTTAAATGTGAGGTGCTCCCCAATAACTCAAGTGTGAGACAATGCAAGAAAGTTTTGAGGTGAAATTATTGGGTTTTGAGAGCGTTAACCTAATCAGTGCATTAATCCCTTGATGGGGATTAGGTGTGTGGTGACTCTGGGTAGGGTATGGCTGGAGGAAGTGGGTCATTGGGGGTGTGCCTTTAGGGTATATATTTTGCATGTGGTAAGGGGAAAGTGTTCTCTCTACATCCTAATACCTTATCCTGACCTACTTTCTTCTGCCACACTCTTCTACCATGATGTTCTGCCTTCCTCAGTCCCCAAAGAATGAAATCAGCCATGTATAAACTGAGACTTCTGAAACCATGAGCACCAAATAAACTTTCCTCCTCTAAAATTGTTCTTGACAAGTCTTTTGGTCACAGTGATGAAAAGCTAAACACTGGCTTTGGAAGGAAGTGTCTTTAAGGAGATTAAGAGGGATTCATTCTTTTCTTGTGAAAGCAAATTTTTGCCCTCAGTAGACTGGAACCTCAAGACAGGTTGTTATAAAGTGAGTTATTGAATATATGTGGAACAGAGGTGGTGAAAGTAAGCATCATTGTCTCTTGCCTGATAATAGAGAAAATCTTTCAGTTGTTCAGGATGAACTGGGGCATCATTTGGGAAATTTTCATGTGCGGTCATTGTTGTGTGAAAGGAATTTTCTTCCAATACTTAGTTTATTGAGTGTTTTTATCATGAAACGGTATTGAATTTTGTCAAATGCTTTTGTCCTGAATCAATCGTGATGATCGTGTGTGGGGGTTTTTCTCTTCATTCTCTTAATGTGGTGTATTCCATTGATTGACTCTCCTGTGTCAATTTGTTTGCTTAACAGACTTCATATTTCAAAGAGAATTTTGGATTCTCAGGAAAATTGAGTAATACGCATGGATTCTCCATATCCCTTTCTCCCCTGCCCCCTACAGACTTCCCTATTTTCAATAGTCTAAGCCAGAGTGTTAATGTGTTTAAGATGTCAGCATTTGATAACTTGATCCACAGCTTTAAATTCTGTAAAAAGTCAAAATTGATGAGTCCATGTTGACCCATCATTATCACCCAAGTCAGTTAGGCACAGTAGGGTTCACCCTTGGTTTTGCACATCCTGTGGTTTTGGAAACATTTGTAAAAGATAAATATTAATCAATACCGTGTCATATGGAGTGTTTTAGCTGCCCCCAACTCCTCCAGGCTCAGTTTACTCATTCCTCCCTCTGTTAGAGCTGCTGGGAATCCCTGGCCTTTTGGCTGTCTCCATAGTGTGGCCTTTTCCATTAGGTCCACTAAGTGGTGGAATCATGTAGTGTGTAGGGTTTTCAGGTCAGCCTCTTTCACTTAGTAATCCATATTTAAGTCTCCTGCATTCTTTTTATGGTTTGACAGATCATTTATTATTAGAGTTGAGTAATATTACATGTTGACAATACAATTAAAAATGAGTTGATTATTTTCTTACTGTTGAGATTTAAAAGTTCAGTGTGAAATTTAGATAATAGTCTTTATCATATTGTCTTTCCCTGATAATTTCTCCCAGTCTGTGACTTGTCTTTTTATTCTTCTGAGACTGTTTTTCAGAGAAGAAACTTTTAATTTAATGAAGTTCAACTTATCAATTATTGATTTATCTTTTTTTCATAGACCTTGCCTTTAGTGTTTTACCTAAAAATCATCAATAAACTTTGAAATTTTCTCTTAAGCTATCTTCCAAGAGTTTTATAGTTTTCCACTTTGTAGTTATGTCTATGATTCCTTTAAATTCATTTTTTAGAAGAGTTTATTTCTAGATTTTTTTACATGTGGATGTCAAGCTCTTCAAAACATTTGTTAAGAAGATCATTTTTTTTCTGCATTACTTTATCTTGAGTTCATTGTCAAAGATCAGTTAACAGAATGAATGTGAGTCTATTTCTGAGCTCTCTATTCTGTTCCATTTATCTGTCTTTTCTGTCACTAGCATTGAAAGAAGGAACAAGACTTGTCCTCGGAGAAAATGCCCGTTTATTGAGGAACAGCTCTGCATATTTATAGAGCTGGGGGTGGTCTGACAG
The DNA here is from genome assembly GCF_047511675.1 of Marmota flaviventris. Taxonomy (NCBI): domain Eukaryota; kingdom Metazoa; phylum Chordata; class Mammalia; order Rodentia; family Sciuridae; genus Marmota; species Marmota flaviventris. The sequence goes on from NC_092499.1 coordinate 155,198,664, forward strand.
TTATGATAGTTTAATGGTTGAATGGTTTGACAGTTGGCATGGGGTGCTTTCTGATTGGTGGGTAAGGATCATGTGAGCCAGCAGGGCTAGTCTGATTGGTGGGTAAGGATCATGTGAGCCAGCAGGGCTCACCATTGGATGGCTCTTCTTGGGGAATGGGGAAGTTAGTCTTTGGAGCCAGGGAGACTCCCAACAAGCATCATGCTGTCATAATTACTGAAGCCTTATAGCAAGCCATGAAGTCAAGTGGTGTCAGTCCTTTAGTCCTCCAACTTCTATTTTATTAGGTGCTGGGGCTCAAACCTAGGACTTTGCACATGGCTAAGCAAGTGCTCTATGACAGCTACATCTCCAGGTGCCAAGGTTGTTCTTCTCTTTCAATATTGTGTTGACACTTCTGGGTCTTTTGACTCTCCATATAATTTAGAATTAGTTTATCAATATCTACTAAATAACTTCCTTTTTTAAAAAAAAATTGAAATCGTTTTAAAGCTGTAGATCAAGCTAGCAAATGCTGACATCTTAACATTATAAAATTTCCTTATGGCTAAGTGTGTATTATTTATTATATTTGTATTATTTAGTATATTTGCATATTATATTTGTCATGTATTATGATATGTGATATTTATATTTATAATGTGTGAATTTTATTCCATATATTCATCACATATATTTATTATATATTATAAATAATATAAATATTTATCTCATATTATAAATAAATATATTTATATATTATAAATATATGTACATATACATAATATATAAATATATAATAAATTTTAAATATATTGTAAATGTATATTTATAATATACATTATGTTATATTTCAAGATATATAATGTATTTAACATATATTATAATACATAAAAATATATAACATAATATATATTATGATATATAAAAATGTACAATATATAATATATTTAAATAAATATTCATCTATTTTAATTCTTCTTTGGGTTCTTTCATTAGATTTTTAGTTTTCCTCAACAGACATTGTACACATCTTGTCAGATTTATGCCTAAATATTTCATTTTCTGGGTATTAATGTAGGATGCCTTATGCTTTTAATTTCAAATTCCATTTGTTTATCCATTTGTTTATTAGTGGTATATAGAAAAATAATTGACTTTTATATATTAACTTTTTATCTTGCAACCTTGGTATAACTGTGCTGAGGTTGTAGTTCAGTAGTACAGTGCTCGCCTAGCATGTATGAGGTTCTGGGTTCTATCCTCAGCACCACATAACAATAAATAAATAAAATAAAGGAATTATGTCCAATTACAACTAAAAAATTGTTTTTTTAAAAAAGATGGGTTCTGTGGTCTAGAATATGGTCTATCTTTGTGAATGTTCCATGTATTCCATATACAGAATGTTTCACTCTGTATATCAATTACAATCAGTTGATGCTGTTTAGTTTGACTATGTCCTTCATGACTATCTGACTACTGGATAAAGTGATGAGAAGTTTTGCAACTATTAAAGTAGATTCATCTATTTCTCCTTGGAGTTAGATCAGTTTTTGTCCCATGTATTTTGATGCTACATTATTAGGTATATACATAGGAAAGATTGCTATTTCTTAGAATTTCCTCTTTTATCATTTTGTAATGCTTCTATTTATGATGACTTTTGCTCTGAAGAGTGTTCCTCTGAATTAATATAACTAATTTCACTTTCTTTTGATATTTGTTAACATACTTTTATGTATTTTTCTGAACCCATTTACTTTAAATCTATAGTGTTTTAAAATTTAAAGTGGATTTAGTAGCAGATCATTGTTATGATTTGCATTTCAAATGTCCTCCACAAGCTCATGTGTTGAAAACTTATAACCCCATTATGGTGCCTCTGAACATTCTTGTATTATCTCACATATGAATTTTTTGGTGACACCTCATATCTAAACCATAACACTGACCTATGTCATTTTCCTTCTGTGAAAACAACTTTACTTTATTATAAGGGAGTTCCACTGGAAAAAAAATAAAATCCCTTCAATTTTTGGCTGAGAAAGTCTTTTTCATGTCTTCACTTTTGCAAAACAATTTTCTGGGAACAAAGTTTTAGATTGCTCTATGTTTTTCTCTTACAACACTAAACATTTAAATCCATTCTCTCCTTGCTTGAGAGGAATCTCAGGAGAAGTAAGTTGTCATTTTTACCTTTTCTTCTTTGTGGCTAATTTTTTTTTCCTTTGGCTTTTTTCAAATCGTTCTTTTAATCTTTGACTTTTGTGGGTGTGTGTGGTGTGACAATTAAATGCCTACGCATAGTTTTTCTGTCATTCACCCTTCTTGGTCTTCCCTGAGCTCCCTGGATCTATGGTTCGATGGCAGATTATTAATTTTGGAAAATCAACAGTCATTATTAATTCAAATATTTCTTCTTTTCTCTTCTTCTCCTTCATGTGTTCCCATTATAAACTTGTTAAAGCTTTGTAGCTGTCCCACAATTATTTGCTATTTTGTTCTATGTATTTTTCACTCTTTTTCTCTTTTGTTTTTCAGTTTGGGAGGTTTCCATTGCATTATCCTCAAGCTTAGAGATTTGGTCCTCGACTGTATGCAACGTATTGAAAAGCCCATCAAAGGCATTCTACATTTCTGTTAAAGTGATTTTTTTCCCTAGCATTTCTTTCTGGTTCCTTATAAAATGTCCATTTCTGTGCTCCCACTGCCTATCTCTTCTTTCATGACATCTACTAGATGAATCTATTGGAGTCCTTAGCATATCAGTTATAGTTGTTTTAAATTCTGAGTCTGATAATGACAACATCCCTGCCATTTTTTATTGTGGTTTTGATGCTTGCTCCATCTCTTAAAACTTTTTTTTAACCTTTTAATGTGTCTAGTATGTTTTGTTAGACAGAAATGAGGTATTTGGCTATAAGTCACTGTAAATATGCCCTTCAAGATGGTAAAATGTTGGGGGAAGGAAAACAGTCTATAGTCCTATGATTAGATGACTAGCTCTCTGTCTCTCAGTAAGTCAGTACCTCTGTGGAATGATTTCACATGTAATGCTCAGTCTGTCTCCCACCATTAGGTGGAGCAGGATAGGTGGTTAATTATTTCCATTCCCCCAGGTGAGTTAGGCTCTGATAATGTCCCAGCAGATTATGCTCTGGTTAAATAGTTTCAACTGAGGGTAAACCATGCTAAGAAAACAAAATGCTCTGATATAGTTGAAAGTAATTCTTTTCCTTCTCCTGCCAGTAGCATGAGGGCATTTTTCTCTAGTATTAACTGTGTGAATTGGATAGGTCTCCAGAGGGTAGTGTCTTAATCTGTCTATGCTACTATAATAGAATATCTGAGGCTGGGTAATTTATAAAGAACAGAAACATTTCTCACAGTTCTGAAAGCTGGGAATTTCAAGAACTGGTAGGTTAGTGAGGATCAAGGCTTTGCTTTCAAGATGATTCCTCCAGAGGGGAGGAATCCTGTGTGCTCACCCAGCACAAGACAGAAGGGCAGAAATAACTAACAATGTGTGAAGCCTCTTTTATAAGGACCTTAGTCCCGTTTCTAAGGGAGAACTCCTCATGGGCTAATTACCTTTTAGTACTATTGAAGCAAGAGCTAAAGACAGGCAGCCAGTGTAGATAGTTAATCAGATGAGATCAAGAAAACAGAGGATGAGTTGGGTCCAGGAACTTGGAGACCACCACTGGGAGACTGAAATGTTAATACCTCCAGAGCCCTTTGATTACCAAGATCACCTGCTTATCCTGCCTCTCCCAGAAGGTTGTTAATGAAGCACTCCTTGAACAGACAGGGAGCTAATTAATGCCCTCTAGCTGCTGCTCCCTTCCTCCAAGGTGATCACTCCACCTTGGCCCTTCCAGCCCACCTGCTTCTCACCTTTTGGCCATCCCACTGGCAGCTCCAGGGCCTAGTCCCTTATTCAGGAAGGAAAGAGAAAAGAGGGAAGAAGGCAGGAGAAAAAAGAAAGTCTAAAGTGTATAAAAGGGGCAGGATGCTCTCACTTTTTGAGATTCCGGAACACCAGCTATGGCCCCCTTCGCCCTCCTGGGAGAAGTCTGTGTTATTATTTTTTAAATAAAACCTGCTTTATACGCTCATCTCAGTGTGCTTCTCTAATGTTCAAACTTCAACATTTGAGGAAGCAGAACTTGTCACTGATTACTGGCAGTATCGCTATCATATTATCAATGCCTACATTTTGGAGAGGAGACATGCTAATGGAAGTGATCTCCCAGGGTCTGGGTCCCTTTGGAATTTTTTCCCTTCAGACTTTAGCAATTTGTCAATTATAATTTACATGTTTCCATGAGGGTTGCTGCTTATGAATTTCTCAGTTAGTAAGTTGTAATTTTCTGTATGTCTCTTTTTAATTTCCCTTCTGTAATTGATTTCTCATTTCATTCCATCATCATCTGAAAAGATGTTTTATATGATTCAATCTTTTAAAATGTATTAAACATTGTTTTGTGGCCTATATGTGTTCTGTGCTAGACAATGTTTCATGTTATCTTGAAAAAAAATGTGTACTCTGCTTATGCTGGGTAGTGTTTTCATATATATATATTTGTAAATGGATACAATACCTTTATTTATTTATGTATTCATTTTTTGTGGTGCTAATTAATGAACCCAGGACCTCACATGTGCTAGGCAAGTGCTCTACCACAGAGCCACAACCCCAGTCCCTAGGGTAGTGTTTTGTAGATTTCTGTTAGGTCCTGTTGGTCTGTACTGCTGTTCAAGCACTCTGCTTCCTTATTTATCTTCTGTCTGGTTGTTCTACCCATTATTGAAAGTGTGAAAAATACAGAGTCCTAAGGGCCATTTTAAAAGTACAGTATTTACTATTAAATGTAAAATCAGTTGGGATATAAGAAAGGCAGCTGAAGGGGAGAACAAAATGAAAAGTTACCAACAGTTAACACCAGATTTTAAAAAATCACAGCTTCTTGACAAGTAGGAGGTGGGAAGGAAGGGCTGACAGAGATATACTATGTGTTCCAAAAGGAACTCAATCCAAGGGGACTTTCCCACAATGAAAGAAGATGGAAGGTAGATACAACTAAATGTATATTTCTTTAAATGACCCAATAGGTGACAGTAAAACCTAGGTGATGTTCTGGAGGACTGTATATTTCACAGCACTCAGCCAATGAGGAACCAGGGGAGGAATCTTGCACTCTAGGGCATAAAATGCTAGTTGTACCCAATCTGTATGTGAGTCCCTCACTAGGCACATGGTCTTGCAAATCATCATTCAAGTAAAGCTTGCTTTTTCCTGTACCTTGTCTCTTTGGGGTTGGACAGGTGAGTGTGTTTCTCACAAAAGGAATACTGAAAATTTCTGCTATTATTATTGAGTTGTCTTTTTTTAACTCTTTGCTTCCTATGTTTAAGGAGTCTATTTTTGGGTGTACATGAGTTTAAAATTGCCATATCTTTTTTTTAAAAAAAAAATTGTGATCCTGGGGATTTAACACAGGATCTTGAACACGTTGAGTAAGCATTCTGCCACTGAGTCACATCCCAGCCCCAGTTAGCTTCTTGATGTATTCATTCCTTTATCAGGTATATAATGTCCTTCTTGGTCTCTTGTAAGAGTTTTTTGCACAAAATGTATTTTTGTTTGATGTTATATAGTTAATATACTCTCTTTTGGTAATAATTTTCATGTTTTTTCAGGGACATATTATGCCCACTTTTTTTTCCTCCTTGAATGAGTTGTAATTTTCTTGGGTTTGTTGTTGTTGTTGAGAACCGGGAATTTGAAAAATAGCCACTTCTCCCAGTATTTTCTCTCTGGCTATGTACTGGAAAAGACACTCACTAATTAGCAGGACATGTTCTGAGCTTTGGAAACAGCCCAAGGAATAGCTAAAGGTCTTCTCAGGTCTTTCCTGAGCATGTATCTTCTCAGCCTTCATGTGGCTTTCACAATTTTCCAGTATACATGGCTCTTTCTAAATGTCTTAATTCCCCCAACATCTTAACTCCCTCACACTGCTGCTTCTTGTTCATTGTGTGCCTCCACTTGTAATCTGTTGCCCCAGGCATCTGCACTCTCTATAGCTTCCCTGCAGCTTTTAAGGACAATTCCTGCTGCTTTTTATAGCTATTTCCTCCCTGAAATCTGAGCAAAACTGTTTCTCCCATTCTGAGCTCTGAGTTGAGCAAAACAGAAATTAATTCTTCCAGCACCCCCAGATGGGTAAAGCCACTTCAGATAAGATCTGCTCCTCTCCCTAGTGTTAGGAGAAAGACATTAGGAATTGGACTTTCACTTCCTCCAGACTCTATCAGGCCTTCGAGGTTGTAGGGTGAGGATGCCACATTTCCTATGCTTTTAAATGTCTTTACTTCTTAAATGGGCATCTACTTCCTCTAACCTCTTTACTCTTTTCTGGAGCTCCTTTAAAGCTAATTTAGCCTGTCTCTATTTGTTTTATTATATATATATATATATATATATATATATATATATATATATATATATATATATATCAGCAGAATGCATTATAATTCTTTTTTTTTGAGAGAGAGAGAGAGAGAATTTTAATATTTATTTTTTAGTTTTTTTGGCGGACACAACATCTTTGTATGTAGTGCTGAGGATCGAACCTGGGCCGCATGCATGCCAAGCAAGCGCGCTACCGCTTGAGCCACAACCCCAGCCCTATAATTCTTATTACACATATAGAGCACAATTTTTAATATCTCCGGTTGTATACATAGTATATCTACACCAATTCCTGTCTTCATACATGTACTTTGGATAGTAATGATCATCACACTCCAACAACATTTCTTTCTTTTTTTTAAGAGCGAGAGAGAGAGAGAGAGAGAGAGAATTTTTTAATGTTTATTTTTTAGTTTTTGGTGGACATAACATCTTTATTTTATTTTTATGTGGTGCTAAGGATCAAACCCAGTGCCCCGTGCATGCCAGGTGAGCGCGCTACCGCTTGAGCCACATCCCCAGCCCCTCCAACATCATTTCTAACCCCGTGCCCCCTCCCTTCCCCTTCAAACCCTCTTTCCTATCTAGAGTTCATCTATTCCTCCCATGATCCCTCTCCCTATCCCACTATGAATCATTCTCCTTATAACAAAGAATACATTCTGCATTTGGTTTTTTGGGATTGGCTAACTTCACTTAGCATCATCTTCTCTAACTTCATCCATTTACCTGCAAATTCCATGATTTTATTCTCTTTTATTGCTGAGTAATATTCCATTGTGTATAATGCCACATTTTTTAATCCATTCATCTACTGAAGGTCCTCTAGGTTGGTTCCACAGTTTAGCTATTGTGAATTGTGCTTCTATAAACATTGATGAGGTTGTGTCCCATTGGTATGCTGTTTTTGAGTTCTTTGGGTATAGACCAAGGAGAGGGATAGCTGGGTCAAATGGTGTTTCCATTCCCAATTTTCCAAGAAATCTCCATACTGCTTTCCATATTGGCTGTACCAATGTGCTCTCCCACCAGCAGTGTATGAGTGTACCTTTTTCCCCACTCTTTGCCAACACTTATTGTTGTTTGTCTTCATAATAGCTGCCATTCTGACTGGAATGAGATGAAATCTTAGAGTAGTTTTGATTTGCATTTCTCTAATTGCTAGAGATGATGAACATTTTTTCATGTATTTGTTGATTGATTGTATATCATCTTCTGAGAAGTGACTGTTCAGGTCCTTGGCCATTTATTGATTGGGTTGTTTGTTTTTTTTTTTTTTTTTTTTTTTTTTTTGAGTGTGTTTAGCTTTTTGAGTTCTTTATATACCCTAGAGATTAGTGCTTTATATGATGTGTGAGGGGTAAAGATCTGCTCCCAAAATGTAGGCTCTCTATTCACCTCACTGATTGTTTCTTTTGCTGAGAAGAAACTATTTTGTTTGAGTCAATTCCATTTACTGATTCTTTATTTGATTTATTGATTCTTGAGTATTGTGCCAAAGGAGCCCTGATTCACTACTTCTATTTAACATAGTTCTTGAAAAACTGGCCAGAGCAATTAGACAGATAAAAGAAAGTAAAGGGATATAAATAGGAAAAGAAGAACTCAAATTGGCACCATTTGCTGATGATATCATTCTACACCTAGAAGGCCCTAAAAGTTCCATCAGAAAACTTCTAGAACTAGTAAATGATTTCAGCAAAGTAGCAGGATATAAAATCAACACCCATAAGTCAAAGGCATTTCTGTATATCAGTGACAAATCAACAGGAAGGGAAATGTGGAAAACTACCCCACTTACAACAGCATAAAAAAAAAAACTTGGGAATAAACTTCAAAAAGGGGGTGAAAGATCTATATAATGAAAATTACAGAACCCTAAAGAAATAAGTCAAAGAAGACCTTAGAAGATCAAAAGATCTAATTTGCTCTTGGATAGGCAGAATTAATATTATCAAAATGACCATACTTCCAAAAGCGCTATATAAATGTAATGCAATTCCGATCTAACCCAAATGACATTCCTCATAGAAATAGAAAAAGCAGTCTTGAAATTCATCTGGAAAAAGAAGAGATCCAGAATAGCTAAAGCAATCCTTAGCAGGAAAAGTAAAGCAGGTGGCATCACTATACCAGACCTTAAACTATACTACAGAGCAATAGTAACAAAAACAGCATGGTATTGGCACCCAAATAGCCTGCTAGACCAATGGTACATAATAGAGGACACAGAGACTAACCCACAAAACTACAATTATCTTATATTTGACAAAGGTGCCAAAAACATGCATTGGAGAAAAGAAAGCTTCTTCAACAAATGGTGCTGGGAAAACTGGAAATCCATATGCAACAAAATGAAATTAAACCCCTATCTCTCACCATGCATGAAACTCAACTCAAAGTGGATCAAGGACTTAGAAATAAAACCAGAGACCCTGCATCTAATAGAAGAAAAAGTAGGCCATCATCCCTATTTGTTTTATTTTTTTTCCCAGTGGAGTCAAAGACCTGGAGCTATCTAGCCTGCCATCTTGCTGGTGTTACTCCTTCTCTATGTTTACCTGTAAAGGAGAAGCCTCAGAGAAGGGTTCAGGCTCTCACAACTAGGGAAAAGAAAAAGCAGAACTTCAAGACTGGTTTTCTGGTATTAAGGAATGTGTTCCGAACACAGAGCCTTGCTGTCAATTTCCTTTATTATCTTGTGTTAGGCAGTAGTTAGTAATGAGCAGTGGAATGTGAACCAATAACATGGCAGGCCCATGAAGTTTTTTCAAATCACCTTTAATGAACACTCAATTAACTTGTCCAATAACCACAAGTGTACTAATCCTGAGAGTAAACAGGGGGAAACATAGGGAGCCAATTAAGAAGTGTGTCAAGAAGGAAAGAGTGATGGGGCTAATTCCTGACAAGATCAACTGGGATCATTGTACAGGTAGGATTTATGGCCATAGGTTTCTCAATGTAAGAAGGGAAATTTCTGTAGTAGCCCAGGTGCACTAAGATGAGGTTTGCCCTGGAATTGACCCCAGCACCAACATTAGCATAGAACTGACTTGTAAATGAAGCCCCCCTGGATGGAATGGTCACCACAACAGTTCTAGAAAGGACCCATCAGGGTCAAAAGCTTCCCCACCAAATGCGAAGGAGAAGTTAAACATGGGATTGGTGAAGATTGCAGAAGGTGGACCCCAGTCCTCCTGGTAAAAAAACAAACAGTAATAAATTTGTAAGTAGCATTTCACGTCCTTTGTCATTTTCTGCTCAGAGAGGACCCACTCCCTAAGAGTGTTTTTAGAACCTACTTTACCTTCGCTTATTTAAGAAACTTCTATTTCTTGGCTTTTCCTGTCTGACTAAATTTTCCTTTTTCAGGACTCAAGAACTGAGTTTCAAAGCTTCAGCTCCCCACTCTCCCATGACACTTGGATTTACCCTGGGTCCCCGGCTCTTTATCCATTTATACTCTCAGACTTGTCTTAGACCAAACTTCATAAAAATCAGAGATTGAGGATATGGTTTTGAGTGTGTCCCCACCAAAGTTCTAATGTTGAAACCGAAAGGCCAGCATGGTAGGATTAAGTGATGGGGCCTTCAAGATATACTTAGGCTGTCAGCGTTCCTTCCTCCTGAATGAGATGAAAGCCCTTATGAAAGAGCTTCACACAGCATTTTACTACTTGTCCTTCTGACTTCTGCCACGTAAGGACCAAGCATTTCTCCTTTTCAGAGGTATAGCAGGAAGGAGCTATCTTGGAAGCAAAGAGCAGCCTTTACCAGGCAAATACAAAACTGTGAAAAAAAAATTATATTTTTTAAATAAATGTTCCCATCTAGGGTATTTAACTATGGCAGCACAAAATAAAGTAAGACAAAGGCAAAGCTCATGGGCTACCACTTCATGGAGGAAGAGCAAAAACAAAGGAGAAATGTTCCTGAGCTTTCTAAACAGCTTTACAGGAAACATGGCTGATTTCTGATTTCTTGTCATATGAGATATGTGCAGACAGGCCCCGTAGGAGAACCTGCCAGAGTACAGCAGAGAAAAGAAATTATTTGCCTTTTTCCTCCTGGCTTTTGCTCTCATGAGACAAAATTTCTCCTCCTCCAGTTTAGCTTGGGACAGCCAGAGGCTTGCCTCCAAGGAGTAGGAAGTTTTCTGTGTCCTTCAGCAGTGGGAGAAGCCTGAACTTCCAAAGTCCCCTTGAATTGTAAGAAGGCACAGCGGCTACTGTGGTTCTTGCCACCTTGGGCATAATGGAGACCTACTAGAACTCTCCTTTTACCCAAGGTCTTCATGGTGGGGTTGGGAGAGGAAACATATATGGCAACCACCTTCACTCTCTTCAATAAACAACACCAGGTAGGTGAGCTGAGTGGACCTGGGGCATTACATGAACCTGGCTGGGTGCAGTTCCTGTCTGGCTGAGTTGCTTTTTTTATTAAGTTTATTTGCCTGTTCCTGCCTTTCCCAGGAATGGGATTGAAGTCCATTAACCTGCTGTACGTCTCAATCATTCACTTCCCACAGACGCTTTCTGGAGTATTAGAGAACTTTCACATAAAAGCAAAGTCAAATAGAACAGGACATATAGAAATCTCAGGTTTCCAAAGCTTCATAGAAATAGTGATACAGTTCCTAGAGGAATTGTAAACAAATTTGTCACCTAGCTTAGCTTAACTCTTCACTGGAGTCTAGGAGGCTTGTATTTTTCATTTTGAGGAAGAAAACTTCATTTTATTCCTGGCCGGCATCACCCCTCAGAGTTAATCTGTCCCTCTTACATTGTCTTAGGGTCCTGTGTGTCTGCCTCCTCAGACCCAGTCACGTATGTTTTAGTTTGGACAAGTCCTGGGTTCCTGCCCTTGTCTCTGAGAAGGTCGTATTTTTGTTTTGCTCAATTGTTCAGGTGGGGAAAGAATGGATGAGGGCATAGCCTGGAAGAACAGAGGGACCCTGAACCATGGGGATGGGAGAAAAAGAAAATGTCTTCCTCTTTATCTCCTTGAGGACAATTCTGGAACAGCTTTCATAGGCTCCTTGGGCATATGATTGTCCATATAGGTGACAGAGGCCACCATAGGGACAAAGGATAAGTGCAATCCTGGGCCTGACCTCATGGCCTGACAGTCTTTCTCCTCTGCTCTCCCATCTTAACTCTAGCTTGTTAGGTACTAACAGCTTGGTATGTGCCTTACCCTCTCCCTTAAACAACCTTGCCAGCTTAGAGATCAGGGGCTTCACTGGGGCCAGGGTCCTCTTGCCATGACTCTGAGGAGGACAACAGACATAAAGGATAAGGAGTATTGAGGATCTATCAAAATGGCAAAGTCCTAGTGCCCTTAACTTGGGACTTGCTATGATGTGTGTTCTCTTCCATTTCCCACCCATGGGTTCTCTGAACAGCTACAGCAATCAGAACCTCATCACAGACAGAGAACCCTATAGTCTTGAAATGAGAAACAAACATTTGACTTCAGAATCACCATCTGACCATGCCTGCCTCAGAGTTAGAGTGCCCCCACAGAAAAGGAAACAGGTCTTTGAAATGTACCTAAGGACAATTAACATTCCTAAACCTTAGCAACCCCTCTGTATACGCCCCCCACCCTTTTTATACTGGGGATTGAACCCAGGTATGCTGTATCACTGAGCTACATCCCTAGTCCTTTGTAGTTTTTATTTTAAGACAGGGTCTCTCTGAATTACAGAGGCTGTCCTTAAACTTGCAATCCTCCTGCCTCAGCCTCCAGAGTTGCTGGGATTACAGATGGTGCATACACTCCCAAGTCTGGCTGCAAACAGCATTTTCATATGAATAAGATTAATTCTCCCTTTGTTGGGGAGCCAGTCAGACACTGGCCAGTGCTGTGTCTCCCTTCTCTTGGGAGAAGCCCCTAATAAAATACTTTCCTGTTTGTTCTCTTTCCTAACTTGTTTTTGTTTCTATCATGACCAAGGCAAAGTTATCTTGTCACCTTTGCTTTCTTTCCTGACTCATCTTTCTTGTTCTGCACCTGTGCCTACAGGGGTCAAATTCCCAAATAAACAACCTGGATGCAGACTTTGCCTTAAATGATCCCAAAGAGCAACTTGCTTCTCTTTTCCCTCTGACTATTCCCTTCTCTTCTTCCCCCCTCTATCTCTTTGTGTCTCAATAACTCTCTCTCTCTCTCTCTCTCTCTCTCTCTCTCTCTCTCTCTGCCTCTCTCTCTCTCTCTGCCTCTCTCTCTCACACACTCACCTTCACATACACAACCCACATCCCTACCATTTTAATAGTACAGTGAGCTTGACTTTTCTCCAAACTGAGGGCCCAAGTGGACCTTTGAAATCTGAGGTTTGGTCTTGAGTCCTTCCCTTCATTCTGCCATTTATTTCCCCTTACTTCAGGAAAGGTTTTAGGATCTAACATTTATAGCATACTTTTTTTCTTTTTGGTAGGTGTTGCTGTAGGTATTAACACAAGGGTTGTTTTTTTTTTCTTTCTTTCTTTCACTGTAACCCACAGCAACATATATTCCCAGCCACAGTATATGATGGGCAAATGAAACAGAAGCTAAATTTCTATCCCAAGATCACTGTATTAACTGTCTCTACCTGGCTCTTTGGACCTTCAGAAGATGGTTTAGGGAAGAGGTGCCCTGGCCCACCCAAAGGAAGGCTGGGTGAGGATCAGTGGAGATTCCAGAGTGCTGTGAGGGAAGAACTGCTCCAAAACAGGAAACCTGATTTCTCTGACAGATCACTGGATCTTTCTCAATGACTAACAGCAGTTGCCTGGGAAATGTGGCTTGCTGTGGTCACCTTGCCCTGTCCACAGGGGGAAAAAAAACAGGACAGTACTGCACATTATTCAGGAGGAGGTGGTAGCACTTTCCCTGCCCTTTGGGGCTTTTATCTCAGGTGAGCTGAACCATTACAATAGTGGGTGGCCAAGAATTAGTGACTTCACAGGGAAGCTATTGTTTTCCCCTTTCATCCCACAGAAGGCCTTAATAAAATGTTAAAAGGCAAAGGGGCTCAATTTAAGGCAGGTCAGGGACATATTAATAGCAGGTGGGCCATGAGTGATAGCCACTCATTCTCACTCAATCCTTCTGTTCGGGCAGAAAGACACAGGAAGGGGCTCAGGTCAAACATGGCAACTTTATCAAAGTGAGAGAAGCAGACACTGTTTAATACAGCTCAAACATCAGTTTTGCCTGTATAGAGGGAAATGAGAGGAATAGAAGAGTTAGAACGGAGACACAGGAAAGGAAAAAGAGGGTAGCTGTAAACCTATAAGCCCCGATCAGTCTTACTCCCCAGGCTTGTTTCTTCCTCCATGCTGGTCATTCCTAAATTTTTGAGAAATCTATAAATCATAGAGTTACCATAAGTTCACTCCTCTATGAAAATTGCCCTGTTTTAATGCTTTCAGGCACTTATACTTTTCTAAAACTGTGAAAATTATCCCAAAGATGTACCTTAGAGCTTCAAATTTGACGTCTCAGTTCCTAGAGGGATTCAAATGTTTCTACATTTAAATTTATTTATTTATTTTTTTTTTCACCGTTAACTCCATGAATATTTCTTTTTTTTTTATTTTTATTTTTTTATTGTGGGTTGTTCAAAACATTACAAATTTCTTGACATACCATATTCTACACTTTGATTCAAGTGGGTTATGAACTCCCACCTTCACCCCATACACAGATTGCAGAATCACATCAGTTACACATCCATTGATTTACATATTGCCATACTAGTGTCTGTTGTGCTCCACTGCCTTTCCCATCCTTCACCCTCCCCCCTCCCCACCTCTCCCCTCCCCTCCCCTCCTCTCTCTCTACCCTCTCCACTGTATAACCCTGAGGGTCTCCTTCCATTACCATGCAATTTCCCTTCTCTCTCCCTTTCCCTCCCACCTCTCATCCCTGTTAAATGTTAATCTTCTTCTCCTGTTCTTCGTCCCTACTCTGTTCTTAGTTACTCTCCTTATATCAAAGAAGACATTTGGCATTTGTTTTTTAGGGATTGGCTAGCTTCACTTAGCATAATCTGCTCTAATGCCATCCATTTCCCTGTAAATTCTATGATTTTGTCATTTTTTAATGCAGAGTAATACTCCATTGTGTATAAATGCCACATTTTTTTTATCCATTCGTCTATTGAAGGGCATCTAGGTTGGTTCCACAGTCTTGCTATTGTGAACTGTGCTGCTATGAACATCGATGTAGCAGTGTCCCTGTAGCATGCTCTTTTTAGGTCTTTAGGGAATAGACCAAGAAGGGGAATAGCTGGGTCAAATGGTGGCTCCATTCCCAGCTTTCCAAGAAATCTCCATACTGCTTTCCAAATTGGCTGCACCAATCTGCAGTCCCACCAGCAATGTACAAGTGTACCCTTTTCCCCACATCCTCGCCAGCACTTGTTGTTGTTTGACTTCATAATGGCTGCCAATCTTACTGGAGTGAGATGGTATCTTAGGGTGGTTTTGATTTGCATTTCTCTGACTGCTAGAGATGGTGAGCATTTTTTCATGTACTTGTTGATTGACTGTATGTCCTCCTCTGAGAAGTGTCTGTTCAGGTCCTTGGCCCATTTGTTGATTGGGTTGTTTGTTCTCTTATTGTCTAATTTTTTGAGTTCTTTGTATACTCTGGATATTAGGGCTCTATCTGAAGTGTGAGGAGTAAAGATTTGTTCCCAGGGTGTAGGCTCCCTATTTACCTCTCTTATTGTTTCTTTTGCTGAGAAAAAACTTTTTAGTTTGAGTAAGTCCCATTTGTTGATTCTAGTTATTATCTTTTGTGCTATGGGTGTCCTATTGAGGAATTTGGAGCCCGACCCCACCGACTGTAGATCTTAGCCAACTTTTTCTTCTATCAGACGGCGCGTCTCTGATTTGATATCAAGCTCCTTGATCCATTTTGAATTCACTTTTGTGCATGGCGAGAGAAAGGGATTCAGTTTCATTTTGTTGCATATGGATTTCCAGTTTTCCCAGCACCATTTGTTGAAGATGCTATCCTTCCTCCATTGCATGCTTTTAGCCCCTTTATCAAATATAAGATAGTTGTAGTTTTGTGGATTGGTTTCTGTGTCCTCTATTCTGTACCATTGGTCCACCCGCCTGTTTTGGTACCAGTACCATGCTGTTTTTGTTACTATTGCTCTGTAGTATAGTTTGAAGTCTGGTATCGCTATACCGCCTGATTCACACTTCCTGCTTAGCATTGTTTTTGCTATTCTGGGTCTTTTATTTTTCCATATGAATTTCATGATTGCTTTCTCTATTTCTACAAGAAATGCCGTTGGGATTTTGATTGGCATTGCATTAAACCTATAGAGAACTTTTGGTAATATCGCCATTTTGATGATGTTAGTTCTGCCTATCCATGAACAGGGTATATTTTTCCATCTTCTAAGATCTTCTTCTATTTCTCTCTTTAGGGTTCTGTAGTTTTCATTGTATAAGTCTTTCACCTCTTTTGTTAGGTTGATTCCCAAGTATTTTATTTTTTTTGAAGATATTGTGAATGGAGTGGTTGTCCTCATTTCCATTTCAGAGGATTTGTCGCTGATATACAGGAATGCCTTTGATTTATGCGTGTTGATTTTATATCCTGCCACTTTGCTGAATTCATTTATTAGCTCTAATAGTTTCTTTGTAGAGCCTTTTGGGTCTGCTGGGTATAGAATCATATCATCTGCAAATAGTGATAATTTAAGTTCTTCTTTTCCTATTTTTATGCCTTTAATTTCTTTCGTCTGTCTAATTGCTCTGGCCAGTGTTTCGAGAACTATGTTGAACAGAAGTGGAGAGAGAGGGCATCCCTGTCTTGTTCCAGATTTTAGAGGGAATGCCTTCAGTTTTTCTCCATTCAGAATGATGCTAGCCTGAGGCTTAGCATAGATTGCTTTTACAATATTGAGGTATGTTCCTGTTATCCCTAGTTTTTCTAGAGTTTTGAACATAAAGGGATGCTGTACTTTGTCGAATGCTTTTTCCGCATCTATCGAGATGATCATATGGTTCTTATTTTTAAGTCTATTGATGTGGTGAATAACATTTATTGATTTCCATATATTGAACCAGCCTTGCATCCCAGGGATGAATCCTACTTGATCATGGTGTACAATTTTTTTGATATGTTTTTGTATCCGATTCGCCAGAATTTTATTGAGGATTTTTGCATCTAGGTTCATTAGAGATATTGGTCTGTAGTTTTCTTTCTTTGAAGTGTCTTTGTCTGGTTTAGGTATCAGGGTGATGTTGGCCTCATAGAATGAATTTGGAAGTTCTCCCTCCTTTTCTATTTCCTGAAGTAGCTTGAAAAGTATTGGTATTAGTTCTTCTTTAAAGGTTTTGTAAAATTCTGCTGTATACCCATCCGGTCCCGGGCTTTTCTTAGTTGGTAGTCTTTTTATGGTTTCTTCTATTTCCTCAATTGATATTGGTCTGTTTAGGTTGTCTATATCCTCCTGACTCAATCTGGGCAGATCATATGACTTAAGAAATTTATCTATGTCTTCACTGTCTTCTAATTTATTTGAGTATAAGGATTCAAAATAGTTTTTGATTATCTTCTGTATTTCTGAAGTGTCTGTTGTGATATTGCCTTTTTCATCCCGTATGCTAGTAATTTGAGTTCTCTCTCTTCTTCTCTTCGCTAGCATCGCTAAGGGTCTGTTGATTTTGTTTATTTTTTCAAAGAACCAACTTTTAGTTTTGTCAATTTTTTCAATTGTTTCTTTTGTTTCGATTTCATTAATTTCAGCTCTGATTTTAATTATTTCTTGCCTTCTACTTCTTTTGCTGTTGTTTTGCTCTTCTTTTTCAAGGATTTTGAGATGAAGTATGAGATCATTTATTTGTTGGTTTTTTCTTTTTTTAAGGAATGAACTCCAAGCAATGAATTTTCCTCTTAGAACTGCTTTCAATGTGTCCCATAGATTCCGATATGTTGTGTCTGTGTTTTCATTTATCTCTAAGAATTTTTTAATTTCCTTCTTGATGTCTTCTATAACCCATTGATCATTCAGTAACCTATTGTTCATTCTCCAAGTGATGTATGCTTTTTCCTTCCTTCTTTTATTGTTGATTTTCAGTTTCATTCCATTATGATCAGATAAGATGCATGGTATTATCTCTACTCCTTTATATTGTCTAAGAGTTGCCCTGTGACATAATATATGATCTATTTTTGAGAAGGATCCATGTGCTGCTGAGAAAAAAGTGTAACTGCTTGATGTTGGGTGGTATACTCTATATATGTCAATTAGGTCTAGGTTTTTAATAGTGTTATTGAGTTCTATAGTTTCCTTATTCAACTTTTGTTTGGAAGATCTGTCCAGTGGCGAGAGAGGTGTGTTGAAGTCTCCCATGATTATGGTATGGTGGTCTATTAGACTCTTGAACTTGAGAAGAGTTTGTTTGACGAACATAGCTGCACCATTGTTTGGGGCATAAATATTTATGATTGTTATGTCTTGTTGGTGTATGGTTCCCTTAAGCAATATGTAGTGTCCCTCTTTATCCCTTTTGATTAACTTTGGCTTGAAATCTATTTTATTTGATATGAGTATGGACACTCCTGCTTGTTTCCGAAGTCCATATGAGTGATATGATTTTTCCCAACCTTTCACCTTCAGCCTGTGTATGTCTTTTCCTATCAAATGCGTCTCCTGTAGGCAGCATATTGTTGGGTCTTGTTTTGTGATCCATTCTACTAGCCTGTGTCTCTTAATTGGTGCATTTAAGCCATTAACATTTAGGGTTATTATTGAGATATGGGTTGTTCTTCCAGCCATATTTGTTTATTTCTGTTACTAAACATGGTTTGTTTTCCTCTTTGATTATTCCCTCCCCCTTTATTGTCCTACCTCCCACTGTTGGTTTTCATTGTTATTTTCCATTTCCTCTTCCTGTAATGCTTTGGCGAGGATGTTTTGAAGAGATGGTTTTCTAGCTGCGAATTCTTTAAACTTTTGTTTATCGTGGAAGGTTTTAATTTCATCTTCCATCCTAAAGCTTAATTTCGCTGGATACACAATTCTTGGTTGGAACCCATTTTCTTTCAGTGTTTGAAATATGTTATTCCAGGATCTTCTAGCTTTCAGAGTCTGTGTTGAAAGATCAGCTGTTATCCTGATTGGCTTACCCCTAAATGTAATCTGCTTCCTTTCTCTTTTAGCTTTTAAAATTCTCTCCTTATTCTGTATGTTGGGCATCTTCATTATAATGTGTCTAGGTGTGGATCTCTTATGATTTTGCACATTTGGCGTCCTGTAGGCTTCTAGGATTTGGGATTCTGTCTCATTCTTTAAGTCTGGGAAGTTTTCTTGTATTATTTCATTGAATAGACTGCTCATTCCTTTGGTTTGGAGCTCTGTACTTTCCTGTATCCCAATGACTCTTAAGTTTGGTCTCTTAATGTTATCCCATATTTCTTGGATGTTCTGCTCATGGTTTCTTAACAGTCTTGCTGAGCTGTCTATGTTCTTTTCCAGTTGAAATACTTTGTCTTCATTGTCTGATGTTCTATCTTCTAAGTGTTCTACTCTGCTGGTAGTATTCTCCATTGAGTTTTTAAGTTGGTTTATTGCTTCCTGCATTTCTAGGATTTCTGTTTGTTTGTTTTTTGTAACCTCTATCTCCCTGTATAGTTGATCCTTTGCTTCCTGGATTTGTTTGCGTAATTCATTGTCGAAGTGATCTTTCATTGTCTGATTTTGCTGATTAATATCTTCCTTGATACTCCAGATCATCTGAAGCATGTATATCCTGAATTCTTTATCTGACATTCCATCTGCTGCAGCTGTTACCTCTTCTAAAGTTGCGTTGACCTGCATTGCTTGTGGTCCTTTCTTTCCTTGTCTTTTCATACTGCTTGCGTATCTTTCCTGCAGGCGTGGGCGGCGGCTCTGCTCTCTCCTTATTCCAATTGGGGTGTCATGGCTACCACTCCGGCAGGTCACTGGGCCTGTTCTGGGGGCTGGCGGCGGCTCTATTCTGCCCCTACTCCAATTGGGGTGACGAGTGTACCACGCCGGCAGGCCACCGGGCCTGATCCGCCGGTCGGTTGCAGGTTTGCCTACCCTGCAGGCGCAGGCGGCGGCTCTACTCTGCCCCTACTCCAAATGGGGTGACGTGTCTGTCGTACCGGCAGGCCACTGGGCCTGTCCCGCTGGTCGGTCGCAGATCTGCCCACCTTTCGGGCACGGGTGGAGGCTCTGCTCTGCCCCTACTCCAATTGGGGTGTCGTGACTACCCCGCCTGCAGGACGCTGGGCCTGTTCCTGGCAGGGGCGGCGACTCTGCTCTGCCCCTACTCCAATTAGGGTGGTGTTTTTACCACGCCGGCAGGCTCCTGGGCCTGATCCGCCGGTCTGTTGCAGGTCTGCCTACCTTGGAGGCGCGGGCGGCGGATATGCCCTGCCCCTCCTACCATGCCTGCGGACCCCTGGGCCTGATCTGCAGGTTGGTCACAGGTCTGCTCACCCTGCGGGCACGGGTGGCGGTTCCGCTCCGCCCCCACTCCAATTGGGGTCACGTGACCACCACACCGGCAGGGCCTGATCCGGGCGTGGGAGAAGGATCTGCTCTGCCCCTACTCCAGTTGGGGTGACGTGTGTACCACACTGGCAGGCCACTGGGCCTGGCCCGCCAGGCTGTCACAGGTCTGTTTACCTTGCAAGCGCGAACTGCGGCTCTGCCCTGCCCCTCCTACCACGCCCATGTACCACTGGGTCACGGGTCTGCCCACCTTGCGGGTGCGGGTGGTGGCTCCGCTCCGCCCCCTCTCCAATTGGGGTCACGCAGTCACCACGCTGGCGAGCCGCTGGGCCTGCTCCGGTTGCTGGCGGCGGCCCGGCTCCTCCCCTCTGGCTCGAAGACAAATTGAGGAGACTCGGGTGACTGTGCCTCACCCCCCCTACCAGGAGACCAACTGCTTATGTCACCGCTGGTATTGATGAAGTTCTCTCCTCCGCCGCTTTCTGATGACATCAGATCTCTGCCATGTTGGTATCCTATGCGAATGGCAGCGTTTCGTTCCCCTTGCCGGGCAACCAAAGCAACGGGTGAGTCCTGACCGGCCCTCAGCAGGACCCAGACCGAGAAGCAGTTTCCGCGGGCTCCTAGCCCCGGGCCAGGGAAGTTCCGGGAGCCGGAACTCGGCCGCTCCGTGCTCCGTGTAAGCTCCTATAAGTGTAGGCTCCAAGAAGCAATCCCCGCGGGCTCAGTTCCGGGAGCCGGAATTTGGCTGCTTAGTGCTTGGTTTATGCTCTGATAGGAGCAGGGTCCAAGAAGCAGCCTCCGCAGGCTCCGCAGCCCTGGGCCAGGGCGGTTCCGGGACAGTACCGGGAGCCGGAACTCGGCCGCCCCGCGCTCGGTGTTCACTCCGATAAGATCAGGTTCTAAGAAGCACCCAGACGCTGAACCCTAGCAATCTGTCTGCAAGCCGCAGGCGAATTGCAGCCTGAAATTACCTGTTCTATGGCTGAATGAGCTGCGGTCAGTCCCGTCAGCTTTCCAACATGGTGGCTGCTGGCCTCCTCTGTGGTCTGACCGGTGTGGAGAACCGAGATGGACCACTTCCTTCCCCCGTCTCGAACCAGAATTCAGCCCTGAGTACAGAAACTGCAGCGCTGTATCCCTGCGTCGCTATCTCCTGGTTTCCCAGCGCGCGCTGCAGACTCTAGCCGCGGGGCGATTTCCTGAATAAGCAGTGTTACCCTCCGTGCGACAAACCTCTCGCGTTTGAGTCCCCGTAGCCGATCCTCGTGCAATGGAAATCCTTCCTCCAGGTTCCGGAGCACCCCACTATTGCTGGAAATTCCTAACAAGATAGCCTTTAGCCGTCCTGACTTGTCATACTCCCACACAGTGAAGCAGCACACGGGGCAATGCACTCCCCTCGCCGCCATCTTCCTTCTCTACATTTAAATTTAAATTTAAGATTTCCTGGGGGCTGGGGATGTGGCTCAAGCGGTAGCGCGCTGGCCTGGCATGCGTGCGGCCCAGGTTCGATCCTCAGCACCACATACAAACAAAGATGTTGTGTCCGCCAAATACTAAAATATAAATATTAAAATTCTCTCTCTCTCTACCTCTATCTCTCTCTCTCACTCTCTCTTTAAAAAAAAAAAAAAGATTTCCTTGTGTTGGATTGTTTTTCCCTCTCTTTCTCCTCTAGCATCTGTCTGCAATGGCAAAATCAGGTCAGTCGCATGGAGAGGAAGTGCTGCACGGTCATGGGTGGCAAGAGCCCTGAGGGCCCTATGCGTGGTTTGAGCAGGTGGACCACAACCTGCCTCATCCTCTAGTTGTAGGTCCCAGAAGAATCCCTAGTCAGAGACAAATTAGGTGGGTATTCAACACCAGGCTGCAAAGGCCCAAGTGTTCTGGTTCTAAAGATTCCAAAGAAAGAACTTGGAGGACTCACTGGAGAGGGTTTGGACATTTCATGATTCATCCCCTCCTTGGTGGCAGCAGACTGGGACAAAATGCAGGCTGCACCATGCCTGTAAGCTGGAGAAATATAGACAGGACAGACTGCAGGCCAACTGGTTTCTTCAGATGTTTTCTGAGTACATGTCTTTACTTCACAACTAAGGTCTTTGTGCTTTGATCCCCATCCGAAATTGGTGCTGGATTTGTTGTCTCCATTCAGCAAAGAATTGGAGAACAGGCCACAGAAATAGCATGTAAGCAGCTGGTTTATTGCAAAAGTGACAAAGACTTCTCCAAAGAGAAGTGGACCTAAAGCTGGAAATCCGGTTGGAGAGTTTTGGCCTGTTCTTTTTAGTCTTTTTAATTTCCTCCTTTCCTTATCTCCTCCCCTGTCCATGCTCTCTTCACTATTATTGATTAGTGCTCCCTCTGTTCATATGTCTGTTTTAGTTTCCCTACTGGATTCCCTGCTCAGCAGCACAAGTACAGAAGTGTCTGTCTGATTGGGTCCCACTTGTGTTCACAAGTACTTTTGTCAACCAGGAAGTTGACCTCATTAGAAGACCCTTTCCATGCTCCTTTGTTCTGGGCCTCTGACCTTCTCACTTGCCATCTTGCTCTGGCTGCCTATGCCCATCTATATCTCCTGTACCCCCAACACATCCTTGAGAGCCCTTCAGAAACAACAATCCTTCTACACACTGACTTGTGTTCCTCCCAACTTGGAGTGGAGTTCCTGATATGAGTCTCTAGAAGAATGCATATCTTTTTATCATAAGACTACCATTTGTTTCCAGGAAATTCTTTCATGTCTGGACACACTACAGCCAACAAAATTCTATTTGCAGGTTTGTTTTTCTATCAAACATGCACTTGGAGGTTTACCATGTGGTTCCATAGGCACCTGCGCTCCCAAGGGACTCCAGAGGAATCCAGGGTTCTATTTCCCACCCAAGAAACATGCTGAGGCTGTCCATGTGCAGTGTGCACTGAGTGGGGAGTGAGAAAGGCTCACTCAGTTGCCTCTGAGAAGAACAGATTCTGCAAGATGTGAGATCCATAATGAATTTGGCCTGAGGCTATGAGTGAGAGAAGGGAGCTGAGGCTATGAGTGAGAGAAGGGAGGCAAGAGGCATGAGTTAATGCAATGTGATGGAAAGGTTTTTCCTGAAGGAGACACAGTGTTTAGACTGAATCCAGATTGATGAGAATGCCCACTGAAGGGTTTTAAACAGGAAGCAGATATTATCTGAATTTAATTTGAAAAGCATTTCTCTTACAAGATTGTGGATCTACAGGTTTTTTGTTGCTTTATTTCTAATCTCCACAAGTGCGTTAAATCTTCTTTGTTGTTGGGTCCTTTCTGACCCCAGGACTCATCATTTGCATAGTCACACCTTGGGGCCACTATCTGTCTGATAGTTGTGCCTGGATTTTTAAAAAATATTTATTTTTTTAGTTGTAGTTGGACACAATACCTTTATTTTATTTATTTTTATGTGGTGCTGAGGATTGAACCCAGGGCCTCACACGTGGTAGGCGAGTCCTCTACCGCTGAGTCACAACCCCATCCTGTGCCTGGATTCTTGAGAGCTCTCTGTACCTGATGATCTGAGGTTCTCCCTAAGTGTATCTCTATACCAACATGAGCTTTGTCATATGAAACAACTAACTTCTCCCAAACCCTTTTTATTTATTTTTAAAAATATTTTATACCTGTATTTTATTTATTTCTGTGTAATGCTGAGGATCAAACCTAGTGCCTCACGTGCAGAGCAAGAAGCCTACCACTGAGCCACACCTCCAGCCCATCCCAAATGCCTTTTAATGGGAAAAAAAAATTAAAATTCACACAGAAAGTTGAGACCCATTTCAGATACTTATTTTTTAAAGTTTTCTAGGACTGTGTCCCCCTCACCCAACCAATCTGGAGAGACAGCAGGATAGTTGGGAGGATTATGACACTTAACGCTCCTCTCTACCTCAGAATTCTGAGATCACAGTAAGTTCCCACCAGAGTCAGGTAAGGTTAAGAATATCCTTCAATATTCCAGCTGCACAGAGCCTATGAGTTGTACCAAACCTCATGAAACAAAGAAAGTGCTAGAGTTACAGACTGTGAGAAAGTGATGACCTTTAACCCTCCTATTTTGATCCCTGTAAGAGAAAGACTCTGAACCCAAGGCCAGTTGGGGCGTCCTTCCTCATTCCACAACAAGCCCTCAAACAGGTGGAGAGAAGCAAACCATGCAGTGCTTCTGAGAATTAAATGTTAGTTTATAGATCAAGGAAAAGATGAAAGGGATGTTTTACCCAAGACATGTTCACAAGGTTCTTATTGGATAGCATCTCCTTTCTCTTCTATGTTCGCCAAAATTCTGCCCCTACTTCAAAACTTAGCTCACAGCACTCAGAATCTGTGAGTTCCCTGAGGACAGTTCTACTAGCTCCTGTTATACGGCTTTGAACAGCATAACCTTCAGCAAGTACCTGTTGGAATGGTTTATTGTTAAAACAAGATGCTACAGCTGAACTCTGAAGGGAAAAGCCATCATCAAGCTCTGCTCTGGGCTGTCACAATTCTGCTTTTGACCACATTTTCCTATGTCCTTACTCTATAGTCTTTGTTTATCTTTTTAACTATGAGATTTCTGGAAGATTATCTGACTTTTTCAGACTTTCAGTCTGCTAGATATATAATCTGTGGTCATTTAAGTGTAAAGAAGCCATGCTGGGTTGACAAAGACATCTTCTCATCTTGGATGGCAGCACTAACCCTTGGGAGCCCAGCTCCCAAGGACTTAACTAGAACTTGGAGGCTAATATGTTCTGACTTAACTAAATCCTTAAGCTCATGGCTGTCAACAGACTTCCTCGGTCCTGTGAAATCTATTCTTTGCTCATCTAATGGTCTTGTCTTTCTTGTGATTGAATTGCATTAGAACCAGAGCCCAACAGGAAGCTCAAAGTCCCTCCAGGCTGAGTCCATACAGATGACAAGAAGTGGTGGCCCTTTTTTGCCTGCCAAGCCTGAGTGTCTGTCAGATAGTGAGGTCAGGACCAGGCAGCAGCTTCAAGTCCCAGCACAGACAGCAGGCAGCTTAAATGTGACTCACAGCCTGGAGCTCAGGGGCTCCCTGCTACCTTATATATTTGGGAATTTTCTAGATATTCTCAGCTTCTTCTTTCTCTACTCTTTCTGGTTTTTACAGTCTTTGTCCACAGTCTTAGCTTCTCTATGTCTGTGGTCGTGTCCTTGGTTTTTCCAATTTAACTGGGGGCCCTAATGGGCTGGGCAGCTTGACTTCACACTTGTATCACCACAGGTGATAAACCAACCCAAAGTGAAGAATCAAAGCTTTCTTGAAACCCATTTCAGCTGTGTGACTTATCCATTTTCTGGCTTTGGTTTGCTACTGCTTTTATTATAGTGGGCCTACAGTTTCCCACTTGTCTGTCCTGTGGCATTAATTCTAGACACATCAAAGGAAGAAAAGGACTGACTCATATTAAAATAATTTGAGATTCAGAAGCCACTCATCTATTCTCTGTCTTGATGTCCAAAATCAGCAAGTATGTAGTCTTTGGTTATTCTCCTCTCAAAGCCATGGGTTTTTGAAATTAAAATAACTTATATTATGCAGAGTTTAAAAAATAGTACAAGGAACAAATATTGATTTTCCTCGTCTAACTTAGCACTGCATATTTGCAGAGTGTTTTACAGCTCACCATTAACTAATAGCTGGGGCCTCCATGTGAGAACAACGGCAATGAGCCCCATTAGTCAGAGAAAATAAATACAGGGCCTGAATATCAACTACCCACTTCGGCGAGATTGTCATTTCCCATCTGCATGAGGGCCTTGTTATGCTCCCCTGGGACAACTCATTTCTGCCTTCAAGGTTCTTATTTTTAAAGGAGGAGAAATGCCATAGAAAAAGGCTCTTCACTACTTGTTTTTATCAATCAAAAGGACCAGTACTAAAGGACTGTAGTGGATATAGTTATTTATTACAAGTGTGTCTCATTGACCAGATCTGCTCATATTTTGCACAGTCTAAAGAGACTTCTGATGAAATGCCGTGTGAGCTCAGCAGCACCTCCTGGCCGTGCATTCCACGGGCTATGTAGGTTTGTGAGCAGTCTTGTGTTATCAGAGGAACTGACCTGAATCTAATCTATTTTTATTCTAGAAATCTAGCAAACCCATCATGTATGTAAGGAAGGAGGGAGTGGATTTAAGGAATGCTAACAAATTGAGCTCGGAGCCCCAATACAAGGAAGGCTGAGAACCCTGACATGGTGGGCTTGGATGTCCTAATCTGGGTGTGCTGACAGCCCTGATATGGTGGGCTTAGATGTACTGATTTGAGTAGGATGATGTCTTTGACATGGTGGGCTGATAGCCCTGACATGAGTGGGCTAGAATGCCCTGGAATGGTGAGCTGGGATGCCTGACATGAGTGGGCTAAGATGCCTTCATCTGGTGGGTTGGGATGCCCTGACATGTGGGCTGGGATGTCCTGATGTGGCAGGCTGAGATGCACTGATGTGGTGGGCTAGGATGCCCTGACATGTGGGCTGGGATACCCTGACATGTGAGCTATCTCATCACAAAACTGAAATCCAGCTTAGAGGACAAGAAACAGGACAAAATATTCAAATTCTCTAAAATTTTACCTTACATTAGCTATTGAAGAAATCCATACAAAATGAGGTATTTTGTCATAAGACTAATATAGGGGAGGAAAAAGCTTAACTGGGATGTCATTCATTAAGGTGCAATGGTGGTACTCATCCAAATTTCAGCATAGATTGGGCTGTCTTGGTGTATCCTAAGATTAGTCATTATTGAAAACAGAAGTGTTTACGTCACCATTGCTTCTACAAACCACCGGAGCAAAGTGAAAATCTTGCCTTTCTTTTGGCCCTTAGGAAAAAGTGCTCATCTGAGGCTCAGAGTCTGATCTCTGAGGATGCAGGAATTTCAAGCATGGCTGGATTTGGCTTGATCTGCAGAAATAATTCCTCAGCAGGGTGGTTCTATGGTTGCGCTGGGCACACCTGCAGCCTGGTAAGAATTTTGTATGTTAACAAAGCCCATCAGTGTGTGAGAAAAGAGCTTCTTGTTCCTGGTCAGACCTTTTCTAATATGAGAACAGAAGGATGAAGAATACTGTAGTTCAGGGTGAAAAGGGACAAAGAGGACAGTAGATGGGTTGGCTCCATGCCCTGGCCCTACCTCTGGATCAGCAGAAACAGTTTTCTCTAAGACCCAACAAGTTTAAGAGAAAATAAACATGTGTATTTAGTATACCTGTTCTCTGTGCAATATCATTGCTGTTTGGAACTTTGCAAGAATGCTGCTGAGATAAAAGATGATCAAATGGGGGCTGGGGATGTGGCTCAAGTGGTAACGCGCTTGCCTGGCATGCGCAGGGCACTGCGTTCGAGCCTCAGCACCACATAAAATACAATAAAGATGTTGTGTCCACCAAAAACTGAAAAATAAATATTAAAAAATTCTCTCCCTCTCTCTCCTTCTAAAAAAAAAAAAAGATGTTCAGAGTTCAAGATCCAACCTTTTTACACAACTCCCAGTATCCAACTTCAGTATTCCCTGAACCAGAAGCTCAGTGATGTCATTGGATGACATTCTTCTCCAAATCCTAGTCTACTGAAAACAAATTGCTGTCAACCTGCAGTCCTGTTATTTACAGCAGGTGTCTCAAATCACCTCTGGGTTGGTCCCTGAGCCATGTCTTGTTTTTAATGTGCTTGCCTTTGTGTATCACAGGATGACCCTGTGTGTACCATAGCAAGCCCCTCCAAGTCACCTGCCACAAGGAAAGTAAAGCAAAGCAGAGGTAATATTGGAATAAAAGTTATTTTCAAGGGAGATGTAATTTCCTAGTAGGCATTGTGCTGGCAAAATGAGACACTGGACAAGTTGAATAAGCTAATATTTTTGGCTTTTCTTGTGGAATTTCTCCCACTGCTTCTAGGTGTATGAAGTCCTTAGCAAACCTTTATGTGTGATTTTTCTAAACTTGCAGAAATTAACTGCCAGCACATACACTATTCTTTGGATGCTTGGGTAACAGTGTTCACCAAGATAGACAGAAACACAAATTCTCTGTGACCTATTTCCTGCTTTAAATAAATAACACAACACAACACAATGTTTACAAATTAAGGCATCCACACTGAGGCAGGAACTTTTTGCTGTGCCAGCCAGCACACAGGTGGCCCACGATGTTCTAAGAGATGTTGTGTTCTTGGAAAACAGAGACTCTTATCCCAGGGGCATGTGAATGCTAAAAAAGGTTATGTAGAACATCTCCCCTCTAAAAAGCATGCCTCTAAAGATCATGCCTCTAAAGAGCATGTCTACTAGCATCTCGTAGGACACCAGCATCCACAGGAACAGAATCTCAGGGGAGCAGCCTGGACCATGGCCCAATCAACTGCTGAAGAGAAGACTAAGGAGGAGATGGGGTGTGCTCCTGGTTGCTTGTTTCAAGGTAAAATATGGTTATGCTGATGCAAATATCATTTACTTTAGCCTTGCAAATGGGCCTTCATCCAGGAGTCCATGGGGTTCCCAAGTGTGAGTAGATAATAGCAATAGCTATTGGAGAAGTGAAGAAATTTGTGGCTGGCTGGGTATGCTCTACTCATGTTCCTTCCTTTTGTCAATCTCCAGAAAACAAACACGAATTCCAGGGCTCAACTTCCCAATCTGACACAAGCTCCCTGACCAAACTGGCCACCAATACCATGAAAAAAAATAGTAGCATCCAAAAAATTTGACCCACAGCCAAAAACCCTGCAACTATCCCATTCCTATTTCATCTGTTATCCAGAAAGCAGTCACTGTTATTCACTGCACAGACTAAGTAACAATTTACTAGATGCTATATAAAAACAGTCACTTTCATTGTTCATGGAGTGGAGTCTCTCTTTTAAGAGATTCCAGAGATAATACTTTCTAATTTATTTGCAGGTGGAGACACCCCCCCTGCCCCGCCAGTCACCTTAGCATTTGTCACAGCACAGCTAGCTGATGACCCCCTCCATATCCACTCTCTTCTTTTTCATTAAGATGCTAAGCTTTTAGCCAACACAAGGCCATCCATAAAAAAGACTACATTTCCCAGCTCCCTTGCAGGCAGGTGTGGCCAGGAGATATTAAGGAAAAGTCTCAGCTTGGCTGAAGCATATGGGGACTTACCAAAGACACAGTTGATGACCTTGATGTGGGTCTTTGTGATATGTCTACTGTGTTCCTTATTCCATTTATCTTGCTGTCTGGAAGATTGAAGGCCTACTGTGAACCATGAATTGTGAATTTGAGAAACCGGATAGGGAAACCTGGTTTGCTGGTAAGGGAAAGTGTCCTTTCCATGTTGAGCAGCTGGGTCTTCATGTGAGGGTGGAACAGATGCATGTCTTGTTTATGCCTCTGTTAAATTGGGAATGCTATCCCTTGAAACTGAACCAAGTCTTGAGGGATTCATTCCCTACTTCCTGTTTGGGGAAGTTAAATCTCTTCATCTTGTGAGAGGAAATGCAGTCCACATGATGATCAAAACCTCAGGTTCTAGAGAGAGGTCATCTGTATTCAGGCCCCAGGGTTGCAGCTTGACAGGCAATGCAATGCAAGGACAGACAGACTTTGGTGCCAGAAGACTTCATCTCAAGGCCAGTTCCTTCACTTTCCATTTCCCAGAAACTTGTCCTTGAGGAACCAGCTTCCTTATTTCTAATAGAGGACATGTGATAATAAGCACAAAGTGTCCAGCACGCTGACCAGAACATCAGCACCACAGAGCAGCTTAGGTGATGTTTGAGAACAGATCCCCACCTGTCTTCAACAGCCAGCAGGCATTCCATGTCCTAGTCCCTGTGGCTGACTCTTTGTGGCTGTCCCCAAGCCCCAGCAAGACCTCCCAATACCTGTGATGGATGCAGTGGACTTATCTTTTTCTGACAGGCAGGCAACTGACAGGAGAGCCTAGGGTTTATCACTGACAGTGAGATCCACAGTGGATTGCAGATTGCTACCCCAGTGTGGACAGAGAAAAGGAAAAGGGAAGGCCTGTCCTTTGAGTGACAGCGTTTTTTCCCCCAGGTGTTTGTCATCAGTGTTCACTTTCATAGCTTGCCTGAACAATGGAGCAGATTAGCCCTTTTCAAAGGAAAATAGAAAGTGCACTTAACTATTTTAGGTCTGTGAAGAGTCTCAACTTTTGTGGGTTTAAACTCATTATGAAACATAAAAGCCCTGAAGTAAGGTTTGTTTGCAAATTAGTAGTGTTTGTGGTTGACACAATTATGTGAAAATTGGATGAGTGGTCACCCATATGAAACAAATCTTTTAAAAATAGTTGAGGGCAGGGCCATTGGCATACACCTGCACCACACTTGCTTTCTATTATTATGTTCTTATGTAAGTCTTTTATCCTGGCTAGTAGCCATATGCAAGAATATCAACATATCAAAAAAAAATGCTTTACCATAAACTAACAACCTCTTCTTATTCATTCCATTTTCCTTATAAAAAATTTGTTTTGTTGTTGATAAAGTCATTGTGCTTTGCTCTCCCTGATGATAGATCAGAATATACTGCCCCTGATCTATGAGCAGGTGAGACGATTGGTAATGTTACTCATTGTGAAATGTCAAGAGGGAAAGGCTGGCCACTCCAAAATGCAGAGAGATGGCTCTGGGAAACCTTGAAGTCCCAGAGATTGGAAGCCTGACAGCCAATGCATCATTTTTCCTGGCCAAAATGAATTGATTCTGTCACCAGCAAACTAAATGTAATCAGGATCTTGACTTGAATCATAAATTTTATTTAAATTACAGTTAGCAGGGCATTGAGGCTAAACATCAGTGCAAAGGAGTTTACAGAAACACATAAAAGAGGGTCATGTGCTTGCGGAGGATCCTAAGGGTTTTCTTTTGAAAATACCCTGATATATATACATCTGCCTCTTAAAACTGTATGTATTTTGGGGGAGAAAGCAGACAAAGTACCCCTTTGGTAATCACATTTATTTTAACATCCAAAGATCATTCAGCACCAAGAGTAATTTTTTTTTTTTTAATGTTCAGGACTGGGAGCAGTCAATTAGTAGAGAAAGATTCAACAGTGGTCAACTATTAAAATAGTAAAATCATAGAAACCACTCCATGCCTGGCTTTGAGTTCTGTAAGCATTAATCAATTTCCTCACTGTGAGAGAACATATCATTGCTCTTACCATCGTTTCTTAAATGTCCGTCGCTAATTATGTGCTTTGAAATGTGCCAGCCCTCAAAGGACACAAGTCATAAAAGGAAATATGTGTAATAGGATCCTGTCTTGATAATCTCAGAGAAGGGAGAACAATGACGTGGCTGTATGTGACATCTGCCATGAATAGAAATGGTGAAGATAAAACCTGAAGAGAAATAGATTACAAATAGATGTTGCTAACAGGAAAGCAGAAGGTGTGTGCAGGAACATCAAATCCTTCTGGTACAGATGTGTTACCATTACCATGTACGTATTCTATGGCAGGGCTTCTTTTTTTTTTTTTAGCTTTTTTTTCCCCCTTTGGTACTGGAGATTGAACCCAGGAATGCTTAGCCACTGAGCCACATCTCTAGTCTTTTTAAATTTTTTATTTAGACACAAGCTAAGTTGCTTAAGGCCTCACTAAATTGCTGAGGCTGGCTTTGAACTTTTGATCCCCCTGCCTCTGCCTCCTGTGCTGCTGGGATTACAGGTATGTGCCACTGTGCTTGACTTTGTGGCATGATTTTTTAATGTAAATTTATTCAAAATTTACAACTTACATCTTTATGTAAATTGTATTCCAAAGGCATAAAATGATAGTGTAAAAAAACCAATCTCCAACTAGACACTGGGTATGGGCAACATACTTAACATTGAATAATACAAATAAGATAGAAATAAAAGTACAGAAAAAAATTGTACCTCCTAAGCAACAACCATAAAAAAGAGTGGCTATGCTAATAGACAAAATAGACTTTTAGACACACACACAAAAATGTAACTAGAGATGAAGAAAGATATTTTAAAATGAAAAAAGCATAAATCATAAAAAAGATATAATAGAAACATGTATTAGCACATAGAAATAGAGCCCCTAAACACATAATAAATAACAACTCAGAAGTAATAGAAAATTCAACAAAAATAGTTGTAAATGTCAATAATTCTTACAGAACATTTGAACACAACAGCAGAATGTGTGTGTGTGTGTGTGTATACACACTTTTCAAATGTATGTTGAAGGAGAATTTTTCCAGAAAAACTACATGGTAGGTTATTTGAGAAGATTCAGTGAATTTAAAAGGATTTGCACAATACAAAATATGTTCTCCAGCCAAGATGGGATGAAATTAACAATCAATTAAGTAAACTAAAAATATGTGGAAATTAGAGAACACATCCTTAAATAACAAGTTAGGTCAAAGAAGAAATCAAAAGTAACTAAGAAAATACTTTGACGTATAAAAATGATGACACAATATACCAAAACATATGAAAAAGAGATAAAACAGTGGTGAGATGGTTTCTGCTGGGAATTCCTATTTTTAAGAGAAGGAACTTCAAATCAATGAAAACTTTTAGAGGGTGGGACACTGAAAAAGAAGACAAACTAAATTGTAATCAAAAGAAAAGAAGAAAACAATAAGGACTCGAACATAAAAAAATAAATAAAATGAAAATACAGGAAATACATAAGGCAACAGTTGATTCTTCGAAAAAATGAACAAATTAGACAAATCTTTAACTAGATTAATGAAAAGAACATATAAGTTACTTAAATCAAGAACGGAAAAGCCACACACTGTGGCCCATGCCTATAATACCAGTGACTGGGGAGGATGATGGAGAAGGATCACAAGTTTATGGCCAACCCGTACAAGTTAGTGAGCACTAATCTCAAAATAAAATAAAAAGGACTGGGGATATAGTTTGGTGGCGGAGCGCCCCTGGGTTAACCCCCAGTGCTGAAAGGAAGAAGAGGAAGAAAAAGAGGAGGAGAAGGAAGAAGAAAGAGGGAGGAGGAAGAATACAGAGGGAGGAAGGGGAAAGGGAGAAGGAGGAGGAAGAGGAGGAAAGACACTGGCTGGTGCCCATGAAGTCTTCCAAGCTTCATGCCAGGGAAACCACTGTTGGGCAGAGGGAGTGGATCTGGATCCATTCCACTGGCCTGGTCCACAGTGCTTCTTCCCACATACCAAAGTCTCCTGGATGCCTGTACACAAGGTTGTCTAGTCCACACCAGAGATGGTTCAGTCAGCTGGGCATAAGACACCGTGGCATAGACCACTCTGCAAAAACAGGGGGCTCACAACTTCCTATGCCAGCTGTGGAACTGCAAGAGCCACCTAGGTCTACACTGGAGAAAGAGGGTGGGGTGAAATCTTTGTGGTTAACCCTGGACTATGGTGCTTCTTCCCACACATTGAGCACAAAAACTTACCACCTGGGAGCACAAAAACTTACCACTTGCATCAGAAAGGGATCTAGATACTGGGCTGGGAATGACACAGTCCCCTGAGTTACTGCCAGCTCACAGGTCAGCAGAGCATCTAGAACTGACTAGGTAATCATAGTTAAAGAAGAGGTTGGCAAAAAGACTGGATGTATAGGCTAGTGTGGCTGAGCTCTGCACAGTTTTTGGAAGCAAGAGCCTGGTACAGATGTGGGAAAAAACACAACCTCTACTTCAATGCAGAATTGAGTTGTCAATATGCTGCCTCCATTCCTAGAGCCTGTCCAGAATACAGCAAACCAAGGCAAGTCTTGCTTCTAATACCTGGTAGATTTCCAAACTGGAAGTAGCTGACAAGAATCTCTAGATGTGAAACACCTCGGCAAAGATGACTATTAGCCTTTTCCATGTGAATTTTTTAATTTTCTTGTATTATCTTACATATTGGTTTGTTTAACTCTTTATCACTAATTATATTTTCATATTATATGAAACTTTATTTTTAATCCATTAATTACATATTTTTATCATTTTTCTTCTGTATCATTTGTATTCCCTCCTCTCCTTTTTTTATTTCTCTTTTCTTCTGTACCTCTTCCTTCCCCCATCTTTTTTCCCTTTCTCCCTAACTTTTTTCCCTTTCTCTGGAACTTTCTATGTAGTTCAATATTAATTTTACTTTTTATATAATTTAATTATTCAGGATATTTTATATAATCACTCCACTTTTCTTCTTGTTGCTTAGTGGAGTGGTAGAGACATTTTCAGTAAGTTTTTTATTGTATGGGTTTCTGTCAAGGTGTAGCTGTTACTAATGGTTATTCTCTCTTCTCAAAGATGGGCTGGGGCTATAATATTTCACTTTGAACACTTGAGTGTGTGTATTGAGTCTGAGATAAACCCCCAGAACAGGGCAAATAATAAAGAGAAAGCAGCTCACTAAAAAGACCTTCATTGTATTAATCAGGGTTCTCTGGAGGAACAGAATGTGTGTGTGTGTGTGTGTGTGTGTGTGTATAAATGGGATTTATTAGATTTGCTTACATGACCAGAAGCTGGATAGTACCACAGTGGTCATCTTCATGCTGAAGAGCTAGAGTCAGTAATTGCTTAGTTCAAGAAGCTGGAATCTCAGAACAAGAGGAATCGGTGATACAAACACAGTCCAGAACCAAAGGCCTGGAAACTCCCTGGAGAGTCATCCATCAGAGTTCACTTGGGAAGACCGAAGAAACTGTTGTCTAACATCCTCAGGCAATTTCAGCAGCAATTTAAGCACTGGCTCAGGAAGAATCAGGCTTGCATCTGCTTCTGCTCCCTTTATCTTCCAACTTTTTGTTCCATTCAGGCTCCCAGGACAGTGCTGGCCATATTTGGGTGGCTCTCCCCCTTAGTTTGATATCCCATATGTTTGTCATTCCTAGAAACACCTTCATTGACAGACCCAGAAATCTCTTAATCTTTGGCATCTCTTAATCCAATCAAGTTGACAATTGAGATTAACCATTACACTCACATAATAGTAAAATACCCAACTCAATAAGAGCAAATTGCAACATAGAAACACAGATAACATGAGAAAATAAGGCAATGAGTTGCCTCCAAATGTTCAAAACTCATTAATAACTAAACCCAGAGACACTGAAGTGGAGGAAATGCTGGGCAAAAAATTAAACTGATAAAATAGTCAGTGAATTAAAGGAAGATCTAAGAAATGAACTAAGGGAGAAAATGTAGGCTATGAAAGATCATTTCAATAAAAAGATGTTTTTAAATAACAGAAATCTTGGAAATTAAAAACTCAATTAAATTAAATTAAAAAAAAAAACAATGAAGACTCTCACCAGAAGACTAGATGAAGTAGAAGAAAGAATATCAAGTTTGCAAGATAAACTACAGGAATAAAGATAATAAATAAGATAATTTCTTTAATTAAGAATTAATAAATAATTAACCTATAATAAAATATAAATAAAAATAAATAACCTATAATAAAGACAATAATTAAGTAAAGATAAAAATAATATACTATAAACAAAATGTACAAGAGCACTGAGACAACATATAAAGGCCAAACTTAATGATCAAAAGCATTGAAAAAGGAGAAGAGATGCAGACTAATGGCACAGAAAATTTATTCAGTAAAATAATGCATTAAATTTCCATAATCATAGGAAGGAGATAAAATACAGGTATTGGAGGCATTTTAAATTCCAAATAGATCAGAAAAGAACTTCTCCACAACATTATTCTGTTAAAATGCCAACAATTCAATACAAAGAAAGACTTAAAGGCCTACAGAGAAAAGCACCAAATCACTTATAAAGGCAAACCCATCAGAATAACAGTTTCCAACAGAAAAACTGTACCCTATACTGGATGCTAACTCAGAGCATAGAGAGCCTCCTAGACAACTTTGTTCCATTTTTGCAAAATATAACTATTTATCTGATACTGCAACTGAGTCTCCAAAAGGTTATTCCACTATTCTATAAAGCCAGCTAATTCAGGGTGGTAGAAACATAGTAAAACCAGTAAATTCCATTAGCATGAGCCACTGCTACACTTTCCTTTTAGTGAAGTGTGTTCCTTGATCAGAATAAATATGGTGTAGAATACCATAATAGGGGATTAGTCCCTCAGTAAGTCCATGGATGATAGTTTTTGCAGAAGTTCTCTATGCAGGAAAAGTGAATATTTATCCAGAGTAAGTGTCTTGCCAGTAGGAACCTCTTTCATGATGGAAGACTACCTGCTACCAGGTAGCTGACTGATCACCCAGGGAAATGGTGCCATATCATGAACTCAGCGTTGGTTTCTGTTTCAGGCAGATTGGGCATTCAGTAGTGGCAGGTCAATCTTGTTGAACCTTATGCATGGAAGCCCACATTGCTGTGAACATGCATAACCTCCATCCCTGTCACTATTTGCTCATGAACCCATTGGGTGATAAAAGAGGTAGTTGAGAAAAGAAGCTGATTTTCCATAAAGGAAATCATTATTAAAATTCTCTTCTTCTAATGTCACCCTTCTATAAGCATTTGTATGGAGTACCAATATCTTAACATTTTTTCCCATATTTAAAGGTCTATCCATTTATTTCTTCCTCAAATTGCCTTTTCACTAATTTCCCAATTATATACTTTCCAAATTCCAGACCATCTAGCCAAAACATTGGCTATAGCTCGTCAACTGGTATAGAATTGTACATCTGGCAATTTCTCTTTCCAAGTAAAGTGAACAACCATGTACACTGCCCAAAGTTCTGCCCACTGGGAAGACTTCGTTCACCACTATCAGTGTTAGAACTGCCTACTTTGGGGTAGTCCTTGAATATCCTGCAGAATAGCCCCTAGGCCAGGCCCAAATCTTCTCTTTCTATGTCACCTGATTGTCAGGTACACTTCATGAGGTCACAGGTACAGACTAGAAAATAGAAGTAGAGTAGCAGAAGTAAGAATCATGGGCATTTGGGCCACTTTCTTCTTGTGGTTTATTTGTTTCTTCAGGGCTTTCTTGGGTCCCATCTCATTTATACCAGGTCTGTTGGTGATAGAATGCTGCTGTGAATGTCTAAATTTATGGCTTGGTGAGATAGCACCCAGTCCTTGGTAGGTAGCTCTGGTCACATGACAACCAAGTGTTCTGTTTACTAAGGCCCAGAAATAGTCGAAAAGCTGATTCTCAAAAGGAAAGTAGTTATCCACACATGGTGGCAAGTTTGGGTTTTGTTTTGTTTTGTTTTCAAAATCCTAAGGGTCTGTGCTATGATTGACCACGACCTGCCACAGGCTTGAAATAGCATGCCTGTGTGACACTGACTCTTCAAGCTCCAGTGGGTCTTCTGAATCATGTAGCTCAAGTGAAAAAGCAGCTCACATGACAGCCTGCCCTTATTGCAGAGTATTTTTCTATTTTGGGACCCACAGAACACTAGTAGCTTTTAAGGTTACACAGGAAATGGGCTGGAGTAACACATCCAAACGTGTAATGTGTTGCCTCCAAAATCCAGAGAGACCCACTGTGGATTGTGCCTCTTTTGGTGGTAGGATAGATCAGATGCAACAACTTACTTATCACATTAGAGGGGATATCAAGACATACCCCACAACACTGGACCCCTAGAAATTTCACTGAGATAGAAGGCCCCTGAATTTTTATTAGATTAATTTCCAACCCTCTGGAATGAAAATGTCTTAGCAACAAGTCCAGAGAAGTTGTTTCTTTCTGCATTCAGTGTAATGTCATCAATGTAATGGACCAGTGTGATATCTTATGGAAGGACAATGTGATCAAGATCCCTGAGAACTAACCTATGACAGAGCTGGATACTTGATATGCTCCTGAGGGAGGACAGTTAATGGTGCTATGCTAATCTTTACATTTGAGAGCAAACTGCTTCTGATAATCTTTATTAAGAAGAATAGACAAAAATGCTTTTGCATGATCAATAGCTGCAAACCAGGTATCAGGAGGCATGTTAATTTCCTCAAGCAGTGAAAACACATCTGGTACAACAGCTGCAATTGGAGTCTCCACCTAATTAAGCTTATAATAATCTACTGTCATTCTCCTCGTTCCATCTGTCTTCTGCATGTGCCAAATAGGTGGTTTGGAGGTACGTGGGAATCACCCCGTGTCTTCAAGTCCTTGATGATGGTATTGATCCCTGAAATTTCTCTAGAGTGCAGTCTTGATCTTGGTTTACTGTTTTCCTAGGTAGAGAACATTCTAGTGGGTTCCATTTGGCTTTTTCCACCATTAAAAGCTTCATCTTATAGGTCACAGAATTGATGTGGGGATTCTGCCAATTGCTGAGTATGTCTGTTATATTCATGCATTACAGAGCTGGAGAAATAAAGATAGGATGGACTCGGGGACCCAAATTTCCTGCTCAAGTGCTGCATGAATTACTAGAAATCATCTGTCTGCTCTAACAACTTATTTACTTTAGCTGCAGTGCTGAGATATTTGAAAATCTATCTTGTGAGTGGCTAAATTATAAAGTAAATTAAATTCTAGCCTTGCAGGGTGTCTGTTGTTAGAATGTGACATTCTTTTCTTTCCTTACTAATCCAGCAACACTAGGAACAACCAGCCAATCTCATCAGGCTTGTTAGTTTGGCAGAAAATATTTGAAAGTATCATATACACAGTCTTTCAGATCATTGCTTCTTATAAGTGTCTCATTAGGAGTATCCAATGGCGACATTGTGTGTATCTCTATTGCTAGATCATGCTCTGGATGCTCAGTGCTCCCTTCACTACTGGAACTGGAGTTGTTAGTGCCTTAAATCTAATTATTTTGAAGAGCAAATTCCAGAAGTACCAGAACTAATTCAGAAAATCAATATTTAAGGTTCTGTTCTACTCTTGGTAGTAATTTCTCTATTAATGATAAGTCTTCAGAGTAGTAGAGCCAATAGAATGTGCATATGTAAGAAGAAATCTAGGGACTTGATCTACATGATTATGGGAGCAC
This sequence comes from Marmota flaviventris, assembly GCF_047511675.1. Taxonomy (NCBI): domain Eukaryota; kingdom Metazoa; phylum Chordata; class Mammalia; order Rodentia; family Sciuridae; genus Marmota; species Marmota flaviventris. The sequence goes on from NC_092499.1 coordinate 155,237,566, forward strand.
AAAAGTCCAATATCTCCAGTGTAGGCGAGCAGGGTCAATTCTAGGGGAGCTGGTGCAATTCTAGTCCAAAGGCCAGCTGGTACAGACCCAGTAGAGCTAATGGGAGAGGCTGATGTTTAATTCTTCTGTAAGACTTCAGCTGATTGAGTTAGACTCATTCACATTATTTAGAGCAATCTGCTTTATTTTAAATTCATCAGTTTAAATGTGAATCTCATTCAAAAACACCCAAGTGGACATATAAAATTAATCATCACACCCCCCATTCCATTAATGTGGTGCATTACGTTAATACATGTATATATGTATTTATTGCAGTAGTAAGTACAAAATGTATCTTTATGTGTATGATAAATTGATTTTCAACAAGGGTGCCAAAACAATTCAATGGGGAAAAGAATTATCTTTCCAACAAATGGCCCTGGGACAACCAAATGTCCACATCAAAAGATTGATGATCCCTGCCTCATACCACACATGGGATTAGTTACTTGACTCCAGAGCAGTCAGTGTCTGCTGTATACTGCAGCTGGCAATAATGTGATAGGACTGTGGTCCGTCAGACCTCCTTCTCCTACTATACACAGGAATTAATTAACTACAAATACATAGGCTTACATATTACAACAAAAAGCACAACAATTTACACAAGAAAATATAAAGCTGAATCTCATGATCTTGACTTAAAAAAAGTTTTCTTAGGTTTTATCAAAACTTAAAATTTCTGTGCTTCAAAAGATAGCATAAAGAATGTAAAAAGACAACATTTGTGATGGAAGAAACTACATATCATCTATGGAATCTTTATCATTGCTTGCAGTAACTTCCTTCCATAATTATCTCTATGAAACTGAACAAGCAAACACTGAAATGTTGCTCCAAGAGGAAATGCAAGGTCATATTTCTGCAAGGCTCTGGATTCATTATTTTTGTCAACCAATCAATACATAGCCTTGTTTTATGGATGTTACTATTCACAGATGTCTTATTTAACCTATATTGTTGATTCATTAACATTGAACTCTTAGCCAATAATGGTATAACTCATATTTGAATGAAGCTTATCTAACACATACTTCCTTTGTAAGGCACTTCACAGCTTTCTTGCACTTAAGGACACTAGGCAACATATCAGTATTGTGATAGAAGTTATTTAAAACACAGAAATTTGTTTTAAAAAGCACAAAAATATAAAAACCATGGACTAAATACTCACAAAAAGAACAATTATTTGCAGTATAAAAGCTAAAACAAGGTAGAACATGCTTTGTTCATCTTCAGCTTGGATCAAGCTGCTTGGGAGCATGTCAAACAACTAATTTATATATATATATATATATATATATATATATATATATATATATATATATTACAACTTTGCACATATCCATGAATAACTGTGAAAATACTGTAAGATTGGTTTTGGAGTTACAATCAAATTTTAGCAAATACACAAATTCAAAACTATGAAATGTGTGAGGAATGAGGGTTGATTTTATCACATATGAGTCTAGTATCCAAAATATATAAATAACTATTTCAACTTAATAAAAAGAACAGATATCTAATTAAAAGTGGACAAATGCCAGGTCCAGTACCACACATCTATAATCCCAGTTACTCAGGAGGCTGAGGCAGAAGGATTGCAAATACAAGTACAGTCTAGGCAACTTAGCAAGGCCCTTTCTCAAAATAAAATTTAAAATTAAATTTAAAGGTCTTGGGGTGTGGCTCTGTAAATGAGAGAGCACCCCTGGGTTCAATTCTCAGTACCACAAAATAAATAAGTAAGTAAATAAATAAATAAAAACTGGGCCAAGGATCTAAATAGATCCTCAAGACGATCAACTAATGACCCATGAGCATTTGAAAAGATGCTTGGCATCAATTACTCCTTAGGGAAATACAAATTGAAATTGGGTGATACCACTTCATACCCACTAGGATGGATAAAATTTAAAAAATGGAAAATAATAGCAAGCATTTATAAAAATGTGAAGAAAGTGGAACATTTACACATCATTGATGTGGATAGTAAGTGGTTCGGTAGCTCTGGAAAGCAGTTTGGCCATTCCTCAAGATGTTAGACATAGAATCATCAGGTGGTCGGCAGTTCCACTCCTAAGTATATACCCAAGAGAAATAAAAACATTTGTCCATACAAAAACCTTGGTAAAAATGGTCCTCACATTATTATTCATAGCAATAAACCAAATTCAGTGGAGTAAAACCAAATGTCCATCAACAGATGAATGGATAACAAATGTGTTGTATTCATCCAATGGCATATTATTTGACATAAAAAATGGACGAATTACTGTCCATTCTCCATTATGGGTGAACTCTGAAAATATAAAAGAAGCCAGTCCCCAAAGATAACATGGTATGATTCCCTTGGAATGAAATTGCTAGAATAGGTAAATCTAGAGAGATGTAAATTGGTTACTGCCCAAGGCTGTGGGATTAGGGGAAAATGTAGACTTATTACTAAAGGTGATGCAGTTTCTTTTTGAAGTGATGAAAATGTTTTAAAGTGGATCATTCTGATGGTTGACCAATGGTGAATACATTAAAACTTATTGAATTATACATCTAGATGGTTGAATTGTATGAGTTATATTTTAATAGTGCTGTTAAAAATACAAGTTAACACCTGTCTTATGGCCTAGCAACTTCTTTTTTAGTTATTCTCAAAGATAAAATAAAATGATCATAATAAAATTTGCATAATAACACCAATATAAGATTTATTCATAACCACCCCAAATTTAAAATAAACCAAGAGTTGAAAAACTTGTGGTAAATTCACACAATGGAATTCTACTTATCAATAAACCATAGTTAACCAATGCTATAAGAATTCAGTTGGATTTCAGTAATCATTACATTGAGCAAAAGATGCCTGTCTTAAAAGAGAACCCACTGTATGTATGAATCCATTTAGATAAAATCCTAAAACAGAGAAAGCCAGTGTAGTGACAGAAAGTGGGTTCCTGGTACAAGGTGGTAGTTAGGGACAAACTGTGAAGGAACAGAAGAAAATTTTCTGATCTTAAAGAAATATTTTTTAAATGTTGAAAACATTTTTTAGGTCAGTATGGTGGTGCATACCTGTAATCCCAGTGCCTCAGGCAGAAGAATGACAAGTTCAAAGCCAGCCTCAGCAATTTAGCAAGACTCAAAGCAACTTAGCAAGACCTTGTTTCAAAAAATAAAAAGGTCTGGGGATATAGCTCAGGGGTAAAGTGCCCTTGGGCTCAATCCCCAATACCCCTCCCAAAATTAAATTAAACAAAAACAACCGGGAAAACAATACAGAAAATAGTAAAACTGATGTTGTATACATACTACCAATGTATTATAAAGATATAATGAGTAAAATACTTGCATATTTGCATAAAAGAACATGAATTAGTGGAACAAATAGAGGCTCTGAAATGGGATATAGTTTTTATAGATCATAAAGGTAAAATTAGAAATCATCAAGTAGAATTTTTTAAGTATTATATAACTCAATAGCAATCTTTAGGACAACTGTTAAACTTTCAACTGTTAAACTTTGGGGGGAAATTATAACTGTCCACACATTTCACTAAACAAATTTTAAATGATGACATCAATTTGTATATAAATATATTAATTAATATTCATTTTTGCTAGAAAACATAACAAACATCCTAAGCACCCGTTATAAACATAGCTGAAGACAACATAGAGTCATTACTAGAGCATAGCCAGTGTACTATAGGACAATAGAAGAATTTTTATGGTTATAGACAGAGATTTTGACCTTAATCTCCCACTGGGATGTTAATTTTGGAGGGAATCTGAGATAAGACCTAGCCTCACATTCCAATTTTATGGACTAGGACACTGAGTTTCTATGAGGTTAAAGTCACTTGCCCTGGTTTGCAGCTAATTAGAAACAAATTCAGAACCAGAATAAAAAATTTAAATTCCATCCTCAGTCATTTTAATGATAATCACATTAAAAAGGGATTGCTAATTGTGTAAGAGGACTCTCCTAAATGTTCTTTTAAATGTGAGCTTCTTTAGAATATTTGAAAGGATTGTGTTTGTAACCTAATTAAGAGGGACTATCTCAACAACACAACTGTCCTTGCACATTCTTTTTACACATTCACATACACACACACACACACAACAACATGTAATTATTTTTTATTTCTAAACTTTCTAATATAATCACCAATAAATTTGCTGTGGTATGTAATTTTATAGCATTTATAACTTTCCTACAAAGTAAGACTCTCCTAAGTTAAAAAGGAACATTTCCCCAGCTGTCTCCAGAATGAAATATGATATTCTGTAAACCCAAGAATCTGCAATCAAGGAGAATTCTGTTTGACTGCTGCTCAAGAGACTGCCTCATTGCCATGACCATCCTAGCCTCCAGGTAATTTTTAGGGCTAAAGCCGTGCCAAGAGTAACTGCTTTCTTTGTTCGGGTCTCCTAGTGGAATGGAGATGATGCCCTGATGGTCCTGCTCTGATAGGTGTGGGTCCCACATGTGCCTTGCTTTGTCTCTCTATACCACTTACCTGATAGACATCTGGCTTGTGAACTCCTTCATTGTTCATGCTCATCTAAAGGCTTCCCTGGCTTCTGGGTTGAATAAGTAAAGCACAGGTGAAATTTAAGGGTGGTGAAACTATTTAGTGCCACTATACAGTAATGGTGGATGCATAATACTACATATATTCCAAAATCCTTAGAATGTGACAATACAGAGATCAAAATTAATTTTTTTTAAATGTGTGAAAATTTAAAAAAAAAAACACAAAACCTTATTTTGAAGATTGGGGAAGTCCTGGAATGGAATTCAGGTATAACAAAAAAATAAAAGCAATACAAGTGTCTAAAACGAGGGGATGTCGGGGAAAGATACTGACCTAAGTAACTTGGGGAGTAAGTAGAATCTATAAGGTGGAAGTCTCCATTATATTCCAGTTGATAAAACTATCTCCCATGTAAGTAGGCTTTAACAATTCTGATGTGTATTGGAAGTGAATAACAGAGGGTGAAAGGTAGAAAACCAGATTTCCCACTCTGAGTGGGAGTTTACAGATAAGTAAAGGGAGGAGACTAGAATGTTCCATATGACACTGGATTCAGTTGGAAACATCAATAGTAATTCATGTTCAACAAAGACCATTAAATCCTCTCATCCCAGATATGGGACACCTATAAATATTTAAATTGAGCAACAAATAAACCACTTATGTGAACTTTTGAAATACATATTGTTTTTAGAGTTCCATTCTTTTGAGAAAAGCAAAAGGTGAATGATGGGAAGGTTTGAAAAATAGATAGATAGATATAGATATATACATATTTCATATACATATGAAAACTGTATGAAGGATAAATAAGTTCTAGATTAAGAGTTCCAGTCTATTTTAATGCACCTGTGTGCATTAAATTTCAATATTTCATTTCAATATTTTCAGAATTAAAAACTTGGGACCTAATTGGTTAATACAGATGCAAATAGTTACATAAACATATGTATAGGTGTGGGCAGGTGGGTAGTATATAGATACACATTTCCTTGCTTCCTCGGCTGAGGTCACTTAGGAGAAACAGTATCCCAGTAGAGTGAGCACACTTTAAAGAGTCCCAGATCTTGGTTTCAAATACCTTTCTACAACAAAAGGAACCAGGGCTTATTGGTAAAAATAGCTGATTCTCAGGCATGGACAAGGAAGATTTGATACTGGAGCATCTTGTGATGGAAGAAAGTAAGAAAGTAGTAAAATAGAGAAAAAACATGTTAATGAAGGTTGTCAAGAAGACACAAGAGCCATTGAAAAGAGTTCCCGATGGCCATGGCTGGAACTGTTTGACAACAGCATAAATAAAGTAGTCCAGAGTTGGAGTGTAACTCAAAGTACAAAATAAATATCCGTGAGTCCATGTGAGACTCGATTGAATAAATAAATAAATGGGGAAGAGGTGACAAGCCTCCCATGCAGAAGAATTCCAAGCAATACATATAGGCATTCTAGTCTCAAGGAGATGGAGCATAACTCCTGGTCCCTTAAGCATGAGATGTGAATAATGATTTCCTTCCAAACAGATCAGTAAAAAGGGGAGAAAAATTAGCTTTGCAGCACAGAAACTTGACAAACAACACCCCAGTCACATCAACAAGAATGATATGTCATGTTGAAATAATTCACCTGGATACAGTGTGATGAAAATGTCACTTCTTTTCCTCTGTAGTCTTCCTGTCAAAACCAATGAACTTCTAATTTAATCATGAAAAAAACATCAGACAAATCCCAGGACGTGAAATTTATACTAAATACCAGTATTCTTGATCTGGAGTAAGGTCATGGAAAGAATAGAAAAAGGTAGTTCAGACAAATACTAACCAAATGAAAGTCGGAGTCACTATCACAATATTAAAAAAAATTTGCTACAAAAATGTTATGTTAGAATGGAATATTAAATAATTATAAGGTTTCAACAATAATAAATATACAATAAATTAAAACTTTTACATACCTATGAAGTATGTTAAGATATATATTTTATATATTTTGTAAGTTTCTAGGGTTAAAGGACAAATTACTAATATAATGGGATATATTTACATATTTTCTAATTATTAATAGATCTACTACACAGAGAATTAGTAAGAATTTATAAGACTTGAACCCCATAATTAGTACTCTTAACTTGATGGATAGAAAATATATATATTTTAAAAATCAAACTTAGATTAGGTCAAAAACATGCTCAACAATTTTCAAAGAACCAGTAGCACAGAGTCATTTTCTGACCTAAAGCAATTAAGTTAGAAGTGAATTACAAAAAAAAAAAAAAAAAAAAAAAAGAAATGAAATGCTATAATCTTGGTAATTAAGTAAAACACTTCTGAATAACCCATGAGGCAAAGAAAAAATTAATAGAAACTTTTGAATTAATTACAACTAAACATAATAAAAGTTTTGCATTTCAAAACATTTTGGGAAAAAAAGGAAGAATGAAAAAGCAGCATAGCAATGCATGTAGCAGGGAATAAAAAGGATGATTATAAGGTAAAAATACTACTATAAACTCTGCCAGTAAAATTTAGAACAAATGGGAAATGTCTAGAGGAAACAAACTTTACAAAAGAGTCTCAAAAAGAGAATACCTGAAAAATCCTTAAGTTTTAAGAAATTTTATTCCAGATTTTGAAATCTTCCTGAAATAAGAAACAGTAGAGTATACAAAAGTTGAATCAAACTTTCAAAGGACACACCATTCTAACATGAAGAAACTCTTCTAGAGCAGAGAAAAATAAGAATCCCTCCTGGACAGTGGTAACCTTAATATCAAAATGTAAGAAAAAATGCATAAGAACAAGAAATGTCTGGTTAAGCATAATCATGAACATAGATGAGAAAAACTCTATAAACAACCTATAATCAAATAGAGCAACTTATTACATTGTTAAACTATCATAGTCAATTTGAAGCTTATGTTCTAAAAAGTACAAAGTTAATGTAGCAATTTGTAATGGAATTTACTACATCACTGTATTAAAAATATTCTCATGATTGTTTCAATATATATTGATAAAGCATTTGATAAGATGTGATATCTGTTCGTGATAAAATCTCTATTTGAAAAACAGAAGAAAATTCCCATAACTAATATGAAGGATCTCCCAAAAGCCTCCAGCAAGCATCAGTTTGAAGGGAGAAACTTTATCTACATCCTTTATAAAATAAGCAGCATGAATAGGAATACACATTGGTACCTTTATTCAGCATTGTAATGAGGTTTGCCTGGGCACAGTGATGACAGGACTTACAAATGGAAAATGAAAAAAGAAAACTAACTAAATGTGAAAAAAATAAAACGGAAGGAACAATTTACAAGAGTTAGTAATAGTTATCAAGATGACGGATATAAAATAAATTTATTGCTTTTCTATCGATCAGGACTCAACATTTAAAAATAGCAAAGGCTTAACTTACCAGTGATCACCATTGACTACAGCCTTATGTAAACAAATACACTATGACTTTAGCACATCCATTTATACAGTGATCAAGGGAATAGAATGGAAAGCCCAGAAATGTCTGTATGTGTGAAAATGTAATCTAAGACAGAAATGACCATGCTTTGGATGAACAGTTTTTAATAAAATTATACACATAGAGGAGAGTAAATTATATCCTTTCTAATATTATTCAAAAAATGAATGATAATTGGTTAAAAGATGTGAATGCCTGGGGTAAATTTTAATCACTTTCAGAAGAAAAATAGAGAAAATGTTTAATATTTGGGGATGGGGAAGCTTTCCTTTCTAAGCAAACATATAAAGTGCTAACCATCAAAGAAAAACTGATAGATTAGATTAAAATTCAGAACTTCCATTTATTAAAAGACCCCATGAAGAAAGTAAACATAAGCTATAAATTGCACAATATATGAAAGAAATAATAGAAACTAAGGAAGTAGTATTCAGAAACCAGGAGGAATTTCTAGAGGCAAGAAGGAAAACAAACAAACAAACAAAAAAACCCAAACAAACAAAAAAAAAAAACTAAAATGCATGAGCTATTTTTTTCTTGAAATTGATGCAAAGATAGTCAAATAAATGAAAAGTTGGCCAGAGAAGTACCCTCAGCTGCTGCACTATGATTCTGGGCAATGCCCACTAGATGGGCATAACCTTGCCAAAGACATGGAGGGCAGAGGCTGCCAGGGGTATAAATTAAACAAGAACTTTCAAAATAATTTAGTGTTTGTTTTCTTGCAGATTGAACATGTGCATAGCCCAAGACCCAGGAAATCCATTGCAATTACACATTATAGAAAAATTCTTCCCAGTGCATCAGGAGACAAGAATCGACTTTTCACGATGGTATTTTTGTGGGATATTGTAAAGACACTTTCAGCAACCAATTTTTAAAAGAAAACATTTCAATAAATGCAAAATGTGATTGTTTTCATTACTTATAATAATTTCAGGAATATATTTTTCTCAACTGTTCCTCTTGTAAGAAAAACATGATAAAAATTCATTGAAATCTCAAGTACAAATTTTGTTGGGAATTTCTGACTTTTTTGGGGGGCGGGGGGGTTCAGAGGGGTTTTATACAAAATAAACACCAGCTTCTCTCATAGAATTCTGACAGGATTTTACCTTCAAAAAGTGTTCATCCTGTAGATATAAGAAGCTTAACTTCTTCACCTTCCTCTTTAAAGTAACAGAGTTATATGATTTTATCTATTTTTTTTCTCCTCCCTCCATTTAGATTTTCTTGAGATTCTGTGCACTTAAGCAATAAAAGAGAACAAAATCATGGCAGTTGCAGGTAAATGGATGGCATTGGAGAAGATAATGCTAAGTGAATCCCAAAAAACAAATACCAAATGTTTTCTCTGATATAAGGAGGCTGACTCATAGTGGGGTAGGGAGGGGGAGCATGGGAGGAATAGATGAATTCTAGATAGGGCAGAGGGGTGGGAGGGAAAAGGAGGGGGCAGGGGATTAGCCAGGATGGTAGACTGTGATGGACATCATTATCCAAAGTTCCTATATGAAGACACGAATTGGGTGTCAACATACTTTATATACAACCAGAGATATGAAAAGTTGTGCTGTATATGTGTAATAAGAATTGTAATGCATTCCACTGTTATTTATTTTTTAAAAAATCAATTAAAAATAGAAATGTTGCTTTCTTTTCTCAGATAACTGACTGATTATTTTTTGCTTTACAAAAATACTGCATTAATGAAATGCAAGAAGTTACTGTCTCAGGGAGAGACCTAGAGGCTAGAATAGGATGCCCCTGAAGTAGTGCTTTGGGGTCAAACATGCCTTTTCTCCGTTCCTGTCTTCCTCCCAGTCCTGTTGGTAGAAAATCAAGTATAGGGTCTCATGAAATTTGCAAAAAATTAGAGAAAGGAGAAGGCTGTAAACAAAGCCAAGGTAATTAACCTCTGGAAAAACAGGAAAACATCATTATTTTATGTAGCTTTTATCATGATGTCTTTTAAAAAATATCATTATCATTTAATTTTTATTTGGTAATGTTTGTACATATTTATGAGATACAGTATGATAATTTGATATAAACATTCAATGTGTAATTATCTAATCAAGGTAATTAACATTTTCATTTCCTCTAACATTTATAATTTCTAAGTATTTGGGAAACGTTTTTTCTAGACTATATTTACCCTATTGTGCCATAGAACACTAGAATTAATTCCTCCTGTCAACTGTTTTGGTATCTATTATCTTTTTTTTTTTTGGTATCTGTTATCTAAAATCTATTCCCTTTCCCTCCTTCCTCTCTTAGTATCCAGGGACCACTATTTCACCCTATTTCTATGAGATCAAGTGTTTTGGCTCACACAAATGAGGACATGCAGTACATGTGTTTCTGCACCTGGCTTATTTCACTTAACATAATGTCCACCTCTTCCAACTGTGTTGTTGCAAATGATAGAACTTCATTTTTTATGGTTGAATAATACTCCATTTTACTCCACAATATGTCACGTTTTCTTTATCTATAACTATTGATGGATACCTTGATTGATTTGATTCTCTATTTTGGCTCTTGTGAATAATGCTGCAATGAACAAGGGATAGCAGATTTGGATATATAATGAAAGAGGTAAAAAAGATCACTGGTATCTTGTAATGGTTGACCCTTCTTAAGGTTTATCTGATTCTAGGGGTAAATTTCTTTATCAATTCTTGCCTGAGTTATTCCACAATTCCATAGAAGCAGAGGTAGGGGTAGAGGGTGATGGTAATAAAGACCTTTTGTGTCCATTGCAATGCAAATGATTCCCTTTCAGGGCAATGCAAATATCCCCCCCCCCCCCACCAAGGAGGCAGAATCTATTTCTGGCCTGTGGGAAAGATGATTCAAATACTTATTATTTTCTCAAACATTCTATTTCAGTGCTTAAATATTATCCAATTTTGCATCTATTAAAAAAATCATCTCAGTATCTTGGAACCTAATACATGTCTTTTCTTTTATTCCTTTGAACTTATTTTTGTAATCATTAATTGATGAGTTAAATAAAATCATCGACACTTCATATTTGCATTAAAGTCATGATTCTATCTTTCTAAATATTACACCTTAAGCATTTCTGCTTAAAAAGAATCTGTTACTCAAATCCTAGGCCAGAGGCCTGTCTGTGGAGGTTCCAACAAATAAAGTCCAACAACTCTCGCAAAAGTAAATTGGAAAAAGTCATTATGAAAAGCAGGAAAAGAACTTTAATCTATATAGCTATATTGGGAAGACAAGTGAGATCAAATGCCTCAGCCCTGACTTTGGGGCTTTAGGTTTTAATAGAGAAAGAATTGGGAAAAGGGGCAAGAGATATGCATAATTAAGCAGTCTTGGTCAAACTGTTAGGTGGTGGTTAGTATCGAGCAGTGAGATGCATGGCAAGGTCACAGGTTTTCATTAAGTTACTTTTACTGTCTTTTAAAAACTACACTCAACACAAATAAGTAAATAACCTGGAGTAAATAACCTGTAAAAAACACTGGGGTACACAGACATTGAGGGTAAATAGAAATCAAAGGAGCTAATTGGGGCTGGGGAGGGACTACTGGAGGAGAGGCATCATGAAAGAAGAATTAATCGGACTAACTCCTGACGGGGGTCCACTGAGTCAGGGTAAAGCTAGGAGTTATGGCAAGAGGTGCTGGAGGCATGAACGTATGCTACAACTGATTATCGCTGACAAGTTCTGCTTCTTCAGAGGTTGCAGTTTGAACATTAGAGAAGCATGCCGAGACTCGCATATAAAGTGGGTTTTATTTAGAAAACAGTAACACAGACTCCTTCTGGCCGAGAAAGAAGGGGGCCACAGCTGGTATTCTGGTATCCCAACAAGTGAGGGCATCCTCTCTTTTATACATTTTATACTTTTGTTGTCGTTGTTGTTCTCCTGCCCTCTTCCCCCTTATCTCTCTCCTTCCTGCATAGGTGAATAGGCCCAGAAGCTGCCTGTGGGATGGCCAAAAGATGAGAATGCAGGTGAGCTGGAAGGGCCAAGGTGGAGTGATCAGGGCAGAAAGGGAGCAGCAGCCCAGGGGCATTAATTAAGCATCTTTCTATCTGTTCAGGGGGTGCTTCATTAACAACCTTCTGGGGTTGGGGGTAGTATAGGCAGGTAATCTTGGTAATCAAATCTCTCTGGGGGCATTAACATTCCAATCTTCCAGAGGCGGTCACCAGCTTCCCGGACCCAAACTGGCCTCTATTTTCACAATCCCACAGGATTACCTATCTATCCTGCCTGCCTGTCTTTAATTCTTGTTTTCCATATGTCTAGAAGGGAGGTTTCTTTAGTGGCACAGGTGCACTAAGATAACTTCTGACTAGCTACTGACCCCAGTACCCACATTAACACAGGATTGACTTGTAGATGAAGCCCTGAATAGGATGACCACTATGACAGCCCTGAGAAGAACCAATTAAGGTCAAAAACTCCACTGCCCCATGTTAAGGAGGAGTCGAATATCTGATTGGCAAAGAGTGCAGATTGTGGTCCCCAGTTCTCAAGGCAAACATCAAACAGTAACAATCTGGAGTCATCCCTGTTCCCTTTGTTCTCTGCTTGGAGACCACCCAATCTCTCCCATAAGAGTGATCTCTCTCTCTCTTGAGTCTTACTCGGCTTTCACCCTACTCTCACCTCACTTTCATTTTAGCTAGGCTTATAATAAAATTCTCTTGCATGACTTTTGGTGTCTGGGTTTAAATTTTCTTTCATCAGAACACAAGAACCAAGGTTTGGAGCTTCAGCTGTCTGTTCTCCTGTGACTAAACTGTGGTCAGGTGGATTATTATCTGTTCTGGTTCTGTGAGGTGGCTCTGGAGAAGTCCTTATCATTTGAGGAGGCAATCCCTATTTGCTGCTCATGATGTTCATCCTCTACCAGACTTGTGATCCAGCAAGGGGGCAGTTTGGTTCCCATGAGATGATCGCTCCTGCTTCATGGGGCAGTTTCATCCTGGAGGGATCTCCTGGAAAGGTTTGCTGTTCCTGGAAAGTGTAGCGTAGCAGCTGCGTACTTCTAGGTGCCACTCCAGGTTTCTGGAACAAGACATTGTAAAAGCTGGCAGTTGAATGTTCCTGAAAATTTTGAAAATACCATAGTTTCTCTTGTCTTGTTGTCTCCAGCCTTGGAGGGGGTGGATTAGAGGCTTTGGATGAACACTCATTAAAGAATTAACATACCTATAATGCAGAGTTGAGCAGGAATCCAATCCAGAGTTCATGGAAATAAAAAAAAGACAGCTACAAAATGAAGGCAGAGATGTCGGACTTTTGTCTTTCCTCTAGTCACCCACTGGACATCTACAGGCCCAAGTGAAGAATTGGTGCTCTTAGAAAAAGCAGCCTATAATTCTCTGTTATAAACCCAGATAATGTGAACCTTTAAGAGTGTTCACAAATATTACACTCAATTTTTTCAGAAATACTGGAAGGATTAATTGCTTGGTCTCATTTTGCAGACATTGAAAATGAGGCACAAGTGGTTTTAGGTATTTGAACTTGGGTTTTCTGAGTGAATCTATAGTTTTTCCTATAAGGAATGTGATCCACACACCAATAGCAAAATTTTCAACCTCACCCAAACCCTGCTAGGGGAGCAGAAACACATATTTTACCAAATCTTCCTTGTAATACTGATAACTGGCATGTAGGATAAAGAACACTGCTCTATTGCTGCCCCGTGAAGCACCTGATGAGTTTTTTTTAAAAATGCTGACGCCTGGGTCCCCCAAAGGCTCTGATATAATTGTTTTTGAATGTGGCCAGGACATCTGGTTTTTAAAAACTCCCTAGGAGTTGGAGATGTAGCTCAGTGGCTGGACAGTTTCCTGGCACGTGTGTGGTGCTGGGTTCAATCCTCAGGACCATGAAAAGTGGTGGGGGAGAGAGTTCCTGGGTACAGCCAGGGTTGTAAACGGTTGCCCTTTAGAATGATAACCCCCAATCATTAATGCACTTTTGAAGTATTTTCAGTTTTCACTCTCTCCAAAATTTGGCAGACTTTTATGGACAAATATGTAATTACATAAAATACTTTTAAATGCATCTTATGAAAAGATTCTATTTCTCTCTGCACAAATCACAATGATCCTGACAATTAAAGAATAGGGCATGCCCCCTTGCTCAAGAGAAGTAAATGGAATATTCTTCGGTTAGGAGCAAAACATAAATAAAAAGAATGTCATTTGGATTGGCCCCATATGGTTCAGTTACTTCTCAATATAGCAGAAATTCATTTTAATCTAATGGATTTGTTACAAATTTCCTGAAAAGCTTTTTTCAGAAGGAGGTTACGAATTAGCAGCTCAGCATCCTACTGAGGAAGTCATTATGTAGCAAGCTCCAAGCTGAGATAATCAAATAATAACTGGCAATTTATAACTTCCAAAGTAATATTCTTAAATATGGAATTGTGAAAGGGAACATTTGCCAGCAGCATTACTGCAGTGGGGATGCTTAGTTTTTAAGGCAAAAACCAAAGTACCTCTTTCCTTTGTGGCCATTTGCCCTTGTCTTTGAGACATTCTGCCAATGGGCACTGGTCCAATTGGTTTGTATTTCTGTAGCTTTCTCTCTTGGGCCCTGCATCATAATGCATAATTTTAGGACCCTGAGGGAATATTTGGCTTACTCAATTTGTAAAGTAAATAGGAAAAGAGGTGTGCTAATTTGAATAATGAGGGAGTAAGTAAGGTGTTGAGAATGTCCCATGTTTTGGAAGTTAGATGTCCCTTGAGAATGTTTGCTCTGGGCAAAATCAACCCAGCAATTGGATCCATCAGTTATTCATCATAGTGATTTCCAAAGAAGTTTTTTTACACCAAAGGATCTTTTAACGTACCCCAAAATGGAATCTTGGTATTTGCTTACTGTCTCAAATTCTCACAACTTTCTGAGCAATATTTTGATATTTATGGTTCAAAATCTTAAGTTTTCCACATCAAAATTGATGATTAGGATATCTGATAGACTGCAACTGGGGGTAAAAAATTCCTTTCACTCTCAAGAACCATCTCCATCAAGTTTGCTGTTGCTCAATTCCACCTCACAATAAGTTCTCCTTTCAGAACTAAACAATTTTACCTTCATTCCATCAATTTTAGATATGTTTGTTGAAATCACAAATATACACACGTTTTAAATTCCTAATAAGATTTAAAGTAGATTCTCTGAGAAGAGGGCAGGGCAGGAATGTAAGAGAATGTTAGTTTTGAATCCACCATCTGGTCCTAGTAGTGGGTACTTCATGCACACAGTGTTTGGTGCTGGTGGGAATCTATATGGATTCCTTCTGCCATAATCTTTAGGGCAGTTTACCTCCAAATCCTGACTCTGCTACAGGCTATCTGTGTCTCTTGAGCAAACTCTATAACGTGTGCCTTAGTTTCCTCATCTATAACATGGGAATAATAATTGCACAAAACTCATAAATGCACTGCAGAAAGATCAAGTTATTTAATAAGAGTAGAATATATAGAACAGGGCTGAGCATGTGCTATCAACACCTGTTAGTTAATAGAAGTAGCAGATGGTTCACTTTCATGGGGAAATTCAATTTCAATCCTGAAGAAACTGCATCACTAAATGTCTCCTATATCTGTCTGACTTGGATGTCTGAAATGCAGATCATTTCATTTTATCCCATTAATTAAATGTCAACAACTACAAATATCTGTTGAGGAATGACTAAATTTTTGTGTCTCCATCCATACTACCTAAGGTTCAATATATAAGCCTGATGCTTGAGGTGGTTTATATTTGCGATGATTTGAGTTCCCAGAACCTTCCTCATGACCAAGCGAGTCCCTGGGGGAAAGGCCAGGATCTTAATTTAAGTGAGGAGAGATGGAAAAGGGTTGAGCAGGGAAAAGCTGCTGAGTGTCGGGTGGTGGGAAATCATGTCTTTAAGGAGGGACAGGTGCCGAGGGAGAGGCAGAAGAAGAATGTACAATACTTGCCCCATGTTAGGTTCTACATGGATACAAGTGAAATGCAAGAACAAGTGAATGTATCAGTAAAAAATAATCAACTATTAATTTAGGGTGAGAACTCCAAATGAACCAAATTCAGTGTGTTGGGGTCCCAGGAAAGAGTGCATGAGACCTCATCCTCAGATTAGCATTACCCCAGGAGAAGTCATTGAAGTGAGTCTTTATACAGATGCAGGAAAGGTGTTTCTTTGGTTCCCAGGCTCAGAAAGTTTCTGGCCAACTGTCCATACCTTCTCATTAAAATCCTCTCCTGATGAGTTCAGTTCCTTGCCATTGGACTATGTTCCCTGGACAAGGAAGTTCGTTCTTATTTCAGTTTCCTCCGCTGTTACTTACTTTGGATGATACATAAAGGAAGCACAGCATAGATCTTGAGATTTCTAATGACAGATCTCTGATTATTGCCCCATGTTGGTAAACTCTGTCTTTGATTAGAGTCTATTTTCTCAAGCCCCAGTGAAGCTAGTAATGCATACCTCCATTCATTCACTACTACATTCAACTTACATTTTAGGTGGTTATTGTATTTCTAGGATTGGATAAAAATAATGCTTTTTCTTCATTCTCAAGAATTTATAGTTTTACTGAAGACACACAAAATAGCACTTTTCAGAAGCAAATCTTTATGGGGTTAGGTGGGGGTCAGAAGATTTGAGCATCCTGCCCTGCCAATGACATGTTCCTGTCTTTCTTCTTTAACCTTTCCGAGATTCATTTTTGCTCACTTGGGTGAGGGCAGTGGCCATGGGATGGAGGCTGGGGACAGACAAGAAGGTCTTAAAGGGACAAGGTAAATTTAAAGGAAAATCAGAATTCTATAGTGAAAGATTAGGAGCTCTGAACCCACCCATATCTTTGGATGCTTCCTGGATGAATGACTACCAGGAAATTAATCTGGGAAAACTGTCTCCTCAACTGCAAAATGGGGGAGATAATAGCTGCTCTTCAAGGTTACCAAAAAGACTGAATGCAGCACAGGTTATCAATTTTTCACATTGCCATTTCCATAAAGGCAGTGGCTATATTTCCTTTCTCTTATCACCATATACTTTGCTTCCCAGAGTGACATCTTACCTGGAGGGGAATTTGATAAATATTACCTGAACTTGCCAAACTAGGTTAAGTGTTTAGCATTTAGTCAGTTACTTAAAAACAGTAGATGTTTTATTGTCCTATGACTTTGCCCACTTCTGGCTCTGAAATTATGTGACTTACTGATAAGATTCAAGTGAAAACTACCCATAAAGAAGTGTCTTCATTTGCCCGTGTATTAAAAGTTAGCTGTTGTGCCAGGAGATCAGGCTAAAGAGATAAAATTAGTTGTCACTTCATGTTATTGAGAGCTATAGAATCAGGGCGAGGGTGGAGAACGTGCAGGATTTTAGGAAAAATTTAGAAAAGCCTGATGGTCTTGGAACAGACTAGGATTTTCCCTGTAGCTAACACTGAGTTGAGGGCTCAGCTGTGAATAATACACCAAGGAAATGCTCCCAGGAGAAACTAGTAATGGAATAAGATGTAATAAGGAAGGAGTGTGATTGCAAATGGAGACCCAATCTCGGCCTGAGCTGGAGGGTAAATTATAAATTGCACCTTAGGGCTTGTCTGGCCCATCTTGAAGCCAGGGCTAAGAGATTTGTGCTTCTGCTCTAGTCAGTCATTGGCTAAGCACTAATCTGGGATGGAACAGCTGAGAGTTGTGAACTTCCAGGTAGTTCTGCCAGCTCAAATGGCACAGGTTTGGGCTGTAGCAACAATGCATGAAGGAAGTGGAGGGGGTGTAATACAGATCCATTAAGGATTCCATGGGGCTCTAGGTGGGTAACAGTGCCTAAATACCAAGGAGGCAATGGAAGGGAATTCCCTTAGATTAGAGCTCTGAGAACCCAGATTTCAACGTCAGGTTTCCACTTCCAGTGGTCTGTCTGGGAAATTTTCTGGGCAAGTGATGCCCAAACATGTTGTCTTATCAAACCCATCTTGGTCTAATTCACCTGCTTAAAATTCTGAAGCCTGGGCACAAGGAGCTGCCCAAGAAGCCTCAAGGGGGTGAAGTGGCTTTTGCAGCAAAAGCAGTTTCTCCAGAGTCTAAGAGTGAAGGTGATGGCTCTGCAGGAATAGATGCTGGAAAGAAAGAAAAAATCATCTCTGAAGAATGCAGGAAGGATGGCACAGGAGGGATCCAGCTACGGGCCCCTGGAGTCTGTTCTTGTGATGAACAACTCTCCTTAGGGACCTCTTGCACCACCTCTAAGTCTCCAGACAGAGCCTGGGTTGGCAGTGTGCTTTGATTTGAATGTGTCCCCCAAAAGTTCATAAGTTGGATATTTAATCCCCAAAATAATTCATTAGTGGTATCTGGAGGTGAGGTCTTCAGGAGGCAGTTAGGATTAGATGAGCTCACGAGGACAAGGCCCCCTTTCAGGCATTAGTGTCTTTATAAGAAGAAGAAGAGGTACATGAGCTAGTACACCTGAACTGTGTCCCTATGTGATGTCCTTTGCCATGTTATAATGCAGCAAGAAGGCCTTCACCAGATGCTGAGCAGATGCTGGCATCATGCCCTCCATAATATGAACCAAATAAAACTTTATTCTTTGTCAAATCTCAGCTAATTTGGTATAGGGACATAATGGTATAGGGAAAGATGCTCATGAGATATTTCAAGTGAGAGAAGCCCAGATACCGTCCAACTTCTACCAGCCAAGATCTGTGCAACACCCATAACATCCTTCCTATCTCTCACTACCTCTTTGACAGGTGAAGAAGCTGAGACAAAAGACCTTCTGTACACCTCCAACAGAGTATTAGAGGACAGAATTCCTAACCCAGCCCATACAATTCCAGAGCCTGAAACCTTTCATATGGACCAAAGAGAATCTTTAAGTTCTAAATACTTGTTATGGATAAAGTTGATCATTGAAATGGCAGTTTAAATTTAAAATGGATTTCAACTTTGCATTTCAGTTTTCAGGCAATTTTTGATAGCAAAAGTAGAAAGACAATCCAAATCCTGACATTGGTTGAGATTTTGAGTGAGGTTCAATGATACGTACACTAAAGTGCATGGTCGCTACCTAGTAGCCAGAAGGAAAAAATGGCATTTCTCTGGAGTTGCTGGTTTGTGCATTTCATATAAAAGCTGAATATTGTGCGTACAGTCACGTCACATGGAAAGATGAAAAGCAGAATCTAAGGTGTGGCTTATTTGCAGATGACGGAAAGGACCTTAGTGTGTCCTTTGTGGATTAACATCGTCTCAGGCTGTGTCTGACATTTTACTTTTGCCTTGTTCTCTTGTCTAATGTCATTTGTTTTCCAGTTTAAACCATTTGGGAATAATTATTTCTTTTAATTATAGATAATTAATATCATTTAACCAGGATGTTCCAACTCTAACAATGCCAAGGGCAGGAAACGATCCCTTCTTCCCCTCTTTTGTCAACTGGGACATATTTCTATTCGTGCATTTATCACATTAAGATAAAATCCTCTTATTCTAGCCTGTGTTTTCCCATCGACTCTCTGGTCTTTTAAAAGCAGAAGCCAGATTTTATGCATACCTATAACCTTCTACATTGCCTTGCAGAGCACACACATGCCTAAATAGCTATTGTTGATTATAGCAATGGTCACTGGTGCTTGGCTCAGGCCAGCTCTCAGCCTAGCCCACCCAGCATGATGATGGTTGCCATCTCAGGACAAATTATCCTTCTGGCTGAAAACCCACTTTGACTTGTTTTTTATGTACAATAGAATAAATGTGTATTTTATCTGTGGAAAAATAAATCACAGCAAAATCATTTATGTTTATGTTTAAGACAACACATATATTCTTTCACTCTCTAAAAGGGGAGATGAGATATGCATAAATAGACATAGAAATATAAGAACAAGAAGAAAATGTTAACTGTGATTAGCACAAGGCACTAGAATTATAGATTAATCTCATTTCCTTCATTACACTAATCTCCAACATTTCTAACAATAAAAGTGCCAGGGATACACGTAAGATATAAAAATGATATGTTGTTAAAAATAGAAGGGAAAAAATCCTAAAGAGACAAAATGAAAGAGGAGCAGACTTACTGCAAAGGCATATCTCTATAGTGAATGCTATTGCCTTGGTTGTCCGATTTTAATTAAATATATTGTCTCTCTAGAGGTACATGCACCATATTAAATTTTTACATTAGTCATTAAAGATTTAGTTTTAGAGTCTTACTCTTGACAGGACAATCTTCTCAAGTATTAGATTTTACTGCTCAGTTTAAATTACTCTCTCCTCTCTTCTTTTCCAATTTCAGTCACTTATTTGCAACAAAACACTCAGAGAAATGTAACCATTTGAATGAATAAAGCATGAACTCTGGAGAATGCAGCCTCATGCTGTGTGTGTAATGAAATCTGCTTCTCTTTGATGATCTCAATTAAAAGAACTTAAGAACTGGGAGTGTGACTTTAATTATTTCTTGATGTATCTATGCTTTTTGCCAGGCAGAAAAAGTAAGAAAGCAATTGCTTCTATCAGGGGTTCCCAGGGTTGTCCTTGGTTTCAACTCCCTGGATGAATGGTAGGAATATTAATAGTGTTGATTACTAATCTTAGCGATGAAAAGGTGGAAGCTCTTTGTTCCTGTCCACTATTGTTTTATTACAAACAACCCCACACCATAAAAAACACTTGCTCTATTTGGCTGATAATCAGTGGGTAAGGGATACTGGCTGGGCTCCACTGGGTGGTTCTTCTGCTCTATTTAAAGTTAACTGGTGGTACTGGATGGTGTTCAGCTAGTAGCTGGTTTGATCTGTAGAGGGTCAAGTCTGCTGCATCTGCTTGTATGTCTGGTACCTGGGACATGTGAATGAAGAGACTGAGAATGGGCTTGGTTGGTTCTTTCTCCATCTCCAAGTCATCTCAAGGTCTCTGCAGAAGGGCTTTTCACATGAAGACTAAAGGGTTCTATGAGGGAATGTTCAAAAGCATGGGAAATGAATACTGCCAGTTCCTTAAGCTCTGGACCCCCAAACTGTTGCAATATCACTCGTGCCACAATTTTTTAGCTAAAGTATCCACAGACTCCAACCAGATTCAAAGAAAGGGGCGATAGACTCCACCTCATGATGGAAGGAGTATGAATGTGTGGTGTCTTGAATCTGGTGTATCACACTATGGCATATTAACCATAGGAACAACATGTCTCACTATTATTATCTCTAAATTGATACATAAAAATCCCAGTCCCTTTCAGAGCACACCTAGTTGCCCTTCATTTGCATGGGACTAGACAAGGAGAAAGATTAAAGTTTGATAGTTGCCTCTGTTTGTCCCATAGACACCTTCAAAAATCCTTAATTAAAAAAGAACTATTTAGAATCTATATCTCAAGGTCTGTGATGAAAATACATCACCTAACTCTGTGCTTAACTATAAACAAAATTGAATGAAATCATTTGAGAAAATTCATCATACACCCCAGAGAAATGTTTCTACTCAGTTTGTCCTAAAAAAAAAATAACAAAAAGTTATTTCAGTATCTATTTATGATGCAATAATTGAGGCTTTTCATTTATGACTTTTTATGTGCCAGGCATTGTTTCAGGTCCTGGAGATCTACTGTTGAATAAAAAATTTTAAAACCCCTGCCTTCATGAAGTTTACATTCTAATGAGAGACAGGTCACATGTAAATATGCACATAGATGTGTAGTCTTAGCCATCATGCAGTGAAGAAAATAACAAGCCAGTGGTCTCAAAAATACTGTGTAGGTAGAAAGGGGACATTTGGTTTGTTTGTTTGGGTGCTGAGGTGAGGGGGGTCTTTCCTGGCATCTGTCATTTGTCCAGATATTTTAATGAAGAAACCATGAAATGGAAAGAGAAAAGAAAATTTTATTTGGGAAAAACAAAAAACAAGGAACACAAAATTCCTGACTTAGAAACAGGTTTCCACTGTTTCAGCAGGAGAGGATGGTTGAAGTTGGTCAAGGAATTAGAAAAATATTAGTTATTAAATGCTGCATAACAAATCAACCCCTAACTCAGTACCTTAAAACAATAATAATAATAATTTATCATATCTCATGAGTTCTGTCGATCAAGCATTCAGGAGTCACTCAGATGTGTGGTTCCAGCTCAGATTCTCTCATGAGACTACTGTTAAGAACAGTTGGAGCTTTTGTCATTTGATGGCTTCACTAACTGAAGGATCTACTGCAGAAGGAGCTCCTTCATGTGGGTGGAGTGTTGGTCCTGACAGTTGGCCAGGGCCTCAGTTGTTCACAATATGGTACCTGAGATCTAAAGGAGAGGAGAGAGAGAGAGAGAGATTTCAGCAGAAGTGCACCTTTAAGTAATGCAGCATCAGGAATCAAGCAATATGAGTTCTGCTGTACATTCCTTGTGTACAGACCAGTAGAGACCAAACCAATCCTCAAGGGTTAGTAGGGGAGTCTCTTCATTGAGAAAGCATGCAGGATGACATGAACATGTAGGTCTGACCATCTTTGGAAATGTAATCTGTTCCACATAGTTACACAATTTAGGATCTAATGGGCCACAGTAAATAGTCAGCATTTTAATACAAATGTAATAAGAATCCTAGCACAGCTCAGGAGGCTGAGAAAGGAGGATTGTGAATTTGAAACCAGCCTCAACAATTTAGTGAGGCCCTAAGAAACTTAGTGAGACCTTGCCTCAAAGTAAAAACTTAAAAAAAAAAAGGGCTGGGGAGGATGTAGCTCATTGTTAAGCACCCCTGAGTTAAATCCCCAGTACGAAAACAGAAAAAGAACCCTTGGAAGGTTTGGATGGGGATGTAGCAATGATCAGATTTGTACTTTTAGAAGTTCACTTATGGAATTTGTGAACTTAAGGAGTTTGATATAGGTAGCTTAAAATTATACATTAATGGAGCATAAGATTTGAAATTCTGTTTCAAAGCTGATATTAAAGACAGTGATTTTTTAAATAGAGCAGGAGGAAAAGCACCTTCTTCCCACAGAAGTCAATGAGAGGGGAAGGGCGACTTTGAGTCCTCATCCTGCAAGGACTTAACACATCCCTTTCTTGGCACATCCACTTCCCAGCTCAGATACCACTGCTGTTACTAGTCGGAATCCTCGCTGACCTCAAGTGTGATGATGCTTCAGAGATCTGAGTTCCATCTCAGTCTAGCAGGCACTGAAAACATAGTGCTTGTGAGGTGCCACAGTCTGGCTGGGCACAAATGCCGCAGTCTGGCTGGGCACACAATCACGAGCCACCACACAGCTTGTAGATTCAAACAGCAACTCTTTATTCCCGAACTCACACCAGCCGTCTACAATCACGTTCTGGGGAAATCCACGTTCTCTGCCCAAATCCACGTTCTCTGCCCAAATCCACGTTCTCTGCCCAAATCCACCTCCACTGGGCTTCTATCTACAAAATATACTGTCTGAATCCCGTGAGAACTCAAGGGGAACTCAGGCAGCAGGATACGCCCTATTCCCAGCAGGAATAATCTTAAACCTTAAACCTGGAACCTAAACTGGGAACGCCCTAAACAGGATTATCTTAAAACCGGGAACACCCTAATCTGCCTTGGTCCTTGAGCAAGGTCACCTACATTCAATGTCGCTGCAACATGTCAGCAACATGGGGTACGCTGGCAAGGAAATTGTCATACCTACTTGGCTAATGGCTCCCAGCAGTGAGGGCTGCACACAACCTAAATAAAAGGCCCAGAAAAGGCGAGATCATTTCTCCCCTGAAATATGCTTTTGTTTTTTCAATTTTGAGAGAATTATGGGTATAAGAAATATTTCCATTTCCACTTAATTCCACTATTAAAGAAAAAAATTTTAAACAAAGGTGAAGGAATGAGGAACAATGAGAATTGCCACTTGGTCTCAGCCTTGCAGACCCAGTGGGTCCAGGGTAAATGGAAGGCAAATGTCCTGTCTGAGGAAGAGCACTGCTCCTCATTTCTTACTTTTGGTTATCATGAAGACTTGTGGGTTCTTTTTTTTTTTTTCATAAGATACTTTTACTATGTATTTTTATTTGAAATCTCACACATTTAAATGTTAACCACTAATTTAGAAAATATTTTAATAGTGTGAGACAAGCAAGGCTCACTTGCTTATTACACATTTGGAACTTTTGATCTGTAGTCTAATTTACCTAGATTCAGAGGGGGGTGTTTGTGTGTGTGTGTTTGTGTGTGTGTGTGCATGCATGCGCAAACACACTATAAGCTCTCAAAATCAAGAATCAAAGACCAAGAATGGTATGTGAGAAGGACAAAGTCAGAGTTCAAAAATAAGTGATCTGGGTTGCAGGTTATCTTAGATCTCAATTTCCATTCCTGTAAATAAAAGTTGGATTAAATGACCTCTATGGTATATTCCACCCAGAAAGTTTTAGAATTTTAACATTCAAAAGAGCTCCCTTTACAATAGTTTGGAAATGCATATTTTCACCAAAGGTCAGGATTTCCACTTTTAGATGTGATCAAAGGTGCAATTAATAAGAACTATTACTGGGCCTGGTGGTACACAAAAGTGCAATTAATAAGAACTCTTTCTGGGCCTGGTGGTACACACCTTTAATCCCAGCGGCTCAGGAGGCAAGAGGATTACAGGTTCAAATCCAGTCTCAGCAAAAATCCAGACACGAAGCAACTCAGTGAGACCCTATCTCTAAATAAAATACAAAATAGGGCCAGGATGTGGTTCGATTTTTGGTTGAGTGCCCCTGATTTCAATCCCTAGGACCTGCCTCCCCTAAAAAGATCTATTGGCTCAAACTACTCCATTTTTCTCCATGGTGTGTGTGTGTGTGTGTGTGTGTGTGTGTGTGCACACGTGCGCGCACGTGTATGCAAATGTTCTATCACTTAGGCCCATGCTCTTATCTATTGTGCTATGTTGCATAGCATGCAAGTATCTGTGGAAAGAAAAATACTGTAAGAGCTACTTGCCTACACACTATATCACTCCAGAAAACAGCACACAATTCATTTTAGAAAAATTGCACTCTTTGCTTCATCAAATGTTCTACATTAAATAACTTCAATATTTTAAAGGTCATTTTGTACGTTTTTTTAAATTTGCGGTGTTCATATCTTGCTCTAGAACAATTGCCCAGCAGTTCCATTGAAATCACATTTCCAGCAGTCACATGTTTATGTCCATTTTCTCTTTCAGTGGAAGTTCTTTAGCAGAACGGCAGAGTAGAATTATATACTTCTAAAAAGCTACAAAAGATTGAAAATGGGTTTCCATGGCTTTATTTAAAAAATAAATATGCATAGTATATCACTGTTTTGTCTAATCCAATGGCATCTTTATTTAAAGATGCAGAACTGGTTACAAGGAGGAGTTCAGTGGTTTGAAGATAGAAATTCATTTGACTTTTTCCTTGAGAAGGTTGTAATTGGACTAACTGAAAGCATTTTTAGAAAAATGCTGAACTAGCTGTAAATTTAAATCTTGATCTAGATTCTTTCCAGTTGTTTTCTTTTTTAAAATCCCCAAAAGTAATGCTTTCTTATTAGATTATTTATAAATGTTAAGTATAACCTAATTGTACTTGAAGGCTTATAGCCACTATTTGTTGACATAGAGATTGACAAATATAAAATGTGTTCATTAAAAAAAAAAAAGAAGAAGTTTACTTAGGGTGATATGTGTGAAGTTGACTATAGAAAAGAAAGACTAGAGGCTACTGATTTTGTCCAGGAAAGAAAAGATGAAGAATCAACCAAAGTTATGCATGCAGATGTGACAGGAAGTTTCCACTTTAGGAAATGTTTTGAAGTTTGGACCAATATGATTTACTTTTGTATTGGATGTGATTTGAGAAACAAAAAAAGAGACTATTTCTAGGGTTTGAGCTGGAACAAATGAATGAATTGTGTAACCTTTATTGAAATGGAGAATTCTGGGCAGGAGCTGATTGAAGAATAGTGTGGGGATTCAGATTACCATTTTGGACATTCCCTGTTCAATGCTTATTGATAGATTGGATGCAAGAAGCCCTGGGAATGGGCAGTGCTACGCAGTTCATTGTTGATCCTGACAAAACCTTGAAACATGTTATGGTTACATTGGTCAAAGAGAGAAGAGATAGGGATAAAGAGATGATGTGATATTCAGGTTATATCACATCAAAAATAGAATTAATTGTGAAAAATATGAAATTTTATTGAAGGACTACAACTATTGAAGAAAGTAAATGATGCAATTAGGACATCATGTTTGGGGCTTCAGGGAAAAATCATAATTTTCTAGGCCACTATTAGTATCAACCCACCTACATAAACAGCTTAGCTACAGTGCACACACATGGGCACACACACCCATACACACGTACACATCATAGCATTAATATTTTGTCACACACCTATAATCCTAGGGATTCAGGAGACAAAGACAGGATAATGAGTTAGAGGTAACAATGTGCAACTTAGTGATAACCTGTCTCAGAATAAAAACAAAAAGGGCTGGAGATGTAGCTCAGTAGTAGAGAACCTCTGGGTTCAATCTCTAGTATGTTAAATTTATGTGTGTGTGTATATATATATATATATATATATATATATATATATATAAATTATGTATGTGTATATACATATATATATATACATACACATATCTCTATATATGTTAAATATAGTAATAAATATATATGGGTGTATATATATAATACATATATATGTGTATATATTTATTACCATATTTAATATATATATAGATATGTGTGTATATATATATATATACATAAATACATACACACACACACACACACACACACACACATATATATATATATATATATATATATATATATATATATATATACATACATTACATAGATGATCCCAAAAAAGAGCGGGACTTACAACTATAGTCAGTAAAAGTCAAAAGATGAGCTAAAAATAAGATTCTCTTTTCCCATCTCTCAATTTGAAAAGCCAGGTCATTTGTGTGCACACATGACACATACTTGGGAATCACAGTTGACAATATTCTACTCTGTAAAAGGTGACTGGGTATGTGGTTATTGCCATAAAATCCTATCAAGGATTTAGGAACCTGGGCTATCCATCACATTCATTTATCCTTCAGCTGTATTGTGGAAGCTCCGAGGATCTTCACCCCAGTGTACTCCTCTCCCCATTCCACTGACACATTCATTTTAAATTTGTTGAGAATTCACTGTGGGCCAGCAGTGCTCACTCTTGGCAATCAGTTCTGACATTGCAGGCATAGATTATGCTTGGCACAGAGAGGAGGATGTGCAAAGGCCTCTGGGGTAGAGAGAAGATAGCTCAGGATTAGTCAATGGATCTAAAGGAAGGTTTCATCTTTAATGTACACATGTTTATATCTTGCCAATCTTTGGTGGACAGGTCAGGCATGAGTGTGATAAGTGAATGGAAACTTAGAGAGATAGCTCTGCTGATAAAAGGGGACTGAGATATTAAAAGCTGCCAATAACTAGAGGTTGAAGTTGAGTGTTAGACAGAGGTGTGTGCACTGCCCCCCCCAGAACCAGTTCCTCTTTGCAGGCTAAACTTCTTCAAATTGGAAATCTCCCTCATACCCTTCTCCTAATGCCTTATAGATTCTGTGTCTGCAAGACATAGTGGTCTTAGATGTTTGGGGTCCCAGATCCCACAAGACATTCTCCCCACGTCCAAATCATTCTGAGATACAGCTGCAAACCTTACCAGGAAGCCTTGGCAGAAACCTCCACTCCTTGTTTATTTGTCTTACTTAGTCTCAGTGTTAATTGCCAAAGAGCAAATCTGTCCTTGTCCCTGTTCATCACTTCTGTTTCTGAGCTCATCACATCCAGGCCTCATAAACTCTTGCTTCCTCAGAGGTTGCAGCATCAATAAAGATTTATCTATTGAGCAAGAATTCAATTTCAGGGAAGACAAATTCTGCTTCCGTTTACTTTAGAATAGCATTGACATTTTAGAAATAGATAGCTACTAAAATCAAACTTCTGCTAATAATGAAATTTGATTTTTTAAGGCTTCATAAAATGTTCAAACGGTGTAGCTGCATAGTGACTGGGCTCCGTGACTTTAAGGTCATTAGATGAGTGAATAATAGCAGGGCTGCTGCCTGATAGAAATTCCTACCTTGCCCTTAACATTGAGGTGATCTGAAAAGACACTCAAGGTCTGTCTTTGAAATACCAAAGGCCATTTAATACTTCTTAACATTATGATTTCCTCAAGTTCTTCACCACATAGGCCTAAAATGCAACTGATAAACACATCTTTTTTTTAATTTTAATAAATTTTATTTGGTTAAAAATCAGTCACAATGCGATATCTGCTATACATCATAACTGTTTTTAAATTACGAAGAATACAGACCCTGGATATAAAAATACATGAGTTACTAATCACACATCATTTTTTTATAATCTGAATTTCTTTTTTTTTAAATTTTTTATTGTTGGTTGTTCAAAACATTACATAGTTCTTGATATATCATATTTCACACTTTGATTCAAGTGGGTTATGAACTCCCATTTTTACCCCATATACAAATTGCAGAATCACATCAGTTACACCTCCACTGATTTACATATTGCCATACTAGTGTCTGTGGTATTCTGCTGCCTTTCCTATCCTCTACTATCCCCCCTCCCCTCCCCTCCCCTCCCCTCTTCTCTCTCTACCCCCTCTACTGTCATTCATTTCTCCCCCCTTTCCCCTTTCCCCTCACTTCCTCTTGTATGAAATTTTGTATAACCCTGAGGGTCTCCTTCCATTTCCATGCAATTTCCCTTCTCTCTCCCTTTCCCTCCCACCTCTCTTTCTTTATGCATATTTAAGCATATTTCTAATATGCTTTCTTCACAGGTGTACAACTGAGCTCCAAAGCACACATCTGGCCTGACCATGGTGACAGTTCAGACTTGGGGCAGACTCAAAGGTATAGCCTTTTTTTTTTTTTTTTGAGAGAGAGAGAGAGAGAATTTTTGAATATTTATTTTTCAGTTTTCGGTGGACACAACATCTTTATTTTATGTGGTGCTGAGGATCGAACCCAGCACCCCGCGCATGCCAGGTGAGCACGTTACCACTTGAGCCACATCCCCAGCCCCAGTGTAGCGTATTTCTAGCAGCCACACTGCCCATCTCAATTGGCCATCAGCCCTGCAATTTGGAAACTGGCAATTACTTTTAATAGATACTACTTCAGGTTGGTTTTTTTTTTTTTTTTTTTGAGATTCATTCATTTATTAATTCAACTAACATTGACTGATAGACTGGATGCCATGCTGGATTCTGGGAACCTCAACAGGAATAAGACACAGAATAAGGCATAGTATCTGTATGAACTACATGTTTGTGCCTCTCTGAATTCATGTTGAAGACATAACCTCTGATGCAATGTATTAGAAGTTAAAGGCCATTGGAAGTTGATTAGATTTAGATGAAGTCATGAGGATAGAGTCCTATGATGAGATTAGGATCCTGATGAGAAGAAGAAGAGGAAGTGACACTAAAGTTCTTTCTCTCTTTCATGTGAGATTACACTGAGAAGGCAGCCATACCCAAGACAGGTAGAGAAGACAGGTAGAAACAAGACAGGTAGAAAACAACTATGCAGGCAGACTAATCTCAAACTCCCAAACTTCCAGAACTATGAGCATCAGGTGTCTGCTGATTAAGCTATCCAGCTATGGCATCTTGTTATAGCAGCTCAAGCTAACTAATAGCTTTCTTGAAGAACTTCACATTTCAGTGAAAAGAGGAAACATTATATTGTAAATATCTACTTGATGATATGGTTTATACAGCATTCAAATTCAACAGGGGTGTTGTAAAGACTTTAAGAAACAGATAATGAGAGTAAAGCCCTTAGCCTGAATCAGAGTTTTGTTGTTGTTTTTGCTGTTATTGTTGATTTGGTTCTGGCCGCTGGCCATTTTTGCAGTAAGTTTCCAACAAACATTACTAGTGGCAGTAGCTGTAGTTGGATGGTTCAATTGTCATATCAGCAGCAGCTCACCCTCCTCACCAACAGCACATTCCTCAGATATTCTGCTTTTAAGGCCTTTGTGGAAGGTCTTATCAATCATAATAGTCTGCTTAGGAATGTCAATCTCCAGTGAATGTCTTTCTTAGGCTTAGTCAAATATTTGAAAGTTTCTGGATTTCACCAAGAATACAGAGTATGTATATTTGTATGTCATGATGAAATTTTTACTAATAATGACTTTTTAAAAGAAAAATAAATGTTAGAACTACTCTGCTATTTGTGTTGATGAAAATGACATTATGACATTCAAGATGGTCACAGATTCTCTGTCACTTCTATTGAAATGTGGGATCAAGTTCTCATATCCCTAAATATTAGCTAGTTTTAGCAACTTACTTGGCCATTTAAATGCTCGCATGTACCAAAAGAGATGTTCTGGAATTCTTTGGCTGGGTTGTGTGAAGTCTTGAAGTTTCCAATTGAGCCTCTGAGGATGCTTGTTCTTGGATGGCTGAGGAAGAAGCCTGAACCCTCTGTTGGAGAGACCAGGAGAAGAGACCTTGAGTTGACCTGGAAGAACAGAGGGACTCAGCTAAGCTTGGCCTCTCAGACATGTGTACCAAGGAGGTGGGCATGTAAATAAACCCTTCGACCCTTCAGACCAGCCAGTTGACCAGCTGAATTCCGTCAAGTCCCCCAGGCATTTCACATGCAGCAGAAGAATCTCTCCTCTGAGCTCTGCCTGATCCGCTGACTCACAAAATTGTGAGGTATAACAATATGGTTCTTATAAACTATATTTTGGGTATAGTTTGCTTTATAGTGAGATATAACTGACTAGGAACACAAATAGTTTCATTTAAATTAAATTAAAACCATGAAATCATGTCTTAGCCCAGACTTTCAGCCATTTGTCTGGGAACTATGGCACATAAAGATGTTTCCACAATTCATAAAAGTTCTATTTTAAACTCCATGCATGAGAGCATTGGGATTTATACCTATTCAATATTCTATATCACCAGGCCTTGTTGTTCAAGACTACTTTGTTTTGAGAGCAATGATCTGATGGGAGGCTTATTAAATATGGTATCCAGGAGTGACCTTTTACTTAAAATCAGATGCTGGGCTTATATTAGGACAACATGGAGATATTTCTCTCACATTAGCCCTACAGGAATAAAAGTTATGACACTCTTGATTTTGATTATTTTATTTTATTTTATCTTGAAGGAGCATGAAGCAAGGAAAATTGTTATGATTTAGTTTTACTTTCATCTTTCCCTTGGAGCCAGGCACTTACTCATTTGAGCTGTTATAATGCCTGTTGCCTTTTGGGTTTTACCATAACATTTTACCCAGGAAGATGGGCAAAATTTTGTAATTGTAATGACTCAAACTATTTTATAGTGTCCTCAAATTATATTTTCCAGTGGAGGAAGGTTTTCTTTTAAAATTTATGTGATCTTTATGGAAAATAATCTATAAATTAAGGATTTGTTTCTCCTTACTGTCCTTCAAATAGAAAATTTTTAACTTAGAGTCAATTTTATTTGGCTCCCAAAAGATCTGTGCTAGGTCAGAGTGGGTTCTTAATTTAGCTAAATACCCTATTTCCCATTTTTCATCCAGGGCCTTCACAGGTTGGGGGAGAAATATGAGGCCTTATCTCTGTTTTGTAGGGAAACCCAGCACTTTTTCTAAAGGTAAATAACAAATCATTTTCTCAGCCAAATGAAATAAAGTGTTTAAATTTTATGAAGTGTTTAAAGTCAGCAAAATTTATGACTCTTAAGTACTCTAAGAGACTCTTGAAAGAATTTATCCCCTAGTTATTTTGAAAACCACAGTCCATTAACATATTTGTGTCATTGGTTTCAAATTCGACAGACATGAAGGACTAAGAGACACTCACAGTTAGTTTTAGCAAATGAAATGAACATTTGTAAATAGTGGAAGGAGACGGATGCTTGAGTTATAATCCTTTTATAAACAAATCTCTCTCCTTCCAAAACTCCCCAAACCTGTATATACTTTACATGAAAAAGAAAGAAAATCTTGTTAGATTTACCAGTGAGTCAGATTTTTTTAAGAATATTTGAAACATCAAAATTTTCAAATAGTAGAGTGTGCTCATTATAAACTAACCTAAAAATCAATTGTACAACACTTCTACTTCTGGGATATAGAGCAGATGTATTTAGCTATATTTCTTTAAATAGGCACAATTAAAACCATGAAATCATGTGTAAAAGAAATACAATTTTTTTGAAAAGTAAAGAGTAGACTCACTGGCTAGAGACTTCAGGACCCAAAAAATAACCAGAGAGTGAGGAGTTGACTTGGTTTTATTTTTGCCTTATATTCCAGACTTGGAACTGAAGTTAGCAACCTGGAAATGCCAATTAGTGCATAAAATAAAATAATAGCAAAAATAAAGCCTTCTTCCTGTCCATTGATGGATGGGTGGATAGATAAACACAATGCGACATATAAATACAGTAGAAAATTATTATTGAACAACACAAATGAATATTGAGGACTTATGCTAAGTAAAATTAAAAAGTCACAAAAAGACAAATAATATGTAATTCCATTTATACAAAGTAGTTAGAATAGCCAAATTCATACAGAGAGAAAGTAGAATGGTTTTTGTCAAGGACCGGATGGCTAGAACAATGGAATTCTTGTTTAAGTGAGAATAAAGTTTGAGTTTCTCAAGGTATTTGGAAGTTCTGGACACTGGTTGCACATCAATATATTTGACATTACCAAACTATTCACTTAAAATGGTTAAGATGGTACATTTTATGTGTATTTTACCATAATTAAAATTTTAAAAAAAGAACTTGCTCTTTGTAGACAAAAGAGAAGGCAAGAAGTAATTTTTAAATGTTTTTATTAGTGTATTATAATTACACATGAATAGTGGGGTTCATTTTGACATAATTTGACCTATTTCAGCACCCAGTTCTTCCTCTTTCTCTCTCCTTCTCTTTTCCCTTGTTTCTCTTCTTCTATTCTATTGGTCTTCCTTCTAATTATTTTGGGTATATTATGGTTTGGATGTGAGGTGTCCCCCAAAAGCTCATGTGTTAGACAATGCAAGAAGGTTTAGAGGTGAGACAATGGGTTATGAAAGTCTTAATCAGTGAATTCATCCCCTGGTGGGATTAGCTGAGTGGTGGCTGAAGGCAGGTAGGGTGTGGCTGGAGGAGGTGGGCATTTGGGGACATGCCTTTGGACAATTTATCTGGTGAGTGGAGTGAGTCAGTTTCTCTCTCTCTCTCTCTCTGCTGCTGCTGTTGCTGATCATCATGTACACTGCTTCCTTCCACCACAGTCCTCCACCATGATGTTCTGCCTCACCTCAAGCCCTAAGGAATGGAGCCTGCTGTCGTGGATTGAGACCCCTAAAATTGTGAGCCCCTAAATAAACTTTTCCTCTTTGAAGTTGTTCTTGTGAGGTCTTTTAGTTACAGCAGTAAAAAAGCCAACTAAAACATGGTGCTTTATAGATATACATGAACATGGAAACTTACTGTGGTGTGTACTAAACATAGAACTTACTATGGTATATTCATATATTTATATCATCTAATTTGGTAAATTTCATTTCACAGTTCCTCCCTCTTCTCACTCCCCATCCCTTCCTCTATTCCACTAATCTCTCTCTATTTATGTGAGATCCACTCCCTCTTATCCCCATTATTTTGCTCTAGTTTCTACATATGAGAGAAAACATCTAACTCTTGATTTTCTAAGTCTGGTTTATTTTACTTAGCATGATGTTCTCTAATTCCATCCATTTAACGGCAATGCCATAACTTCTTTATGGCTGAGTAAAACTCCATTGTGTACATACACCACATTTTTGTTTTCTGTTCATCTGTTGACAGACATCCAGGCATTTTCCATCACTTGGCTACTGTGAACTGCACTGCTATAAACATTAATGTTTGCTGATTTTAGTATTTTTGGATAAACACTGTGAGAAATAGAAAGTTCAATGGTCCATTTTCAGAATATAGTATTTATCCTTAATTGGGATGTAAGATCAATTATTGCCATTTAATTACAGCTCTTCCCTTTGCCCACCCCAATTTTAAAATTAGCTAATTGCCTAGATTGTAACCTGGAGCTCCTCCTATCAGGGCAAGGGGGAGCACTGCATCAGGGATAAAAGCAGGCGGACTGCCTGCCAGATGCACTTGATAGCCAATTTGGTAGCTTTCCATTCTGGCAGAAGAAAAGTTTGCTTTCCCACCCAATTCTGAGCATGTATTTAATTTCTCGTGGCACCTTGGTATTTCTAATAATTTTGGTACCCGATGTGAGGATCCACATGTCATCTAGGGGGTCATGTGTACCTTCTTCTTAGAGGAGATCCATCCTGCTGCCTTTTTGTGGTGGCCTCAGAGTTGGGAGGAACTGCAATCCCTGAAGCCAAATATAAACCAAAAATGAAAAATGGATTGGCAAGGGCTGGGGGTTGTGGCTCAGCACTAGACCACTTGCCTAGCACATGCAAGGCCCTGGGTTCGATCCTCAGCACCACATATAAATAAATAAATAAAATAAAGGTATTATCTCAACTACAACTAAAAAATATTTTTTTTAAAAAAGTGGATTGTCAATTCAGAAAAGTGCCCAGCAAACACTTCAGTGATCAGGTAACTCTAAGAATAGAATATGGTAAGAAAATCTATTCTTGAGCTCAAGAGAGAAGTACTTCCTTTGTACTTTTGGTCAGGACATTGCAGAGGTTGTGTGATAGTAACTGAGATTCTACTGAGAAACATAAGATCACACCTAGGAAATTAGGATGGCGGGGCCTGGGTGTATGAGAAATCTCCATTAAGTGGAGGCAGGGGTCAAGTACACAGGTGGAAACTCAATTACAGGAACCTACGAAAATGGCAAATAAAAACTCTGGGCCTAGGGACAGAGAAGAACAATAGAAAGATCCTGTATGTACCTGTCTCCTTTTCCTTTGGAGAGTCTTAAGCAGGGAAAATAAATAGCAGTTATGGTGGGAGTAAATATGTTACCACAGAGGGTGAGTGGCCACATGCACCTTTGATTTTGATGTCCACCAGGGCATCCAGGCCCCACACTTAATGTTTCCAGCAGTACAGACCTGCCCTATGTTTAAGTGATAATGTAAAAATCCGTGATAGGTCCTATTTTAATTTCTAAAGGGTCAAATCTAAAAGATAATATAATAAACATCTGCTGCTGTTGTCTCCTACCTATGGATAATCTAATACCTGCTAAAAAACTACAGTATCTTTGTTTCCTGTCTGTTTTCTATATATGTGTGTCCATCTGTATATTTGATTGTTGTTTATCTCTACGTACTTGTGTCCATATATTATGAACATGATATCAAAATTGGCTCATAGATAAATGAGTACTCATAAATTTAATAAATGGATCCAAATGTCTTGGTTCATATGACTTAAATAAAACTTTAACAGAAAGTATCAATCTTAATTGGTAAGAGTAAAGACTCTTTTGAAACTACTAACCCACACATTTTGTCTAGGCTACCAGCCAATCAGAGTGTTGGTTTCTATAAAATGTTTAAAGTGCAATGTCTATTGCTTCTAAGGATTTTTCTTTGGCAGGAATAGTTGACTTAAAGTATTAACTAGACTTGTTTTATACCTTGGTTTTCATGGGTAGCCTAATTTAGAAATAGGCAAACTAATTTTAACATAAATGGGATTAATCTTCATAAATGCATTAGAGGCGACATCTGATTAATTTGCAAAGTTAATATATTAAAAAATCAACTAAGTATAAATTCAAGTACTCTTGGCTTCTTGAATTCCATAAGGTAGCATATATTTGGGTCTATTAAATGTGTTTTTATAAATTGGTAAATGAAAAAAAAAAGTTGAAGATTGCTTGCTTCTGGATCTTAAAAGCAAGGTTACTAGGAGTTAAAATTATAACAGTTATAATTTTACATGTATACAAAAAGTTTCAGCTGTGTTTTGATTAAACTTCTGTAAAAAATGTTTTTCATCTTATTAAAAAGGAGTAAGATTTGTTTAAAGGTTGACATTATAAAACATTGAAGCATTTTGCTGCTTTTTCCACAAAAAGAAGTGTTTCTAAATGAGAAATTATTTTGTATTGTAAAATACACAATTGTAAAATGTCTACTTAGGTTGCAAAAAATTATGGAAGGTAAATCTTATTAAAGATTTTTTTTAGTTGTAGAGGTGCATAATACCTTTATTTTATTTATTTATTATGTAATGTTGAGGATGGAACTCAGTGTCTCATACTTTCCAGGCAAGCACTCTACCACTGAGCTAACCCCAGTTTCCTAAAGGTTAACTTTTAATATGCTAATTCTCTATATTTAGAAACAAACATTAATCTGCTCTCACCAAGATAATATCTTATGTCTGTTAGGTTTTATTACTTAGGGAAACTAAGTCTTAAGAGGGTTTAGGTTTTGCAGGTGTTATAGTCTTTTAAATGATTTCTTTACAACTGGCTAAATAAACAACTGTCATATACACATCAGAACTGCCTTATCTAAGTTTTAATGTAAAATTTAAACTTAGTTAATAAGGATATCTGTGTAATTGTGACCCTAATCATTACTGGCTTCTAAGTATATTAGATGTATTCATGTTCTTCTAGTATACTTGTCTTTTAAAGTGTAAAGCTTAGGAGAGCATTTTACCAAGTTCTCCAAACTAAAATTGACTGTAGCAATAATTTTCTTCAGATTTATATAGAAATAACTAATTTGGTTGGTATTTATGTCATTTAATATTTTGTAACTGCATAAAGTTACCCTGTTACATATATATATATATATATATATATATATATATATATATATATATATATATATATAAAATATATATACATGTGTGTATATATATATATATATATATATATATGAATATATCTTTGTATTACTCTGTATACAGGGGTTGGAATTTAAAAGTAGTTTTGGAAGGTAATAAGGATAGTCTAATTTGGTTAAATTGGGTGACATCTTAGTTTTTGTTTGAGTCATGTTTCAGATGTAATGTTGTATTATATCATTTGTGAAGAGTCCTGCCTTACCTGAGATAAGGCTCTGCCTCTCACCCTACTCCATGACATAATGGCTCCAAAATCAGTTAGACTTAAAGTTTTGTTCAAAAGATAGATTTTTGTTGTAAAGATTACTGTGATCTCAAAATAAACAGGGGATATAATGCCTAACTAAGTAAAGTTTTAGGATTATAAAAATCATGTTTCTTGGTTTATAGCTATTATACAAACTGAATATTTTTGCTCTTATAAATTTTTATTTTTATTTCCCTTATAAAAAATATAATTGTTGCCTGTTACTGTTTTGCTAAACCACTCCTTCTCGTAGAACAACTTGAGTTGATTTGAGACAATAAGACATCACCTATAGGAAAGGAGGATATAAAATTAACTTCTAGTACTGAAAATTAGTCCCACAATAAGACAGGTGAAAATGACCTGCTAGATGTTTAGAACCAAAGCTCTGAGACCAAAGTCAAGAAGTAAAAGGACTAAGGAAAAAATAGCCAGTATTTTGGCTCTTGCACTCTTGGGTTTGCTAACCCTCAGGGAAAAATGGAACTTCTTTAAGGGCACTTTGACTCCAGTGAGTCATCTGACTTCCCAATCAGAGGGTCAAGAGGACCCTAGAGAACAGGAAGCAAACCAGGGCATATTTGAGAGGAAAACATTTCTGATTCCAAGGGAAGCCACATGTGGTCAGGAAGATGCTGACCTATCCTAATAGATGGCACAACTGCTAGAGGAAAAGCTACTGGAGCCAAGAGGCTTCTCACAATTTTCCAAGAATGATTTTTGACAGATCTCAACTTATAAGTAGATAAGAAAACAGTCAGTTTTGATCAACTTGGTCTTAAACACCTGGCAGAAGAGTAGAACCAAAACCCAGTCATACATGAACAATTAACAAATAACATACTGGTTCTTCTACTTGAGATGTACATTCGTGTCAGTCCTCCTAAAAGTAGTAAACTGAGAGATTATAAAGAAAGGGGTTTTTGTTTTGTTTTGTTTTGTTGTTTTTTTTTTCTTTAATAGGACTGCCTGATATCACAAAATCTCTGCCAAAGTCACAAGTTTGTTCTGAGTGAATTTGAGACCAATCTGTGTTCCTTTTATTGGCTGGTATATTATTTATGAACTTATTCTCAGACTCCCCTTTTGGGGTTTGCAATTCATCACTTCCACACTGGCAACTTGATTTTAACCAAGAACTGGGAATAATACAAGCTTCAGATGAGCTTAACAGCTAGGTGCTCCTGATCACTGGGATGACGATCTGAAATGCTAAAAAGGGGAGAACTCATTGTCATGGGAGATTTCCACCTCAAAAAGTTAATATATCTAGAACAGATAGTAATACTAAAGGGTCCAAAGGACACAGAAACAAAAATTAAAATGAGATGAAAAGGTGTTAAAAAAATGGGGAAGACTTGTGGGAAACAGAAATTCTATGGTCTAATTTTAGAATATAGTAGTTAACCTTAATTGGAATGTAAGGTTTAATTGCAACCATTTTAATTTTAGCCCTTCCCTTTGCCCACCCCAATTTTAAAATTAGCTAATTGCCTAGACTGTAACTCTACCCTATCAGGGTAAGGGGAAGTGCTGCCTTAGGGATAAATGCAGGAAGGGCTGCCCACCCATATGCATTTGCTAGCTAGATTCAGTAGCGTGCCCTCTGGCAGAAGTAAAGTTTGCCTTGCCCACATGCCTTCTGAGCACGTGATTGATTTCTTGCAGCACCTTGGTGTATCTAACAATACTAAGGAGTAAGTTAGCTGGGTCATATGGTAATTCTACTCCTAG
Organism: Marmota flaviventris; assembly: GCF_047511675.1. Taxonomy (NCBI): domain Eukaryota; kingdom Metazoa; phylum Chordata; class Mammalia; order Rodentia; family Sciuridae; genus Marmota; species Marmota flaviventris. Next base: position 155,276,504 of record NC_092499.1, read on the forward strand.
TCTTTTGAGGAATCTCCATACTGTTAGGAAAGGAGTAATCTTACAACATAACACTCTACTCCAGCCAAACATCACATACAAACCTTTAGCTGCAGTGTCACCCATACCAAAGAAGACTGGGTATAGTGTTTAGACTTCACTCTTTTCAGGTTTAATGACCCCTACCTCCCACCACATATACTAGGACAGTGTCAGAAAAGTTTATGTAAGGAGCAATCCTTGCTAGGTGGTAACCAAGCCCACCCTCTATATTGTTGGTGTGGAACCTGGATTTTTGAACATATAGGCACACCATTTATTATAGGAATGGTATCATGGAAAGCCAGCTAAACCAATATTTATATAGGATGTAGAATCTCATAATAAAGAAACAAAATATCCAGGTTTCAAAATAATATCTTAGGATGAAGTAGGGTGATCTTAACCTAAATGAAAATACAACCAATTGGTCCTGGGACACCAGGATGATAGTGATACTGGTGATGAGAATCAATCAGGGCTGAGTCCCATTTCCCCAGATGTTGAAGATCGAACACCAGAGAAATGCCAAGGCATGCATAGAAAGCAAGTTTTATTTAAAGGATAATCAGATAATGCAGAGAAGGAGCCTCAGAGTTTGGTGTCTAAGGAAGTAAGTGTGTCCTGCCCCTTTTATACATTTTTAGAATTACTTTGTCCTCATGCTCTCTCCTCTCTCCCATCATGCCTCTCCCTTCTCCCCATCCTGTCTAGGTGACTAGTGACCAAAAGGTGGGCCAAAGGTGGAATAATCCTGAGTGGTAAAGGAACAGAGGGGCCCGAGGAGGCATTATTAACAGCCCCTGCAACTCCCTGCACTTGAGGAAGAATTCCCTGGAGGCAGGTATCTGTGGCAACAGGTAGAGGAGGGGGAAGGGCTCTGGAGGTATTAGCATTTTATTTCCTCATGTATTAGCCCCCATCTTTCTGATACATGTATGATATATGAGGTCAGAGATAATCAGGTGCTGGTGAAGAGGTGGAGTGGGGGCAGGGTTTAAGGTTAGGAGGCATGTGAGTTGAAAAGACTTGGGGATCAGCTGAATGTGGAGAAGGTGAAAAGTGAAATGTCTAAGGTCACTCTGAGGTCTCTTTCTGAACTCTTTGAGCTGATTTCATCCCCATTTCTGAGGAGAAGCAGCCTAGTACTGATGAAGAACAGTGGAAAAAGGTTAGGCTCCTGGGTGTTCAGTGTGTGCAGCTGAAAAGCTAAGACACAGCAAAGAGGTGAGAACAGATGATACAGATATGTACATTTCCTGCCCAGGAGCCATGGGTGCTGCCCTGGGCTGTCTGACATCATCTCAAAGAAGATACAGTAAAGAGTGGAAATAGGGGTGAAGTAAAAACCATCTGGTGTTTCGTGACTGCTCATTGGTAGGCTGACTGCCTGGAATGGAGTCTCTATTACTCCCCTCGTGGGGTGGACTCTATCATTCCCATTTTATAGACCAGAACAATGAGGCAAAAAGCTCCAGTGTCTTGCCTGAGGAAGAAGTGAAGTCAGAATTCTGACTCTGGAGCCCACGTTGTGTCCATCTGGCTGCCCCATGACAGGATGGCAGAAGAGAAAAGCAGGAGAGCCAAGTCAGGGAGGCGAGGGAAAGCAAGAGGAGTATCGGCAAAGCCTCAGGGAAGCAGGTGGAGGAGAAGGCATCAGGGGAGGAGCCAGAGCAATCACAGTGCAGATTAACAAGCCGGTGAGTGAGGCAAGGCAATTCCATTTAGGAACCGAGAGGGCAGAGGGACTCAGAGGACTTCTTGGCCATAGATTCAGGGAATAAACTTTGTATCCCTGCTTCCTTCAAAGCCCCCTTGAACCCTGAAGGCTTGCTTCCCTCTAGTATTGTGTGCTCTGGGCTTGGACAGGGCCCCATTTATTTCCCTTTCAATCTGAAATGTAAGGTGTAGCCTCCCACCAGGGACTGGAGACTGCTACTCTCTGTCTAGGATGGAAAAAGTTGGAGCACTTCAGGTGGTTTCTGTAGTCACACACCTGACTCAGGGTCCTTGTCCCCAGCCTCTGCCTCCAGGAAAGTTTCTCCTAAAAACCTTGGGGGAAAGGATAGCATTTATGAGGCACAGTCCTGGAAGGCCCAGGCAGGATAGAGCATTCCAGGACAGGTGTGATGGGAATAGTGATGAGGCAGTGGGGGACAAAAAGATTTATGACAATCCCAAAGACAAACACTTTACATTTCTGCTTATGTCAACACTGAAAGGCTTATGACTTCTATAGACAAAAGCTTTCATACTGAGGTAGTATTCTCTTTTTTTTTTCATTTGTAATATGTTGGCAGAAAGGACTGGCAGTGGAAAATCCTATTTGTTCAACCAATAGGTTGGTTAATAAATTTGTGCATGCCTGCCCATGCTGGAATGTATTGTCTACAGTGGTCCTGACAGGCATACAGACACCTGCCTCCTGGGTCTTCCACTCTAATCTCTTCATCGTACTTTGAGGCACTGGGTTAAGCCCTGGTTGGAGGTAATACTCTAATACCCTGCTGACTCCAAAAGTCTCTGAGCTATGGGACCAGATTCCTAGACTACACACAACCAACCAGGTGTTAAAATAATATTTAATGATATTTGCTCAACTATAGTAGGGAAGACATTATTTAGGATCATCATTGATAAATATAGGGACCAATGCAATGGGGGTCCTGCAACGAAGGAAAGAATGAGGCTTAATTCTGAACACGGCATGGACTATCAGTGGAAACTGATAGCCAAGGAGCTGGGTCAATGGATGGAAATTACTAGGAGGAAACATCAGGATAAGGAAGATGGCTAAATGGATCTAATATGAGATTTCCTGCAAGCAGGCCAGACATCACTTAGGACATGGTGAAGGATGAAGAACCTGATTAGATATTGAGGATGATCAGGCATCAAGAGTGTATGTGGCAGGGAACCATGATGCATCCCTCTAATCCCAGTGGTTCATGAAGCTGAGCCAGGAGGATCATGAGCCCAAAGCCAGCCTCAGCAATTAGCAAGGCCCTATCTTAAGAAATGCACAGATAGGCCTAGGAGAAGTTTTTGGAACCTGTCTAAACTTTTGTCAAGCAGACAAACCCTATCATAGATGATTCTCCAGAACAAAGCCCTAAATCACTTTGATGCTGCACCTCTAGATTGTATCACACTCCAATGTGTCCAATGTGTGTGTATTTGCTGTTTAATTAATTATGGCCTGAAAGTACTGAACCTGCTTACTTACTTACTCACGTACCTTATAAAGTATGCAACAACACACTATAATATTTAACAGGTTGAGATAAAAACATAAATAGATGTTGTATTATTTTGGAGTACCTTAATGGGTCTACAATAGTATATATTACAGGAGACTATTCTAAGCACCCAGGCCAGCTGGCTAGACCTCCAGGCCCTGCCTCATCCAGGGGAGAATCAGGATGGCAGTGACAGGTCATAGCACAGGCCTAGTGGAGATCTTATCTCTAGCCCCTGAATTTATTTGCTTTTCTTCTTTGCTTTTCCCTCCTGCCCTTTGCCCTCTTCTTCTCTTCTTTTTCTTCCTCCTTCTCCTTCTTCTGTCATTTCTTTTGTTTGTTTTCTGTTTTGGCAAGCTCTGAAATAAAACAATACAGGCCAGAATTATATCCTGGAGAAATGTCAAGATAAAAAAATGTTCTTTCAATCTTGCTTTTTGCAGGCAAAATCAGCTCCCTCATATTGAACTATGTCTCTCCTTTTCCACTCTGTAACTTTTCGACTCTGCTCAGTGTCGGAGTCCAGTTTCTCATCAATGATGCTTCTTGTAGGAGATTCATCAACTATCACCTGGATTTGCTTTGAACCTAGATTGTGAGGAGAGAAAAATGACCAAGTTTATAAGTCACACATTGCTTCTTTGCTTTCCTAAGAAAGCTATGGTGTGCTACAGCCTCCCGTGCTGTCCACCCCTCATGCCTGTGCCTTTGACCAACTGGAGATGAAGTTGACAAAGTTATAAGTATCATTTCTTGCCTGCACAGCAGCTGCTCATCCATTTTCTAGACCCCAGGGTCCCAGAGTAAAACAAGCTTTGTGCAAAAGTGCATTCTCTGACTTTACCAACAGTGGATATACCTTTATACACATTTCTATCACAGTTGTTTTCCTGAAATTCAAGGAAAGTATCAGAAATCAAAACACTCATATGATTGCAGAGTCTGCAGTTTTCTGCTTGGGGCAGAGTGAACCCTGAGCACTCAAACCCAAACTGGGCAAGTCTTGATGAGTAACCATGCAGAGCTGGTTCTAGAGATATCCAGCCTTGAGTTGGTCTCTAAGGACAGCTTTGTGAAAAATCCTTTCAATATGTGAGAAAAGCTATTTCACGTACACATACGACATTGAAAATAACTTCTATCTTGACTCTGTCTTGCATTTATTTGTGAAATACTGAAAAACATGCAACAGTAAAATGATCATAATTTCAGCCTACCCCCAGTGGGAAGCAGACTTATGAAGCTGTGCCAATGATCAGGAGCACCTTGGCTTGGCTTTTCCTGAAGACTCCAGTACCCTGGAGAGAAGATTGAAATCCTAAACCTCACTGAAGAAGAAAACTGCCCTAATGACATTCCAACAGCAGGGGGCACCAGAGTCATGGCCGTGATGCTAAGGAGTCCTGTGAGAATGGGCTTTGGTGTGGTCCCAAAACTCTGGGGGTGTTTAATGATAGGACTGACTACCCTATCTCCTGCAGTTGAAAGCCTATTTTGCTGGGTTGGAACAGGTGACCTTATAGTGTCCTTTCCAAGTTGTAGTGTCTGTACAGTCACCTAAGCACAGGTGGTGTTAAAACACACTGGTAATTCAGGAAACCCACTGCCTTGCAGTTGGGAACCCATTCCTTGCCAACATCACTGCAGTGTTTGTTTTAGAGTAGCGTAGGAATGCACAGAATCTCTCTCATATGGCTCAGACCTTTCCATTTGTTAGGGTCAGACATTCTAATATGACTTGCTATATCCAGCTATTTATTTCCCTTCTGTAGGATTTGGTTGCCTTGTAATAACATTGAAATAAAGTCGTGGAACTTCAATTTTTCATTTTGAGCAACAGAAACCCTTTCTTAGCACAATGTTCCCCACCAGAATGCCCAGTATTTAAAAGCCGATACAGATGGGGTGGCGTTGCTTGCAGATAAACTTGGCTCCCACCTTCTGCCTATATTCTGTGCTTCCTGATCTTTGTCTCTTCCCTGAATGCAGCTCTTTGGAGGAAGGTTTGAACACCACTGAACTGAATTATTTCAAATGCCTTTCCACTGTCTTCTGGCCAACAAAGCCATCCCTAATGTGGTCTCTCCATCCAAGCAGTGCTGGGAAATTGCACAGGAGAAAAGCAGCACTGATATCCACCCAGATACATGTATAGACATCTGTATCTCCCAGACTACCTATAGGCTGTTTATTTTCTGACAAGGGATCTCAGATGACCACAGCAGCCACAGCTCAGTAGCTTTTGCATGCTATGTTTGATTCTTTCCATCCTATCACCATTCCTCTCACGTATATCCTTACTCTAGGACTTGGAGCACAATCTGAGTGTTGGGAGCCTTGCTACATTACCCTCCCTGGTTAATGGTCCTGTGATGGCATTTCCCAGCAACATTGTCAAGGTTTTTGCTGACATGTATGATAGACTTCAATGAAGCAAAAACACTGATTCTGAAGAACCCGGTGTGAAAATAAAAATGTTTTACTTAAGGATTAGCTTAACAGGTTTAAATATTAATTAGTAGACTGCATTAACATGAAATATTGATGGGCAGGCCTTCAATATTATAGTGCAGCACGATCAGAACTCTACATGTTAGTCCTGTATTGAAATAAGCATTCCCCTTCCCAAACATCCAGGGACACATGGAGTAGAGCCACATGCCCACAGGCTTTCCGCAGGGCAGCAGTTGGGTAGTAAGTTCTCAATATGAAACACATGTTTTGGAAACAGTTCTCAGACTGAGACGCTGACCATGTGATTCTAGAGAAAATTCACTGACTCAGTGGTTCATCTCCAAGTCCTTTATTTACAGAGTATCAGACATCCCCCCCCAATTGTTTTTGTTTAAACCAGTTTATTTAGATAGCTATTACCAGTCTTATGTGTGGATGGAGAACAGAACCACAAACATGCCAGGCAAGAAAGAAACCTTGACACTGTATAATCCAATGCTTTCCTTTTACAAGTGTAAACTGGACACCAGAGAAAGTGACTTGCTGTGCTGACATAGTCAGAGGAAGTACGACTACATTGACTAGGATTCCAGGGGCCCTACTCTGGGTTCCAGGATGGCTGTTCCAACCAAAATGTTATGAGGTTCACATCTAAACAATATGCCAGGCTGGAGTCTAAACCTATATTACAAGTACCCAGAACCCCAGAATTGCCTGCCCAATAGCCATATCCACTATTGTGTATACCCTGAATTGGAGGTATGTTCAGGCTATGGTGGCTTTTGGAAGATGTGGATGTTTAGACTGTTGTACGCATGTGGAGCCAGGGTGGGCAAGGACCAGAGGTTAAAGGCACACCATCCCTTCTGTCTTAGAACTCCATAGAGTCTGAGAATTTTAAATTAAATCTCTTTTTATAAAGGCATATTTAACCAGATAAGAGGATAGGATCCATTTTATTTAGCAATGTGTTGGGTTTGCTTATAATTTTGAATATTTGGACATAAGGCACATGGGCTTCCATTTGTACTCTTGCATTTTGGGGTGTGTGTGTGTGTGTGTGTGTGTGTGTGTGTGTGTGTTTTCTGTGTTGGAAATGGAACCCAGGGCTTGGAGCTTGCTAGGTAAGTGTTCTGTCAATAAATTATATGGGTATAGTTCCCATTTCATTCACTTGGTCATGCGTTAGGAGATGACCTGATCAGAACCTAACTGCTTGGATTGAAGCCCAGTACTGACAGCTGGTTGCATGGAGCCATCCATGTGATGAGTTATGAAAGGAAGTCTTGCTAAAGATTGAAAACAGAACTTGACTTGTAAGTATTGAACCTGAGATTGAATCCTTGCTCCACCATTATCAACTTATATGACTGTGGGCAAGCTGTTTACCTAAATGGTAGTCTATTTTTGGATAAACAGAAAGGACAGGTTTCCCCCCAGCATAGATGGAAGTCTTCAGGCAATCATTCACTGAGACAAGGCTCTCACAGGAAACCTGCACCATAGTAAGAGAAACAGGATAAAGAAGGGGAAGAAAGAACGAAGACATGATATCTACTGGAGACTAAGTTTAGTCTGGCCCTCTGGGGAGCTCTAGAACTCCAACTATACCAGTGAGCTTGTTCTACCTTACAGACACAGAGATGGGCCTCATAGACTATCAGCCTGACCCAAAGAGTATTTGCTTTTGTAATGGTGCACCAGGTAAAATAACCATAGGGGAAATAACTGGGGGCTTGATCAATACCACTCTATATCCACTCCCTATCCACATTGGAAAAATACAATCTACTTTTCAAAGAGCAACTCTATAAATAAAATTTGGGACATCTGGCAGTAATTTCTGAAATTTATAAAGTGCAAAATAACCCTAGATAAAGCTGGAAGAATGGCATGAGACAGGCCCTATGTTGCTAAATGAAAGTTGCTGCTAATACAAAAGAGAATGCAGAATGTCCATACAGAATCCTGTGTCTTAGTCCATTTAGTGTTACCATAACAGAATAACCCAGACTGGGTAATTTATAGAGACATTGATTTCCTCACATTTCTAGAGGGTAGAAGTTCAGAAGTATGGGCAGTGGTACCCTAAGATTATCTCATATGGAGTTCTGAATATTTGGCCCCATCTGGGAAGGACCTTTCTACTGCAACGGGGCATTACACAGCCAGCAAGCGTGCCAGCTTGACTCTCCCTCTCTCTTCTTATGAATCTACTAATGCCATTGCAAGGATCCCACCATAATGAATCCATATAATCTTAATTACTTCCCAAAGGCCCCACCTCCAAATACCATACTCTATGAATTTGGAGATCAAATTTTCAAGGAGTGAACTTTGGGGGGCCACATTAAAACCATAGCACACTGTTTACTTTGATCTTATTTGTGTTTTATTAGTGTTCTGCAGGTCTTTTTCTAGTTGCATCTCACCTTGCTTTACTTTCAACATCTCACTATAAAAAAAGAGCAGAATATATTTCTCAGCTCTGGGTTTTGTGTTCAACCACATGTCTCATTGCATCCAATGGAATGTGCATGGAGTGACAGTTACACCTGTTAGCCACATGACTCGCTTCTGCCAATGGAAGGTGAGTGAAATTTCTTATTTTATGATCATGTTCATTTTTTCACTAACTTTTATGACTCTTCCATGGGGGAACCCAAGAAGAATGAGACATTTGAGGTGGAGACATGACACATGACTTAGAGTGCAATGAAAAGAACTCTAGGTATCCTAACTGCTATAACCTGAAGCAAAGTACTCAGCCAAGACCAGCCTAGACCAGTCAAACCCCAGCTGCCCCACGAACACATGTAATCACTGTTATAGACTGCTAAATCTTAAAGTTGTTTATTGCATTGTTTAATTATGGCAACAGCAAACTAATACAGTCAGCTGTAGGGCCACTTCAGAATTGACAGTTGAATGCATTCTTTTGCACATGACTTGCCAAATATCATTTGGGATGAGATGGTGTGTTCACAAAACATGTTGGCAACTGAAACTTCTTTCCAGTACTATAATTGGAAGTATTCTCTGACTTAACCCGAACTTTGCAAGAAAATCAAATGATCTGTTGAGTATTCTTAAATTATTTGGAGAGCTTAGCTGGCTAGATTTTTAACTAGCTACATTTTTCCCTCCCTCCATTCCTTCCCTTCTCTATCATCCTTCCTCCCTTTGCCCCACAACCTTCCTTCCATCCTTTCTTCCTCCCTCTCCCTCACTCTTTCCTCCTTCCTTCTTTTCTTTTTCTTAATTTCTTTCTTTCTTTCTTTCTTTCCTTCTTTCTTTCTTTCTTTCTTTTTCTTCCTTTCCCTCTCCTCTCTTTTTTCCCACAGTAGTTTTGATGCCAGTAGAGCCCTAAGATTCTCTCATATGGAGTCCTGAATATTTGTCCTCAAATATTCACGATCATTCATCACTGTTTTGAAAGGCTATTAGAAAATAGTCCTAATTTTTAACTCTGGCTTACAGCCAGTCACTTTAAGTATACACCATAAGTTTTAATCTGCTTAGTAACTAAAATCCATTTGAAATCCTGCCCTTGGTACACTATCCCTAATGATTCCATTAGGAACCAAGATTCTTTCCACTGACAGAAACAGATGATACAAACTTGGTGGGAAATGCATCAGAAACATTTAGAATTGGTGAATATATTCAAGAGTTCAAGTTATGTTAAAAAAAGATAAATTTCAAAGAGGTTTGGTCCCCCTTCTGAGGCCAGAATTTAGTATAGAGCTTGATACTCTGGCTCTAATTCTCATTATCTTTTCTAAGAAGGGAGAACTCAGGCTTATGTGCAGTTACATCCATGTCCTTGTGCCCATGTTGTTTGTTGCTAATCAACTATTATGCTCTTTTCTGTGAGGCTATTCCAATATTCCATTTTCATCCTTTCACATTCCCAAAATTTGAAGAAACATAGTCTATTTCAGAGGCAATAGTCTCCTTGCCAAATAGCATCTTTATGCATAAGAATATTGCATCCTTGGGCTAAGAAAAGTGTAAGATTCAAAAGAAAGGAAACATACAGGTCAAGGCTTGAAGTCTTATAGAAATAATAGATGTTAAATGCACCGCATTTCTGTAGCCAATCTTAGTATTTTTTCAATGCATCCTTTAGAAATGGTATGGATGGCTATGAATAGACCTTTAAGGTATACCTGATATCCTAAAGACTTGCTCTGGAACATGATGATATGCCTTTCCCCTCCCTAATTTTAATTGCTCAGCATGAAGACTTGGATGTGTGGGCACTTTGAAAATCCTGCACCAACACCCACCTCCTAACCTTGATCTCCTTCATACATAGTAAATACCCAAATCAGGAAGGCCACAAGGGTCTTGAGTATACCTCTCTGGTTTCTCAATATCAGAGAGCTGTGGGAGCTGGAAATAGAAAGCTCAAGACCAGCTTTTGTGACATTTGACCCATTTTCTTGCCATTTCAGTTCTCTCTGAATTCACTGCCCATAACAAGTCACATTTCATAATAAGAAAACTCTTAACTAGGACAATTAGGACATGTCTGCAAAGAGACCCAGGCCTACAACAGAAGTGTGTCTATGGGATGATCTAATGATCCAAGGTGAGCACTGGTCATTCAATAGAATGCTTCTCAGGGGTCCTTAAAGTTCTCAGCACTAGGGAGACTACATATAGTCAGAGAGGCCAATGATTAAAAAATACAACAAACAGCTCATAACAAACACCTTGTCTTAATCCCATTTTGTGCTTCTATAACAAAATAAGTGGAGACTGCATAATTTGTAAAAAAAAAAAAAACCAGAAACTTATTTTATCATAGTTCTAGAGGCTGGAAAGTCCAAGGTCAAGGATCTGGCATCCAATGAGGCCCTTCTTGCATGGTCCTTCCATGGCAGAAGGTGAAGAGGCAAGAGAAGAAGAACACTATGCCCTCACATGGCAGAACAGAAGAGAATGAAGCCTTTTTATAACAGCATTAACCATTTGTGAGGCTGGAGCTCTTTGGACCTAAACATCTCCCAAGGCCCCCCTTCCCGATACCAGTACACTAAGGATAAAGTTTCCAGCAGATGAGTTTTGGGGGGAAATCCACATCATAGCACATTTAGAACATTAGCAATGCCAGATCCAACCCATCCCCAAATGCCAGGAAGACCAAAACATTCTTAGATAAAAATGAATGCAGGCTGTCTCTAGGAATTCATGAATGAGCAATGCAAAAGAGGCAGTCTTAACATGTCTAGTAAGTACAACCGCTGCCAGTTGCACTGTGTCCCTGTCCCAGCTTACCTCTTTCTACATAAGAGTGGCGCTATTTTCAGTATCTGCAAATTTTCCACCTTCACTGGAACTTCTCCTGAGGACATAAAACTGTTCCAACCTCTACCTCAAGACACACATGCAATAACATGGACAGTGCATGCAGAGATGGAAACATCCACAAAGTCTCCAATCACCAACCACCACCCCACCTCTATCAGGACTTGATGTCTAGTTAGCCCTGCCTTGACAGGTGCCATCTGCTATCTTGAAGACTCCAAGGATCTACCCCACTTCCCAATATTTTGAAAGCCCTTTAAGTAAGAGTAACAATGTGGCACTCCTCTCTGCAGACTTTGGATAATTGGTCATCCTCATTGCTTGCCTGAATGATACCTTCAACTTAATACTCCTGCTACAGTTTTAAGTGAAACCATCAAAAATCAATGGAATACATAACTCTCATTCTGGATGCATGGATGGATGGATGGATGGACAGACAGATGGATGAAGAGAGAGAGAGAAGAGGAAGAGAAGTTTGTTGCTTATACTTTGGACACATGAGGCTCATGAATATCATTTGTGCAATTGCTGCATATTAACAATGGGAAAAGGAAGAAGACCTTTGGGATCCAGGTGGGTCCTATGCAACATTGAGCCTCACCTTCTACCCATTTCCTAGGCTTGCATTGCTTTTAAATGCTTAATGGCATGAACACGGGCATTCTGCTTTGCTTCCTTCCAAGACATGTTGTGCTCAGAACAACTGCATGAGACCCATCTCAATGTCCTTTTATTTTCCCTTTATCAGGTCAAACCATTCTTATTTTTATATTTGCACAAAACAGAGTGGGAACCCAATGACTGCATTTTGTGTTATTATTGCCCCAACATTATGAATTTGGACTACAAAGAACTGGTGACATTAACAGCAAGGATTAAAGTGTGTTGTGTTTTTCGGAAGATTTGAAGTTTTCTCAGAAGAATTTTGGTTATTATTTTTACAATTTAGCCTTAAGTGTCCTTTACACGAAAAATATGTTTGGGGAATAAGGGTTTTGGGTTATTATTTTTGAAGGGGCTCTTGAAGAGCTGCACACTGTGCACCCATCCAAGGGTGAAGCGAGAATACTCATTTCAGAATTTTTTGTTACAAAAGACTATTGCAGAAATTAAGGTCAAAGCTCTTGGCTGAAATCTCCAAAAACATTATAGAGAATGGTCACCAGTGGCTCATAGAGAAATAACGTGTAATGGCATGAAGTGTGATTTTTGGAGATCAGGTCTCTACTCAGGTTTCAATTCATAGACAGTTTCACTTATCACCTCTGTGAGCATCCAGCACTGGAGTGGGAATTGTGGGGTCTAACAGCCAGCACGATGCACCTTGCCCATGAGAGCTTGAGTCTTCTGAGGAAGATCACTTGGTCCTGAGCCATGGGAACATCTCATATTTGGCAAAATAAAATTAGAGCCAAGTAATGACAAATCCCAAAGTGCTCTCTGAGAAGTAGGGAATGGGAGCTTGTCCATGGCTCAGATGTATACCCAGAAGATGCATAAGACAGCTGGGAGGAAACCCATGAGCCATGGAAAAACTGTACCTGTTACTGGAAAGCAGATTACAGCATTAAAGTCCCTGAGAACTGCAGGGCTCCCCTTAACAAGAGAACTCAACACATTTAGAGAGCCCCCACAAAGGCTTTTTGAGGCTGTTGCAGAAAAGAGCATGTGGGAGCAGGCAGGAGAGAGGGGGATGAGGCGTGCCAAGAAGTAATTTGCTGTGAAAAATAAAATCATGTTAATTTGAAAATTATCTCTAAGCAGCTTGAGAAAGAGAGGGCTTGTAGGAGGAAGTGGAAGAGGGCTTAGGAGAAAGGAGAGGGCCTAGCATGGGAGAAGAACACCTCTGTTCCTTGAAGGCAATTCTGAGAGATTCCCCACACCTTAGAGGTTTTGTGAAATTTAAATAATTTTGGTGGTAGTCTACATATTATAGCATTTTCCTATTCTGGTGTATTGTCACCTGCTGCTGTTACCCCAAAATGTTTGTCTCATATTTCTGTTTGTTTGTTTTTTGCTTTTAAAAATAAAAGAAGGGGGAGGAGGAGTTGCAGAATGTTACAAGGAGGGAAAAGGATGAAAGAGGTGGAGTGCAGAACTGCCAGGAGGTTTGGGGTCCACATGTTGGTTAGGCAGGTGAGCACAGTTGACATAGGGGCCAGTAGGAAATTGGCCTCCTGTCACAGGCAAATACACTTCAGTGAGGAGAACCAGGCAAGGGAAGATGAGTCCTTGCCGTTACTGAATAGGGAACATCCTGCCATTCTGCCAAGAGAATTTTTTTTTATGTAAGGATTGAATCCAGGGCCTTGTAAATGGTAGGCAAGCACTCTACCACTGAGCTACACCCAGCCTCTGCCAAGAGATTCTTGAATTAGATGTGTTCATAACAAAAAGGTAAATGCCCAAATAGAGGTAAAGACAAAAGGCTGTGGAGTTTTGGAGAAAGGGTTTATCAGCAGCATGAATGGGAATATTCTTGGGATATATGTCATCCAACCAAAGCACCTGTATTGATGGGATGGGGTGAGGAACTGTAGGTCCATCCATCTTTCTCTGTGACTAAGTCCACTGTGGCTCTTCATCTAAGAAATGGGTTTAGTAACGTCCACTCTACTTGTTCTGGCTTCTGTGAGAATCTAGTTCATTCAAAGGCATGGCATTGTTGTAAAACCTATGGTATATTAGTATTCAAAGAGGGTCATTATTTCATGTTCATAAGGCAAACTAAAATTATAGTGCTTATTTTTTTCTCATTTGAAAGAATCCTGAATAACCACAATGCGGTTATTTCTTTTTCCTTTCAGACTCTGTCTTTTTAAATTTTTATTGGTGCATTGTAATTATACATAATGATGAGATTTAACTGTACATTATATATACATCTACACACTCTTATCTTTTTCCTATGCTTTAACTATCTTGAAAGAAATGCCAACATTAATGCAATCATTTGTCTCAAATATACTGGCCATGGTTGGACTCCCTAGAAGCAGAATCTTAGACAAGAAGCTAGAGTTTCCTTTGGGAAGTGCCCCCAGAACACATATGAACAGAGTCTGGAAGTGAACTGGGGGGAGGGAATGAAAGAGGAAAAGTGGCCTAGAGAATGTATGCTCACAGGATATCATTTGGTGACTGGGCTCTATCTCATTGGGATCCCAGGAGGTGGTATGGAATGTGCACCTGAGTTAACCTAACCTCCCCCACAACAATTACTGCATGAGGGCTGTTTCTAGGGTGGTTAATTCCTCTGGAACCTCTACACTGTTCTAGACCCCACCCAAGAGAAAGACCTCAGACAGAGAGCCACATGAGTTGCCGTCTCCTGTCCAATGGAAAGGAGGAGGGATCTTCATAGACCCCACCTCACCTGCCACATGCAGCCCTTTGCTGTGGGACTGAAGGAAGAGAGGCAGAGAGATAAAAGGGCAAAGGAGATGGATGGCAGATGTAGACAGATGACTCCATCAGGCCCTCTCAGCACTGTCTGCTCTGAGAATGGGCTCCAGGTCCTACTTAAGGTCTATGGAATTTCCAGAGCTCTCTGGAGCTCCATCTGAGGCTATGTCTTCCAGAGCAGTCACATCACAGATACAGGAAAGGTTCTGGGAAAGAGATACTCCAGCTCCCAACAGGCACTCCAGCACATCACCAAAACATTTAAGGGCTTTTAACATTTATTTTCCTTCAACAGTTTTTGACAGAGGAATAAAAGTAAAAAGAGAAAAATGTGTATATGTGTGTGTGTGTGTGTGTGTGTGTGTGTGTGTGTGTGTGTGTTGCAGATGCATGCCTGTGTGTGCTTCTAAAGAGCTCTGGCAAGTGGGAGTTGGGAACACTCCCTCTCTCGGCCACATTGCAGTATAGCCACATTACACCTTCATGGTCTGCTGCAGCTGGTGGGTTTCTTGACCTCTCACTTGTGGTTTCCTAAATGAGTTATAATAATGAAAAAAATTAGTAAGAAGTAATTACCATTTTCTGGGCATCAGAGTGGATCACAGGCACATTTACATGTCAGGCTAGTCTATTCAAGAAGCTCAAGGACAGCTAGAAGTTCAAGGACACCAGAGGGCAAAATTGCTATGGACTATTCACTGAATTCGGGGTCACAGTCTGCTGTCTGCATGTCCTTGAGAACTTCCTGAGAATCACAGAGGTTCTGGGTGCCACTTGGATGCCCTTCAGGACAGAACTCAATGGTGGGGATGTTGGCTACACAGCGTACCATGGAGGCCTTTGGGAACTGACCCCAGACTAGGAGAGCTGTCTTGCTCAGAAGCATGCCCTTCTCTGAGGGTGCCCTGCATCCAGTGCCTCCTTGATGAAGACTTATAAGGCAGGTCCTTTTCTTCCATGGACACCAAGTTAGCTCTGAGCTCCCCACAGGATCAGCCAAGGCCTCTGTTCCAACTGTACCACAGCATTTCCTTCTGCAAAATTCTGCTTCCTCACTCCTTGATTCCCGAATTGTTCTTGAGGACAGACCCTATCAAACCTCCTGCTCCCATCTGTACCTCAGGAACATGACCTAAAAACCTCTGGAGCAAAGCTCAGGTTTCTTGCACAGATATTAGGCCAAGGTCCACCCTAGGACCCTGCCCCAGGACCTGGGCTGCTCCTCATGACAGCTCCATGGGACACCTTCTCTAACCACACCCCACTCAACCTTACCCCTTCCCATCAGGATCTGTTGTATGACCAGGAAGCCCAAATTAATTCCTCTGAATGGGTCCCTTTTCAGCTCTGCCAGTACTCAGAACAGGAAATTCAGTTTATACATGAGTTAGATTGACACCTGGCGCCATCCTCAGAATCATCCTATGACTGTAGCTGGGCAGCTGTGTAAATATGTACCACTCTTTGACCAATCACTGTATAGAGGAAGATGGAAACAAGGCTTCTGAAACTCAGAGCAGAGGACACATGAGGTCTGGTTGCCAAGCACTGAGGAAGAAGATATGGCAAGGAGACAAGTTCTTGCTTCTCAGGGAAATCTGCATGATACTCAGCACCCACAGCAGAAACCATCTGTGGAAGGCCACTTGGCCTGGCAGAAATATGTCCTGGCAGGCCCCTTTCTGAGGCAAAGTTCTGAGAGACTCTGCTGCCCCTGGATGCACATGTCAGATTAGCACAAGCTACAGAATCCAAAGGGGGATCCAGTTTTGGTTTGTGAGCCCTATGTGAAGCTTCTTAGCCATGTGACCTCAGGCAAGGTCTTTCAGCTTTCCTGCACTCTTTGATCCTGGAATGATAACAGTGACTTCAGAGCTGGGCTCACAGTTGTGAGTCAAGACAGTTCAATTTCCTGGTCTAATGCCTGATAGGTAATGAACACCCAATCTATTTTGGTTAGTATTAACTTATAACCTGTTTTCCACTTAATGCTAAACTTTAAAAATCCTCCCAGTGTGTGGCTTAACTTCTGATATACCATTTTGGACCAGAGTGAGAGCTTATGGGTAATATTAAGGTTTTGATTTCACCTTTCTTACCATTATGACTTTATCATCACAGGACAGAGGAACAATCACAGCTTCTGCCAGATAATGATTGTCCCTATACCCAGCAGTACCCGTGTGAGATGAGCTCAAATCAGCTGTCCACTTGTCACTTGACCTCTATAAGCCCACCTTCACAGGGGAGCAGGACATTTCAGGACCTCCACATACAAAAGCCTTTGAAATTTCCAGAGCTTCCCCTTTCCAGATACATGTGGGAACTGACTGCAGGAACATGTGTCATCTGTGCTTAGGATGGCACTGCGAGTCCTTGCTCACCTTTCCTTCTCTTTAGTGCTGGGCCCTGGGCCAGTGAATTGATCCATGGAACAATTGGCAAATAACATACCCTCCCATCCCCTGAGTCTCCACTCGTGGCCTTTGTAAGTCAAATCCCTGATAGTTTTGCTGGCCTTTCCACTCATTATGGTAAATTATTTTCTCCATGCCTCTGACAGTCATTTCCTTCTTGCTTCTGAACCTTGGCTACACCACATTTCTGTTCAGCTGGCCCATGGCAGCATCTTTCCCTGTGGATACCAGTCTCTGAGGATAATCACCACCACTACAAGTTAGTGTCTGCTCTCCAGCTTTGCTATTACTCATTGGAAATCATTTTATGTGGGCCTTCCTGGGCTGTCTTAGGCTTTCTTCACTTCTTGACAGTATAGCTTCTACATTTCTACTTCATATCTGTGCTCATCCTGGCACCTGAGATTCAAGGAACTGTCTGAGCAGATTGCTAGGACTGACTTCAGGGCCCTGACTGAATGTCAGTGCTGACCCATGTGTGAGGACATGTCGATAAATCCCCATTTTCCACTGCAAAATAAGGAAGGCTGTTTTCATCTGACAGAGCCACAGGGACTGCATCTGTCAGTGTGAAAGATTCAGGCACTTCTCACGCCTTAGATTTCAAGAATCACTTGCACAAAAGTCCTTTGTGCAAATTTGCACATTTCAAGTTTCTGTCCTTCCCCATGAGGGTTCCTAACACAGAAGGAACATGGGATTTATACCCTGAAATACAAGGGATAAAACCTCAGGCCCTCAAACATGCCTGGAGTTGACATTTGGGATACCTAAGCATATGTTTTCCAAGTTTACCAACCCAGTTTCAAGAAGCTAAAGGACTACACAAATTTTATCATTACTCTATCCCCAAAAGGCTTACCTGTCCCAGACAATAAGCCCATTACTCACCCTCCATTTGCACCTTATGTCAATCAACCACAGGGGATAGCTTTCCTAATTGATGCCACTTTGTGCCAAAGTTATCACAACCCTATAACCATGAACAGGATCCTTAGGCACATCTGCGTGAAAACATATCCAGCCTCAGAAATTAATCCTGACACTGTTTTCAAGGTCCAGTTCTGGTACTAATTGCCTTAGTTGTGCTTCTCAGAAAGCAAAGGCTTATATGTGACCAGTTATTTTATCCGAGATGGGTGTTTACAGTGCAGAATCAAGTGGCAGAAGTCTTGGGTTTGGAATGTCATGACTCAGTATGCAATTGGCAACTATTTATATGAGTGTGTCACTCAAGTTATTCTCAGCATGATTCCTCCAGAAGAAGAAAGACAAAAATGATTTCACATTATTTTTGCTCCCCATTGATCCAGGGTTATTTCACAATGAGTTAATGTCCCCGTGGCAGATTGTATTTTCTAAAAGTGACCTCAACAAAATTTCTGGGCTCTTCCAGAACCTTATCTCACCCCTATCAAGAGGTGGAGTCTATGCTTCCACCTCAAAATTAGATGTATGGGTTCAATTCCCAGCACTAACACAAAACAAAGCAAAGCAAAACAAAACAAAAAATACCTGGAATTTTATGGCTGCTTTGACCAATAAAATGCAGCAGAACTGATGCCAGGTGACTACTGAGGCTAGGTTATAAAAGGTGACATAGACTTCCCTCCCACCTCTCTCTTTCCACCCTTGGAACCCAGTCTCTTTGTTAGAAGGAAGCCAAAACATGGAGAGGCCATGTGTAGATCTTCTGAAAGACATCCCAGCAGACATTGCAACCAACAGCCAACATCAGTTACTAGGCATGTGATGGAGGACCCCAGTTTTTAAGCTGCACCAGCTAAGGTGATAGGAACAGAAATGAACTGTGTTCACCCGGCCCTGCCCAAACTTCAAACAGAGGTCTTTGAGCAGCTGTGTTTGCTTCATCTGCAAAGGACCAACAATGAGATTCTAAAGATATGATATATGCGAGTGGTCTAGAACATTTGGAAATTTTCTTAACATCCTAGATCTGGTAAATATCTATTTCCTCCTAGTCTTTTCCCAGTCATCACTAACAAGTAAAACAGTTGAGTTCTCACTTTCAATAAGCATCAAAGCAACATGGTTCTCATGTTAGCTCTGAAGAGGATCTTTATATCAGGATGGCTGGATTCACTAGAGTTTAAATCTGGGTTCAAGAAATAAGACCCAGCTTCGTGCCTCGCCCCGGGCTGCGGTCCCGCACTTGCTGGAGGCTGGTAGGAGAACATGGCGGCGGGCGCAGAGAGATCAAGTCTCTGACCTCTTCAGCTGCGCGGGCATAGGGAGTGGTAAACTGTCTAAATGCTGTTTGCTCAGGATCACTAGGCAATGCTGAGCTGACGTGGATCTGAGGAGAACAGTCTGGGCCCCTCAGAACACACACCGAGCCCGCATTGGCTGCATTCAAGCTCCGGTTCGCCTGCTTCTCATGACTCAGCACTAACGATCCCGCTGAAATAACTGGTCGGCCCTTCTGAACTTACAAAGGTAAAAGCCAACCGAGCCTTCATAGGCAGTGGCCACAGGATTGAAACGGGGCTTGGGAGAGACAGTCAGGACCCACCCATTGCATTGGTCACCCGGCAAAGGGAACGAACGGTCACCATTTGCATGGGATACCACCATGGCAGAGAACTGATGTTACGGGCGGAGGAGATAACTTCATTGAAACCAGCGCGACAGGTGTGTAATCCCCTAGCCATCTCTCTCCACACAGCAGGGAAACCTTAAGGGCCCCTCCCAGCTCACCCGTGAGTGCGATAGCCAGATCAAGGGAATCAGGAGTGGCGAGGGACTCACGGCTACTGCTCCCACCAGTGCTGACAACTGAGGTCTCTTGCACCAGCTACCGGGGGCGTGGCTACCGGAGGGCAAGCAAATTCGCTGGGGGTTCTCAGCCCCAAGCTCTACAAACATAGGGTCTGAGGGAGGCAAACAGGGAGAGTGTGCCCAGGCGTTCATGAAAACAGGGCTCCCAGGAGCAGCAGACCTGGCGTGTAGCCAGTATTGTGGTGAGCATCACAGGTGAGCGGGGCCTGGCTTGAGGAAACACAAGAGAAGGCCCTAGGCACTCAGGATTGGAGACCCGCCCAGTCTGGGAGGAAGAGCTGCTGCACAGTGATTGGTTCCCACCTATTGAGAGGAGAAGCTTGGCCCAGTGGGCACAGCTCCACCTACTGGAAGAGAAGTTAATTGAACTCTATGACTGCATTTATTATTATTATTTTTTCTTTCATTTTCATTTTTTTGTTGTTGTTGTTCTTTAACTTTTTTTAATGTTTTTAATTTTTTTATTTTATTATTATTATTATTATTTTTAATTTTCATTTTTTATTATCATTATTATTTTTTTAATTTTTTTTCTTTCTTTCTTTATTTTCTATTTTTTTTCTTTTGTCTTTTCATTTCTTTTCAATTTTCTTATTCCCCCTTCCTTGAATTCTACCTGCCTACTCTCATTCTCTTTAGTGACTTCTTCCCTTCCCTTCTAATATCTTTCCTCCCAAGCATCAAATAAATTTATAAGAGTAAAGAGTAACTAAGCAGTCAAACAGAACAAGAAGTAACATGAGCAGCATAAAAAAGCAAGGAAGAAAAGGAGTACAAACAATGAAGGACCGCCTAAATATTCAGGAGGACCTAGAGTCATCAGAAAAATGGTCATATAAAGAACTCCAGGAACACCTTAGACAGATGGAATGGAACCTTAAAGAGGATACGAGACAGCAAATCCAAACAGTGAAAGAACACATTGAAAATGAATTACATAAACAGATAAAAGAAAAAGTTAAGCATCTTTATCAGGAGATAGAGATTGTAAAAAAAATCAAACAATAATTCTAGAAATGAAGGAAACGATAAACCAAATTAAAAACTCAATTGAGAGTATCACTAACAGAGTGGAGCAAGTAGAAGCCAGAATGTCAGATAATGAAGACAAAATATATCATCTTGAAAAGAGTCTAGCCAACTCAGAAAGGATGGTAAAAAATCACGAGAAAAACATCCAAGAGATATGGGATAACATAAAAAAAACAAACTTACGAGTTATCGGGATAGAGGAAGGTACAGAGATTCAAACCAAGGGAATGAGTAACCTGCTGAATGAAATAATTACAGAAAACTTTCCAGAAATAAAAAAGGAAACGGATATACAAATTGTAGATGCATACAGGACACCGAGCACACAAAATCACAGTAGACCAACGCCAAGACACATTGTTATGAAGATATCCAATATACAGAACAAAGAGAAAATATTAAAAGCTACAAGAGAAAGGAGGCAGATTACATTCAGGGGTAAACCAATAAGGTTAACAACGGATTTTTCATCACAGACGCTGAAAGCGAGAAGATCCTGGAACAACGTATTTCAAACACTGAAAGACAATGGATGCCAACCAAGAATTCTGTATCCAGCAAAATTAAGCTTCAGGTACGACAACGAAATAAAAATCTTTCATGATAAACAAAAGCTAAAAGAATTTGCAGCCAGAAAACCAGCATTGCAAAGCATCTTGAGCAAAACACTACACGAGGAAGAAATGAAAAACAATAACCAAAACCATCAGTGGGAAGTGCCTCTGTAAAGACAGAGGGCGGGGGGAAAGCTAATCATGGAGAAACAAACTAAATTTAAAAAAAAAGAAGATAAATAATCAAACATGGCTGGAAGTACAAACCATATATCAAGAGTAACTCTAAACGTTAATGGCTTAAACTCTCCAATAAAGGGACATAGGCTGGTAACATGGATTAAAAAAACAAATCCAACAATATGCTGCCTCCAGGAGACACATCTGATTGGTAAAGACATGCACAGGCTGAAGGTGAAAGGTTGGGAAAAAATATACCATGCACACGGTCCTAGTAAGCAAGCAGGAGTGGCCATCCTCATATCGAATAAAATCGACTTCAATACTAAGTTAATCAAAAGGGATAAGGAAGGACATTATATACTGTTAAAAGGAACCATTCACCAACAAGACATAACAATTATCAATATTTATGCACCAAATAATGGTGCTGTGGCGTTCATAAAACAAATTCTCCTCAAGTTCAAGAATCAAATAGACCACAACACAATAATTATGGGTGACTTCAACACACCTCTCTCACCATTGGACAGATCCTCCAAACAAAAGTTCAATAAAGAAATTATAGAACTCAATATCACAATCAATAACCTAGACTTAACTGACATATATAGAATATATCAACCATCATCAAGTGCATATACTTTTTTCTCAGCAGCACATGGATCCTTCTCAAAAATAGACCATATATTATGCCATAGGGCAACCCTCAGTAAATATAAAGGGGTGGAGATAATACCATGCATTTTATCTGATCATAATGGAATGAAACTGGAAATCAATGATAAAAGAAGGAAGGAAAAATCCTACATCACATGGAAAATGAACAATATGTTACTGAATGATCAATGGGTTACAGAAGACATAAAGGAGGAAATCAAAAATTCTTAGAGATAAATGAAAATACAGACACAACATATCGGAATCTATGGGACACAATGAAAGCAGTTTTAAGAGGGAAATTCATCGCCTGGAGGTCATTCCTCAAAAAAAGGAAAAACCAACAAATAAATGAGCTCACACTTCATCTCAAAGCCCTAGAAAAGGAAGAGCAAAACAACAGCAAAAGAAGTAGAAGGCAAGAAATAATTAAAATCAGAGTGGAAATCAACGAAATTGAAACAAAAGAAACTATTGAAAAAATTAACAAAACTAAAAGTTGGTTCTTCGAAAAAATAAATAAGATCGACAGACGCTTAGCCATACTAACAAAGAGAAGAAGAGAGAGAACTCAAATTACTAACATACGGGATGAAAAAGGCAATATCACAACAGATGCTACAGAAATACAAAAGACAATTAGAAATTATTTTGAAAACCTATATTCCAATAAAATAGAAGATAGTGAAGACATCGATAAATTTCTTAAGTCATATGATTTGCCCAGACTGAGTCAGGAGGATACTCACAACTTAAACAGACCAATATCAATGGATAAAATAGAAGAAGCAATCAAAAGACTACCAACCAAGAAAAGCCCAGGACCGGATGGGTATACAGTGGAGTTTTACAAAACCTTTAAAGAAGAATTAATACCAATACTTTTCAAGTTATTTCAGGAAATAGAAAAAGAGGGAGCTCTGCCAAATTCATTCTATGAGGCCAACATCACCCTGATTAGGAAACCAGACAAAGACACATCAAAGAAAGAAAACTACAGACCAATATCTCTGATGAACCTAGATGCAAAAATCCTCAATAAAATTCTGGCGAATCGGATACAAAGGCACATCAAAAAAATTGTGCACCATGATCAAGTAGGATTCATCCCTGGGATGCAAGGATGGTTCAATATACGGAAATCAATAAATGTTATTCACCACATCAATAGACTTAAAGATAAGAACCATATGATCATCTCGATAGATGCAGAAAAAGCATTCGACAAAGTACAGCATCCCTTTATGTTCAAAACATTAGAAAAACTAGGGATAACAGGAACTTACCTCGACATTGTAAAAGCTATCTATGCTAAGCCTCAGGCTAGCATCATTCTGAATGGAGAAAAATTGAAGGCATTCCCTCTAAAATCTGGAACAAGACAGGGATGCCCTCTATCACCACTTCTATTCAATATAGTTCTTGAAACATTGGCCAGAGCAATTAGACAGACGAAAGAAATTAAAGGCATAAAAATAGGAAAAGAAGAACTTAAAATATCACTATTTGTGGACAACATGATTCTATACCTAGAAGACCCAAAAGGGTCTACAAAAAAACTACTAGAACTAATAAATGAATTCAGCAAAGTGGCAGGATATAAAATCAACACGCATAAATCAAAGGCATTTCTGTATATCAGCGACAAAACTTCTGAAACGGAAATGAGGAAAAACACTCCATTCACAATATCCTCAAAAAAAATAAAATACTTGGGAATCAACCTAACAAAAGAGGTGAAAGATTTATACAATGAAAACTACAGAACCCTAAAGAGAAAAATAGAAGAAGATCTTAGAAGATGGAAAAATATACCCTGTTCATGGATAGGCAGAACTAACATCATCAAAATGGCGATATTACCAAAAGTTCTTTATAGGTTTAATGCAATGCCAATCAAAATCCCAACAGCATTTCTTGTAGAAATAGATAAAGCAATCATGAAATTCATATGGAAAAATAAAAGACCCAGAATAGCAAAAACAATGCTAAGCAGGAAGTGTGAATCAGGCGGTATAGCGATACCAGACCTCAAACTATACTACAGAGCAATAGTAACAAAAACAGCATGGTACTGGTACCAAAACAGGCGGGTGGACCAATGGTACAGAATAGAGGACACAGAGACTAATCCACAAAGCTACAACTATCTTATATTTGATAAAGGAGCTAAAAGCATGCAATGGAGGAAGGATAGCATCTTCAACAAATGGTGTTGGGAAAACTGGAAATCCATATGCAACAAAATGAAACTGAATCCCCTCCTCTCACCATGCACAAAAGTTAACTCAAAGTGGATCAAGGAGCTAGATATCAAATCAGAGACTCTGCGTCTGACAGAAGAAAAAGTTGGCTCCGATCTACAAATTGTGGGGTCACACTCCAAATTCCTTAATAGGACACCTATAGCACAAGAGTTAATAACAAGAATCAACAAATGGGACTTACTTAAACTGAAAAGTTTTTTCTCAGCAAGAGAAACAATAAGAGAGGTAAATAGGGAGCCTACATCCTGGGAACAAATTTTGACTCCTCACACTTCAGATAGAGCCCTAATATCCAGAGTATACAAAGAACTCAAAAAATTAGACAATAAGATAATATCCCAATCAACAAATGGGCCAAGGACCTGAACAGACACTTCTCAGAGGAGGACATACAATCAATCAACAAGTACATGAAAAAATGCTCACCATCTCTAGCAGTCAGAGAAATGCAAATCAAAACCACCTTAAGATACCATCTCACTCCAGTAAGATTAGCAGCCATTATGAAGTCAAACAACAACAAGTGCTGGCGAGGATGTGGGGGAAAAGGTACTCTTGCACATTGCTGGTGGGACTGCAAACTGGTGCGGCCAATTTGGAAAGCAGTATGGAGATTCCTGGGAAAGCTGGGAATGGAACCACCATTTGACCCAGCTATTGCCCTTCTCGGACTATTCCCTGAAGACCTTAAAAGAGTGTACTACAGGGATACTGCCACATTGATGTTCATAGCAGCACAATTCACAATTGCTAGACTGTGGAACCAACCCAGATGCCCTTCAATAGATGAATGGATAAAAATTGTGGCATTTATACACCATGGAGCCCTAAAAAAATGACAAAATCATGGAATTTGCAGGGAAATGGATGGCACTAGAGCAGATTATGCTTAGTGAAGCTAGCCAATCCCTAAAAAACAAGTACCAAATGTCTTCTTTGATATAATGAGAGCAACTAAAAACAGAGCAGAGAGGAAGAGCAGGATGAAAAGATTAACATTAAACAGAGACATGAGGTGGGAGGGAAAGGGAGAGAAAAGGGAAATTGCATGGTAATGGAGGGAGACCCTCATTGTTATACAAAATTACATATAAGAGGTTGTGAGGGGAATGGGAAAATAAACAAGGAGAGAAATGAATTACAGTAGATTGGGTAGAGAGAAGATGGGAGGGGAGGGGAGGGGGGATAGTAGAGGATAGGAAAGGCAGCAGAACACAACAGACACTAGTATGGCAATATATAAATCAATGGATGTGTAACTGATGTGATTCTGCAATCTGTATATGGGGTAAAAATGGGAGCTCATAACCCACTTGAATCAAAGTGTGAAATATGATATATCAAGAACTATGTAATGTTTTGAACAACCAACAATAAGAAATTTAAAAAAAAAAAGAAATAAGACCCATTCAAACAGTTTTTCAGAAAAAGAACTGTGTCTAGCCAGGATTATGCTTGTATGGCAGATGAATTTACCCTCAGTAGAAAAGCACCCCTTGCAGCAGTCTAGATTTGACTTTCAAGGATGGCTGCAATTTGACAAGAAAGACAGATTTTTCCATAACAGCTGGATTTAACTTAGATTGTTCAGTATTAGGCTCCAGAAAAATATATGTAATTCTCAAGAACAGTCAAACAACAGCAGGATTTAGAAAAGTCTGAGAACATTCAGGGAATCTGCACTGTTGTAGACCAGTAACAGAGCAATGCTTGATAGGGGCTCCTTCCCCATAGTGACCATAGAGCCGGGTCAGGGTAACTTTAGGTACAATCTACAAGTCAGATCCAGAGAAGGGCCAGCAGAAGGGAAGGGCCATTTTTTGGCACACACTCAATCTCACTGGATAGATGGGAAGAGGACACTGCAGGAAGATGTGGGTTTCACTTTAGTGTTTTGACTTTTGTGCTTGTTCTTGATGAATATGAAGCAAAGAATCTGATTTGCTAGTCTTTATTTAATTGCTATTGGGATGCCCCTGCTGTTCCAAGTGTGAGGTGACAGCAGTCATATCATATGTCTCTATTTTCCCTTGTTCAGCAGGAAGTGACTGCTTCAAAATTCCATTCAGTATGAGGAGTGACTTTACCCAGACATTAGTATTGTTTTTACGGTGACAATTTTCTACATATTTGATCTCTAACATTTGGATGTTACTATTTTCCAAGTAGATATCAAACAATGTAAGGAAGACAATTTTTAGAAGGCAAAACAAATAAAGTCTAAAAAAAATAGGAATGTCATTCCTTTGAGAAAAGAGGACAAATATATTTTCACTGAGCAACATAAATAAAAACATGACACATTCTCACTCAGTGTTACTCCACTTAAGAAATCATAAAACCAATGCACGCTATTTGAAGAATCATTTATCTTTCTGGCTTTTTTTCTTCCCCAACATCTTGTTCTGTGATTGCATTTGGTTATTCAACATCTTGGGATTTCTCTTCTTCAGTAGCTCCAGGACTTTCTTCTCTTACCTAGACTATACTGCATGGTTGATCACTTAAATTAATATTCAAAAGTACCTTTTTCTCCCTGGTATCATTTTTCCTTCCATCCTAAGAAAATACATGCTCTGAGCTATGGTTAATAATTTTGGAAGAAATCTCACAACTGTGCATATTAGAAAACAAAATTCACCTTGTTTTGGTTTGGATGTGAGGTGTTTCCCAAAAGCTCACATGTGAGACAATGCAAGAAGGTTCAGAGGAGAAATGATTGGGTTGTGAGAGTCTTAACCCAATTAATGAGTTAATCCCCTGATAGGGATTAACTGAATGGTAATTGAAGTAGTAGGGTGTGGCTGAAGGAGGTAGGAGGGGGTGTGGCTTTGGGGAATATCCTTGTATCTGGCAAATGGAGTCTCTGCTTCCTGATGATGTGAGCTGCTTCCCTCTGCCATACTCTTCCACCATGATATTCAGCCTCACCTGGAGCCCCAAAGAATGGTGCTGGACTTCTATGCACTGAGACCTCTGAAACTGTGATCTCTTAAATAAACCTTTCCTCTTCTACAATTGTGCTGGTTCGGTCCTTTAGTCACAGCAGTGAAAAGCTGACTAAAACATACCCCAACTCCAGGTGGATCCCTAAAGCTATCTCTATTTACTCCTTTTTCTTTCCTTATTCAGACACCTGATTTATTTCAAAATATTCATTTCTTCCTTCAGCCTGCTATTAACCAGATTTTATGATTTAGAGTGTCCCTCTGAAATCTCCTGTGTTCAACAAATGCAGCAACGCACAGAAGTTACAAGATTGTGAGTTGTAACCCCATCTGTGAATAATCCCTTTGTTAGATTAACAACTTGAATGGACTGCTGCGTGGTAACTGTAAGCAGGTAGGTGTGGCGAGAAGAAGTAGGTAACCAGGGATAAGGCCTTGGAGACTATATCTGTCCTCAGCCCCTCTCCCACCCCTCTCTCTCCCCCCTCCCCGCCTCCCCTTCCTGAGCACCATGAGCTAAGCATCTTTCCTCCACCATGCCCTTTCATCATGATATTCTGCCTCCCATCAGGTCCAGAGCAATGGAGTTGAGCAATCATGGACTGAGACTTCTGTTAGTCCAAAGTAAACTTTTCCTACTCGAAATTGTTCTTATCAGGTATTTTGGTCACAGAGACAAAAAGCTGACTGATATACCAAGTTTGATTGATTCCCAGAGGTCAACTGTGACTCTGAAGTCTCTCTCAGGTTTTTAAACCCTTTGCCTGAAGTCTTACAATTTTCCCATCCCTGTCTCCTTCCCTCTGGTCTTGGAGGATTGGAGTGTCCCCTCTGTGTTATCATAAAATACTTGAGACTATGACTTTACAAAGAGGTTTATTTGGTCCAGGTTTTGAGGTTCAAAGGCATGGTACATCATTGGTTTGGATCTAGTGAGGTCCTTCTGGCCACATCAAAACATGGCAGACGGCATCAGGGTAGGAATGCATGTAGAAGAGATCATATAATGAGGTAGGAAGTAAAATACAGAGGAGCCAGGCTTGCTGTTTTCATAGAAACTTGCTTTTTAATTGAGAACTAACTTGCTTCATGAATTAGCCATTAATCCTTTCTAAGAATGGTACCCCCATGACCTAATTACCT
Source organism: Marmota flaviventris (assembly GCF_047511675.1). Lineage (NCBI taxonomy): Eukaryota > Metazoa > Chordata > Mammalia > Rodentia > Sciuridae > Marmota > Marmota flaviventris. Next base: position 155,304,936 of record NC_092499.1, read on the forward strand.
TTCAGTAGGTCCTACCTCTTAAAGATCCAACCATCTCAACATTAATCACTAAACTGGGGATGAAAGTTTCCAACCTTTGGGGGACACACATATAAATCCAAACCCTAGCATCCTCTTTTTATGATTATCAGTCTACTCCACAGTCCTGAGTGGAAATTTGTTATGTGCCAATGTGATTCCAACACATTGAAGGTCAAAGGTCACCTGGAAGGGTTCAAACATTACCTGAGTGACCTGTCACCTGGCAGATGAATTCTAGAGAGGCTGCAAGAATCCAGGGGACAGCGAGACTCTAATGTCTTTTCTGATTGTAAGACTCCATGGTGGACCAAAGTTCTAGTCATTGGGCAAGGCAAGGTACAGCAATCTGTGTCATATAAGAGATTATCACCTGTGCAAACATTGATTCTATTCCTGAGGTTCTTTCTTCTTTCATGCTCCCAACCCCCTCACCTTTAGAAAGCATTTCCCACTCCTGATGTGACTTTTCTATGGAAATTAATTCAATGTGAGTCATTGCCAGTGGTATGAGCATCCTCATCTGCCATGTTGGGTTGCTTGTGGAACACACAATCATCACCTGTTATGCCTTTCAAGGGAAAACAAATCTTAACACACATCAGCTGAAAACAAAGATTGAGCAAGAAAGAAACATGAACAACAATGACATTAGGAGAGAAGTAATGTAGTTAGTGATTGATTTTAAGAAACCTTTGTTTTAGAAAAGTTAATGTCCTGACTTGGATGCTTAGAGGGTGAATACATTTAGAGAAAAAATATTTCAGAAACAGTTAAAAATTTTTAAAAGTCAGCTTCCTCAAAATCTTAATCTAAGCCCTCACCATTGCAAGGAAACACCATCCTGAAAATTCTGGACAGGTGCCAGGAAATTGGGTTATAAATAACAGAGACTGGCTCATTTTGAAATTAAAAAGATGGCCCCATAAAAGCAGAAAATGTGGAGGACAGTTGGAAGGTAGAAAGAAAAATACCCTAAAAATACATTTGAATAGAACTAAGAGCTGGATAATTGAGCAAGGCTTTGGTACAGAACAGGCCCTGTCAGACTAACCAGGAGGATGCAGCTCACTGTGGGTGGCACTGTAATAATAAGATAATGAAGCCCTTCAGTTGAATTGCAGAGATATAACATGCTGCTCAGGAGTGGCAAATGAATACTGAATGGGGAAACCAGGCAGAGAACTTATTTTTCTTCATGATCAATAAATGTAATAAACTCACATTGAAGATGATAATACGGCCTTCAGTTTGTGCTGTTCATTTATCTTGAGAATACAGCTGACAGGGTATGGTGTGGGAAGATGATTAGAGTGATAGTCAGGAAACTTCCTGGCAGCACACTGACTGAGTTGTAATGGACAGATTCCTCTCCAACCTGGGCCTCAGTTTACTCACCTGCATAAGAGAAATTGTACTACAGTCAGGGTAACTGAACAAATGCATATCTGTGGGCTGTAGATAAGGATTCCAAGAATACTGTGTCTGTAGGCAATATTGTATGTGCATGCCATTTTTAGGAGTATTGGTTTGTAGCTTTCCTCATACTCCACAGGGACATGAGGCTCAAATAAGATTAAGTTGCACTAAATCAGATTATATTTATGCAACATTCTAGCTCATTGATACCAAATTTAATGAAAGACCATGGAAATAGGGATGTTTAATGTCCTCATATTCATCAGAATCTACAATAATTGATCATTTAAATGTAAAATATCTGTAGGGTCAATAGTCATACATACACAATTTTAATGTATCCAGATTATGTTTTACATTGGTAAATGTCTTAGTTTGCTTTCTGTTACTATAACAGAATACCTGAAACTGGGAAATCTGTTTTAGAGGTCCAAGAACATGGTTCCAGCATCTGCTTGGCTTCTGGCAATGTACTCCTAGTGGGATAAGAGCACAGGTCTGGAATGTGTGTGAATGGTGAGCAAGTGTACTGGGAGAGAGCACAATACCAGAGGTAATCTTGCTTATAGCTATGATGGTAACTAATCCAGTCCCAAGATCTCCAACTCACCTATGCAGTCTTTTTTTTTTTAATTTTTTATTGTTGGCTGTTCAAAACATTACATAGTTCTTGATATATCATATTTCACAATTTGATTCAAGTGGGTTATGAGCTCCCATTTTTACCCCATATACAGATTGCAGAATCACATCAGTTACACATCCATTGATTTACATATTGCCATACTAGTGTCTGTTGTATTCTGCTGCCTTTCCTATCCTCTACTATCACCCCTCCCCTCCCCTCCCCTCCCCTCTTCTCTCTCTGCCCCCTCTACTGACATTCGTTTGTCCCCCTTGTATTATTTTTCCCCTTCCCCTCACTTCCTCTTGTATGTACTTTTGTATAACTCTGAGGGTCTCCTTCCGTTTCCATGCATTTTCCCTTCTCTCTCCCTTTCCCTCCCACCTCTCATCCCTGTTTAATGTTAATCTTCTTCTCATGCTCTTCGACCCTACTCTGTTCTTAGTTACTCTCCTTATATCAAAGAAGACATTTGGCATTTTTTTTTAGGGATTGGCTAGCTTCACTTAGCATAATCTGCTCTAATGCCATCCATTTCCCTGTAAATTCTATGATTTTGTCATTTTTTAATGCAGAGTAATACTCCATTGTGTATAAATGCCACAATTTTTTTATCCATTCATCCATTGAAGGGCATCTAGGTTGGTTCCACAGTCTAGCTATTGTGAATTGTGCTGCTATGAACATCGATGTAGCAGTGTCCCTGTAGCATGCTCTTTTTAGGTCTTTAGGGAATAGACCGAGAAGGGGAATAGCTGGGTCAAATGGTGGCTCCATTCCCAGCTTTCCAAGAAATCTCCATACTGCTTTCCAAATTGGCTGCACCAATTTGCAGTCCCACCAGCAATGTACAAGTGTACCCTTTTCCCCACATCCTCGCCAGCACTTGTTGTTGTTTGACTTCATAATGGCTGCCAATCTAAATGGAGTGAGATGGTATCTTAGGGTGGTTTTGATTTGCATTTCTCTGACTGCTAGAGATGGTGAGCATTTTTTCATGTACTTGTTGATTGATTGTATGTCCTCCTCTGAGAAGTGTCTGTTCAGGTCCTTGGCCCATTTGTTGATTGGGTTGTTTGTTCTCTTATTGTCTAATTTTTTTGAGTTCTTTGTATACTCTGGATATTAGGGCTCTATCTGAAGTGTGAGGAGTAAAGATTTGTTCCCAGGATGTAGGCTCTCTATTTACCTCTCTTATTGTATCTTTTGCTGAGAAAAAACTTTTTAGTTTGAGTAAGTCCCATTTGTTGATTCTAGTTATTAACTTTTGTGCTATGGGTGTCCTATTGAGGAATTTGGAGCCCGACCCCACAGTATGTAGATCGTAGCCAACTTTTTCTTCTATCAGACGGCATGTCTCTGATTTGATATCAAGCTCCTTGATCCATTTTGAATTAACTTTTGTGCATGGCGAGAGAAAGGGATTCAGTTTCATTTTATTGCATATGGATTTCCAGTTTTCCCAGCACCATTTGTTGAAGATGCTATCCTTCCTCCATTGCATGCTTTTAGACCCTTTATCAAATATAAGATAGTTGTAGTTTTGTGGATTGGTTTCTGTGTCCTCTATTCTGTACCATTGGTCCACCCGCCTGTTTTGGTACCAGTACCATGCTGTTTTTGTTACTATTGCTCTGTAATATAGTTTGAAGTCTGGTATCGCTATACCGCCTGATTCACATTTCCTGCTTAGCATTGTTTTTGCTATTCTGGGTCTTTTATTTTTCCATATGAATTTCATGATTGCTTTCTCTATTTCTACAAGAAATGCCGTTGGGATTTTGATTGGCATTGCATTAAACCTATAGAGAACTTTTGGTAATATCGCCATTTTGATGATGTTAGTTCTGCCTATCCATGAACAGGGTATATTTTTCCATCTTCTAAGATCTTCTTCTATTTCTCTCTTTAGGGTTCTGTAGTTTTCATTGTATAAGTCTTTCACCTCTTTTGTTAGGTTGATTCCCAAGTATTTTATTTTTTTTGAAGATATTGTGAATGGAGTGGTTGTCCTCATTTCCATTTCAGAGGATTTGTCGCTGATATACAGGAATGCCTTTGATTTATGCGTGTTGATTTTATATCCTGCCACTTTGCTGAATTCATTTATTAGCTCTAATAGTTTCTTTGTAGACCCTTTTGGGTCTGCTAGGTATAGAATCATGTCATCTGCAAATAGTGATAATTTAAGTTCTTCTTTTCCTATTTTGATGCCTTTACCTATGCAGTCTTGAGAAAGAAGAAAGCAAGACACCTTATTTAGAAGACACCTGACTTTTTCCTAACACCATAGTGGGCTGGATGGTATTTATAACTGATTTAGGGAGGAAAAGGGGTGGGGCCAGAGGACAACAGTCACAGTGCTGTGCCATGGGGGGCAATGCTGGTCCAATAATTGATCATTTAAATGTAAAATATCTGTAGGGTCAATAGTCATACATACACAATTCTAATGTACCCAGATTATGTTTTACATTGGTAAATGTCTTAGTTTGCTGGGAGAGCCTAGAATGATTAGACCTTGAGACATTGCTCAGGAGAGTGGAGGTGACACTGTGGAATGACAGGTGTGGCTATCTCATCCATGCACCTTTGTCTCATAAATTGCTAATCTCAGATTGAGTCCTTGGCTCCTTTGAGTCTATTTTATTCTCCTGCATCTCCCTTTCTTTCACAAAAATGTCTTCTTTCTTGACTATTTCCAGAAATACTTTCTAAGGAGGCTATCACTTCCACTGCCCTGGTGAGGGAGGAGCCCAGCAAACAGCATCTGGTTGCAAATCTGTGCCTCTGGGGCCTGATGCAAAGATTAATTAATGTGAGAATCAAACAACAGTGTTGTGTATTCATTTATATCAAAGCAACTTTGCTGGGGGGGAAAGATCTTGTTCTTCTTGCAAGAGAAAAGAAGTCCTTTTCCCTTGAAGGAACCCAGCATGTGTCTGTCCTGGGAAAGGGGGATCAGGCTGCCAGAGGGGACTGATGGCTGTGTGCAGAGACCTCCTGCAGGAGGACTTGGGGCCAGCCAGACCCTAGGAAACAGCTCTGCCCTCATGGATTCTTAAGTGAGGTAGGAAAGAGCTCTGGGGCTGGGGGACACAGAAAGCATTAGTCTCAAATGAAGAGTGGGTAATGAGCCAAATGGGAGGGAGGTTTGTGGCATCCTAAGGTGTGCTGTTCTGATACTTAGATGCAGGATGTAAAAGATGGAATATTTGTTTACTTGAAATATTCTGCTTCCTTTGTCAGGTAGAAACTGTTATTAATCCATTGAAAAGCTGAGGAAATTGAGGAAGAGAAAAAAATGAAGCTACTTATTTGAGGTCCCAGCCCTAGCAGACTTGCGGGAGAGCAATGACATGCACAAATACCAGATGTGCCAGCCCACACTCCTTACTGACTTCAGCATCTCCTGGTGTGCCCTTTTCCAGGGGGGCTGGGCAATTACTGGGGTTTCTCCAAAGTTCATGAAAGTTATGAAAAGTTTCTAACTGTACTGAGATAGCAGTAAACTACAGGCTGGGATATTGATTGATATTGGCTCTGCTTGGCCAAGGACTTTGTTTGGATAAGAATTTGCACTCCCTATTATGGTTTGGATCAGAAAGAATCCCCCAAAGGCCAAGTACTACAGGAGGATTGCCAGCCTGTGGTGCTATTGAGAAGTGGTGCAAACTCTATGGGTGGGATCTGGATAGAGGAAGGTCATTGGGTGTGTGCCCTTGAAGGGTATATCTTTTGTTCTTGGCCCTTTGCTTTAATTCTCTTTCTTATCATAATATGAGTAGTTCTCTTCTACCATGGTATACCCTGCCATGATATTCTGTCTCTTGTAAGGCCCAAAGTGATGGAGCCATGTGATATAACCATGGACTAAAACCTTTGAAGCCATAAGCCAAAATAAACCTTTCCTCTTTCATGTTGTTTATCTGAGGTATTTATTATAGTGACAAAAAGCTGACTAACACACTCCCTAGTCTCCTACTACAACACATATGAAAGTGTAAATGAATAAGCATGATGCCATCTACTTTTCTATCCAGCTATTATAGGTGACATTTATTGAAACATATCTAATTCCAGGCACTGCTGGAATTCCTGCTATGTAGGACATTATTCAGCCCTCAGAACACGTTAGATGTGACGTGTATCCCCAGATGAAGGGGTTGTGGATGATTTGCTCAAGGTCATGGTCAGCCAGTGGTAGGGATGATGCCAGAGATGGGAACTTCTGGCTCAGTAGCAACAGAAATGAAAGCAAGTCAAGGAATATGAACAGAGACAAAGCTTTAATTGGGGACTTTACCTTAATGACAGGGGAGATAGCACTGATAGATCAGGATGCTTCCTGTACAAAGAAAGGGGCAAGCTTTTACTCATGTGTAGAAGTTGCACAGGTTTAGAGTTTGGAATTTGTGTGTAGGTGTGTGGGTGTGTGTGTGTGTGTGTGTGTGTGTGTGTGTGTGTATGTGGTCCAACATCCTATCCTGGAGGAATAGCTGGTCATTTTTCCCTCAGCAACTGTTGTATTTCTGCTATTGGTGCAGCCAGTCTGTGTGAACAACCTGGCCTCATAAAATGGTAGAGCTGTTGTAGCTGCTAAGAGAGCACTTGGGTGGGGTGGAAGAAAAAACACATCCCAGCTTTAATAAGTTAACAGTTAAAGGTCCCAGGGTTTGCCTTTTGTCTTTAGTGGTAATCCCCAAGGGTCACATTTTCACATTCAGTTTATTTTGGAGGTGTTATAGAAAAGCCATCCTGTTCTTTTTATGATGCATCTGTTTTAAAATTTTTGGGGGAGTGAGATACCATACATCTATTGGGTAATAGTGTTACCCTACCCTGGTCTTATACTGATGCGGTAGACTAGCTGAAATTTTACCCCACCCTAATCTTGCTTATCTTTGAGGACAGGCTGCCTGAAGGCCAGAAGTTTTCCTTTGGGTGGATTGGGAAAACCAGTTTGGTCTAAGATATCTGCTATAGTGAACCCAGACACCCTCTAACTTCATTATAATAAAATACACGAATACCCCTCCCCCTTATTAAACCATTCCTCCCCCTTATTTCTTTTGCCTTATACCTATAAACTCCAGGCCTCCCAGAGAACGGAAATTGACTGAAAGTTTGTCTCCCACTTCTCTAGTTCTTGACCAAGAATAAAAGTCTCCCTTACTGCTTCATCAGCGCAGGGTCTTGGTTCCACGGGTCTGGGATGGAAAAAGGACCCAGCCTTTAGAGTCAAAAATTGGTAACAACAGGCCATTGAGTTAAGGCCTTGGGAATGCATTTGAACTTCATCTGTGTAGTGGTCTCTGACTTTCTCAGGGACAGGTTTCCCCACAGGATGGTGTCAGACTGCAGGTCAGTGGTATCCTGAGTCTTATCTGAGTCTTGGCCAAACACAGGATGATGTCAGACTCCAGGTTAGGGGTATCCTGAGTCTGTTATCTGAGTTTTAGCCAAAGGCCTGGACTTGAGAGAATCCCAACAGATTAGGCCTGGTCACTCACCCCACAGGAAAAATCTAGTAGAAAAAGTAATGGTGAAGTAGAAAAGGAGTCTTTATGCAGTGTGACTGCAGCAAAAAGATCAAAAGCCCTCTTCAGAGTTTAACCATAGCTTTGGGGTTTTATAGAGAAAGAACCAAGGCCAGAGTTGAGAAAGTTTGCATGGTTAGCAACCTTGGTCACGTCTCCTCTTGGCTGATTGTTATCCTGAAGCTAATCATGCAGAGTCTGATCAGCACCAAGGAAATAACCAGCTTTGATTTCTTTCTCAGGATGTTTTTCTATCAGACCTGTGATTCTGGAATTTAAGACAAACTAAGGGAAAGAATAATTCAGAAAGGAACAGATTAGAGAGAGACAATGTGGAATTAGATCAGTATCAGTGATTGGGCCCTGCTTTAACCACACCATCTGGCTTCTCTGATCAAGGACTGGTGGGTCTTAGCTGCACATGTCTTTGTTGTTCTCGAGGATTAAAAACAATAAGTGAAAATTCAGGAATTGTGAAATAAGGAAAATATAGGAGAAAGGGATTGAATTTAGAAGAATGCCAGCTCCCCTGTATGTAGTGCAGAGGATACTTCCTTAAGGAAACCAGCAGAAGAAGGGGTGTCCCTGCTGAGCATTTCTTCCAAGGAGTAGGAGGGAGAGAGGAGCTGGCGTAAGTACAAATATTTCCCTTGAGACTTAGAACCTGAGTAACCTTTAAAAATATGAGAATTTCATAACTAAAATGAGGAAGGAAAAAAATAGGAATTCAGATTGATCTTTGTGGAAACTTTTTCTGTCCTAGGGAAGGCAGGGACAGGGCAACTATTTCTTCTGCCAGTACCTCTGTCCCCTTGCGGGAGGCCCCTTCAGACATTAATGGACAGGGAGATAGGCCTTGAGCAGAGCCTAAGGTCATGCAGAGTTTACATGGAACTGGGTCAGCTAATCTTCCTCCTCACCAAGGGAGGACATGACAGCAAAGAGAAACATGGTGGCTTCCTGGTGAGTGAGGAAGAGACATTTCCTTCCAGGCTGCTACATGTCCTGGGGGCTGCTGACAGCACCCAGGCAGAATGCTTGCTCTTTCCCCTGGGACACAGCCCTCACAGGCCAGCCACCATCCACTCCTACAGGCTCCCTGAGTTATGCACTTCATGACCCTTCAGAGTCCCTGCAATTCACAGACCGATTCCAGGTGTTTGTCCTCCTAACAAAACAAGTACAAGTGAGCTCCAACCCTGTGGAAGCACAAAGAGGAAATGGGGGATTATTTGGGAGCAAATAATCCCTTCAAAAGGGAGGTTGTTTTGAACACAGATGGCTGCAATGCAATGGTGTATGCAGCTGGGAGCAAAGAGGTTAAGGAGCAGACACAAGACAGTGGAATGCTTCAGATAAGTGTGCGGGGTTCTGGAGGGGGAGTGCTGTGTATGAACTCCATCATTAACATAGGCCAAACCTGTGTGTGTCTTTCCACAATGTCAGAATGTACTGAGTAACAGTAAATTCACACGTTACATTACTTGCAGTGGTGGCAATACTCACAGGTCACCTGATCGGCTTGCCTGATAGTTCTTTATTCTCCATTAATATTAATGTTTACTTCATAAATATGTACACACTTGTGCCCGCTTTTTCTTTTCTTCATTCTTTTATCGGAGCATTACAGTAACCCATGATAGTTGGGTTCATTTTGACATAATCATACTTGCAAGGAATATAATTGGCTCCATTTCAGTTCCTGGTGCCTTCTCTTTCCCTCCCCTCCTACTTCCCCCTATTCCTCTTCCTCTACTCTACTGGTCTCCCTTTTATTTTTTATCTTTTATTTTTAATTGGTGTGCTTTCTATATATACATAAAGATGGAATTAACTGTGGTATATTTTATACTTGCACATAAGATAATTTTGTAAGATATATTCTTCATTTCCTCCATTTTCCTGTCCCTCCTCCCTCCCCTCAATCTCCTTCTTTTACTTCACTGATCTTCCCTATATCCTTATGATATCTGATCTCCCCACTTTTCCCACCTTGCTTTGCTCTAGCTTCTGCATATGAGAGGAAAACATTGAACCCTTGAGTTTCTGAGTCTGATATATTTCACCCAGCATAATGTTCTACATTTCCATCTACTGATTGGCAAATGCCATAATTTAATTCTTCCTTATGGCTGAGTAAAACTATTGTGTGTGTGTGTGTGTGTGTGTGTGTGTGTGTGTGTATATATATATATATATATATATATATATATATATATATATATATATATATAAAATAATTTTCTTAATCTATTTTTCTATTGATGGGAACTTTGGCTGGTTCCTTAACTTGGACATTATAAGATGTGCTGTTATAAGCACTGATGTTTCAGAAAACATATATACATATATATACAACATATACATAAGATATAGAGACTTTCCACCTCCGCACTTAAACTCAAAATGGAATAGCTTATGGCAAACTATTGCTCTACTGTCATTCGATGAGAACCTACCCTAATGACTTCATCTGGACTTAATTACACTTACACATGCTCTATTCCAGAATAAGGTTGCATTCAGAGGTACCAGATGTAAAATTTCAACATATCTTTGTGGAAACATGATTTAATCCATAACTCTAGCAGTGGGTGACTTCTGGGGCACAGTAGAATCTATACTTTTCCTATATTTCTCTCCATCATGAGGCTCCAAGCTCTTAGGTGGTGACTGCTGACCACCACATCCCCACTCCTCTGGACTTAATTCTTTCACCTTCAAAATAACCTTGATTTTGAACCCAACTTAACCAGGCTTTAAGTTTTGGCCTTTGGAGAAGGGGAAAGAAGATGACAAACCACAGGAACTGGGCAGAAGCAGCCTTCAGGGTCCTCCAAGGGCCCCTGTGAGTGGGCCATCTCCATGTTTAGCACCAGGGAGTTGTATGGGAGCCGGGATATGTCCTCCTGGAAGTGAGCATACTTGGCTTGTGCAGGGAGCTGGTTGACTAATGGTCTCTCAGTGATATCCGGCACAGTGTCCCTAGAGTAACCCTGCAAAACTGGTTGGGTCTGTAACGTAGATCTGTGCCCAACCCCATTCTTCCCTCCCAACATGGACATTCTCTTTGCATATATAGCTCAGGACACTTGGAAGCCCTCACTGTGGGCAATTAGACAAGACACTTGAGGGCCAGCTTCATACATGGTCCTAAATGATGATGGTGTGGCTGGAACCCACTCTTCCTTGAAATAGCCAACTGACTGAGCCTCCCATCACCCCACAACATCTGAGGCAGCTTTTGCAGGATGAAGGCATATTTTCTAAGTGGGGAGAAATGGGGATGCCCCCAAGCCAAAGGAATGCTGTGTGGATAGCAGGCCAGATGAATAGTGAAGGAGGACCATGACCAAGGCAGGGGTAGCTTGCTGTTCTATCATAGAACCACTGCCATCATAGGACATGCACAGGACTTGAGGTATTGTCAAGGGCAGACCAGACAGGGAATCTAGGTTTTCTGAAAGCCATCATGTTGGACAGGCAGGATGGGAGGGAGCGATAGAAAATGGGCTGATTTGCAAATAGAAGGTTCTGACCAATCCAGAAAAAAAAAAAGCATGGAAATGAGACCTGGGGTAAGATGGAAACAGTGACAAGGACTGACTTTGGGAAGAATGTTTGCCATCAGATGCAAATGTTGGATTCCCTGAATGCAGGGCTGAGGGGAGGCTGGTGTTCCTAATTGACAGGAAGAAGGTGATGAAGCCACAGCAGAGGCAGGGACACAGGCTGTGGGGAATGGTTTGGGGCTTGGGGACTGGAACTCCATTTTCCCCACTCTCTGTACTGGTGGGTTGATCTTCAAGCAGGCACATGGGAACCTTCATGGGTTCTACTTATGCATGTGTTGTCCAAGAGCAACACACTGGCCAAGAGCAACTGGTCTCCAACTGTGGTTCCCAAGTCGGCAGCATGAACATCACTAGAAAGAGTGACAGAGATGCAAATTCTTGGGCCCCACTCCTGACTTACTGAGTGTGCTGACAGCACTCCAGGTCCCAGAGTGAGAACTACCGTGCAAGGAAAGGCTGTCTCAGGCAGCCTTGCTGGATACTGGAGCAGAGTGAAGGTCCTGGATCTCTCTCCTCCCATTGTCCCCTGGACTAGTTCACAGCCTTTTCTGCCCAGGCACCGGTATTGTTTACTCTTCCTGAGAAACAACCCTTTTCAGTGGGCACTGTTTCCTCTAGTATACACCTGCCAAATCTTGAGGACATTCCTGATTATAAATTAAAGGAAATGAAATTCAACCTGAGGCATAAGAGCCCCAACTTTATCTGGCCCTAGTAAGGTATTGAGATCACAGGAAGCCCTGTTCAGAAGCCTCAGGCAGCAACCCATTGGCTTCTGGGGGTAGAAACTGAACCACAGAGGAATGAATATGTTTGCCTTTTCAACATTGCAACCCTAAGGATGGTGGTGTATCATCTGGGTGGAAACCCTGAGATGGTGCTGGCTGGGACATGCACAGAGGGCCTGAAGTCTTTTCACCCTGGTAGTCCATAGCCCATGGAGCCACATAAAGAAAATGATGGCTCAGGGAGAGATGTGATCCAAAGCCACCAAAAAGGCCATTTTACTCATGTAAAAATAAGCCACAGTGTCAGGCTATTCCAGGTCCCCGTTCTTGGCATATAAACAGGAGGAATTCAGAATGGCCCTGAATATGCAAAGTGCATAATTTTCTTCTCACTAATATTAGGATAATGACTGCTAAGCTTTTGAGTTGATATTTAAACTTAATAAATTGTAACCTGTAAAGAGTTCCAACCAATACACTGAAAAATGACAGCTCAGAAATCTTCCACTTTAAAGAGATTTTTAAAAAGTTGTATGCCTAGCAGCTTTTAACCTCATTCAAGCTTTTAAACTCATATAATTTCTTAAGCATTTAGAATGCGAGGATCACAGAGCACCAGACTCATACCCCTGCTTTATAAAATTAAAGATATAATATATTTGATCTTTGGAAAATGGAAGAAGAAATTCATTCAAGGATTTTTTTTTTTAACTGGGGATTTAATCTAGGGGCTCTTTGCTACTCAGCCACATTCCCAATTTTTTTTCTTCTTCTTCTTCTCCTTCTTTTAGGTACCAGGGATTGAACCTAGGAGTGCTGGACCACTGAGCTACATCCCCAGATCATTTTTATTTTTAATTTTTATTTTGAGACAGGGTCTCACTAAGTTGTTTAGAGCTTGCAAAATTGCTGAGGCTGGCTTTGAACTCGGGATTCTCCTGCCTCAGCCCCCCAACCTGCTGGGATTATAGGCATGAACCACCATACCCGATGCTTTCCAGTTCTTTTTATTTTTTATTTTGAGAGGGAGTCTCACAAAGTTGATTAGGACCTCACTAAGTTACTGAGGCTGGCCTCGAACTTGCCATCCTCCTGCCTCATCCTCCTGAGTCACTGGGATTGCAGGCATGCTCCACTCCACCCAGCATTCAAAGAATATTTAAAAAGAAAAAGAAAAAAAAAAAACAGAAACCCTGGCACAAACTGTCCTAATATGGAGCTGACAAAACAGGAGGATGGATGAGGAGATATTGGGACCCATATCCCCCATCCAGCTGTTGTAGGCTGCTGGGGTTGGAGATCTGGCTCTTCTAAGATCTGTGCCAATCACTGTGGGTCCTGAGCCATGTCCTCACTTCTCAGCCTGTTTTTACTTCTGTAACTTGGAGATAGGCCCCACCAAAGGGATGTGAAAATAACATAAGATACAAACAGGGGAAAGCAGGAAAGTAGGTCAGCATGATAATTACTATTCATCATAGTAACTAATATCTCCCCAACACTTTATACTTTTCATGAATTTTTCACACCTTCCCTCCTTTGATCAGGACACAAGTAAGGATAACATGTGCAGGTACGCCCACGGCGGCTCAGCACATTCCCTCCCTCCTTTGTCAGTGCACATGCTCTGGGAGCAGATGGCTAGGGCCTGGTTAGCTCTGCTGCCACCTGTGGAACCAATATGATGCTGGGTTTTTAAGAATGGGACCCATAACACAAAAATAGCATCCTAGAAAGAATCAAACCAAAAACTTACAGGTGCCCCTTCATTGATATGCTAGAACTGCACAGTACAAAAATGGTAGCCACTACACAAGTTTTTCAAATTTAAATGTGAAATAGCCGAAATTAAATTGAAGTCAAGCCCTGGATCCAGGCATGGTAGTATATGTCTGTATTCTCAGAGACTCAGGAGGCTGAGGCAGAAGGATCACAAGTTCAAGGCCAGCCCCAGCAACTTAGTGAGGCCCTGTCTCAGTTGTACTTGGCTGTATTTCAAGGGCTTTATAGCTACATGGGACCGACCCATGGCTAGTTTTCTGGACAGGGCCAGACCCTGCATGTTGCCCTTCAATGATCAGGGATCTTCTGGGCTGGTTCTAAGGTCTACAGAGAAAAGCACACCTGGGAGTGCCCGATTCTTTATAACTCTTTGCTATTTCACCTTGAGGTTTAGAAAACAGCAAGAAACCATTCTTGGCACATGTCCCCAATGATAGTAAGCAAATTACTGGCAGTGCCTATGAATCCCTCAATGTCTTCAGAACAAGGTGCTACGGCCTCCTTTATAGTTTTGAAAAGTGATGCCTTCATAGACTACTTAACTGGACTGTGTACCAGCTCTGCCCCCTCTCTGAGCCTTGTGAAATATATAATTAAGACTCTCATCACTGACTATTGGTTCCGTCCCCAATAATTATCCAGGAAACTGGGCTAATGCACTCTGGCCAAAAGGGTGCACATTAGTTCCTTAGGACAGAGACAGCGGGCTGCTGGTCTTCCACAGAACAGCTCACAGACAGCCAGGTACACAGGGAGAGTCATGCTGTCCACCTTCTACATAATCCAGCTTAGTTTGCTCCCTGGCTGGCTGTTTAATTCTGGGTAAGATACTTTATATTTTTATAGTTTAATTTCCCCAGTGATACCAGGCATCTGTTTGTTCCCAATTTCCCGTAATAAAGGACCCAAAATGTTTAAATCAGTTCTTTCAGGTTCTGAGCAAAGATGTTTATGTTACATAGACTGCCCAAGTCATGATTCTCTGAAAGAAGAGGAAGTGAAAACCAGATAAAAGGCAGGGAGTACCAAAGAGAAACACTGTTCCACCTGCTGCAGGCTGTACGAGGGCTTCATCCAATGTCGCAGTGTGATCTGCAGCTCTTGGTCAGACCTGTAGTGCCCAGGCAGAAATTGGCTCTGTCCAGTGCTACTAGGTGAGGCTCTGAGTTTCGTGGACCCCCTGGAGGCCACTGGGGACAGCTGTAGGGTCAGAGTTCCTTATTTATCTTTGAGCATGCTCTTTCATTCTCTAACCAGAGTTTTCTTATATGTGCGGTGAGGACAAAAATCCTTTAGGACAGAATGAAGAGATAGATGCAGGGCTTGACCCACAAAACTGCCCAAGCAGAGCTGATTTCTTTTGCCAGTGAGGGGCAGAGACCCGCAAAGCATGTGACTAGTCTTTCGACTTTACACAGACTCCTTCTCTGATTCAGTTGGCCCCAGCTCTCATACGCCTACAGACTCCACCCACAGTGCCCCTCAATGTATCTGCTTTGATCTAGTACTTGACTCCAGCTGAATCGTGTCTGTTTCATGGCCTCTGCTGTAGGATTCTGCCCACCCATGCTCCTCAGGCTCACCTCTCCCTTCTCTAGGGGTCTGTGTTGTTGCCTCTGACTCAACAGGGACTTATCAATACAGCCTTGGATGAGACTAGACAGAGAGAAAGGCGTAAGAGATAGAGGTAGTTCTCTCCACAGCCTGGAGTGCATCTCTGCTTTGAATAGGCCAAGGCTCTGCACCAGTGATTAAACCAACAAATTCCTTGCCTGAGTTCTTTCCCCCAGATTCTGTTCCAGTGGACCCTACCTACCCACCTGGACATCCTGGATGGGCCTTCATGCTGTGCAGTGGATGAAGACAACCAAGCAGGGTCTTGGATGAGAGTTCATCTACCTGAGGTTTAAACAAAGGTTATAAATCAATTAAACAAACTGAGATAAAATGTACTCTGTCCTCATGCATCTTCAAATGCCCTCAAATACATCTTCAAGTGTCCTAGAATTCTTATAACCCTGGAAATGATCATACTAGAATGTGGCATTCAGTGGTGAGCATAGATGTCTTTTCTTCTCACCACCAGCTCCACCTGTACTGTGGGCTACGGCGCCGACATGGAAGTGGTCACCCTGGTCCAGTTTTGTCATACCCAGTGGCTACCCTCCTTTTGGGAGGTACAAATGACATAATAGCAGGTTGGAGGTGTGTTCTACCATCAGGAGGGATATTCTGGGGGAGGATCCTGAAGAAGCCCTGGGGGAACTTGGAAAGTTTGAACAGCTCTCTCCAGGATATCACACACTTCCTCAAACTCCTGTCCAAAGAGACAATTCGCACCCTGAATTTCTTTTTGGTGAGGATCCACAATTAATTTTGTAGTTTTATTACTACTTCTTGATTCTCTGCTCTAGACATCACCTTTTGGCTTCCCACCAAAGCAGACAGGATGGGGCTCCTTCTCTCACCCACTTTCACCCCCCCACATGCATAATTTCCATCTCTCATACCCCCATATGGTTAGACTAAAAGTTGGGATAGATGAGTATTCAATGTTTATACAAATGTGATTATATAAAGATCATTCACCGGGGAGCCATGCGATATGCACAATTATCTTGCAATTTATTTTTCCAGTGAATTTTGAAAAATCTGTTTTCCATGAAGTTAAAAATTGTGCTGGCTTTTTGTGTGCTCAGTTTCCTATGAAATCCCCAATAATTCATATCCTGACTCTCCTCCCGTTGTTCAAAACAGGACTCAGCAAACAATGGCCTGTAGGTAAAACCTGTTCCCTTTCAGTAAACAGTTTTACTAGAAGATTGACAGTTTGTGGATTGTCTCCAGATGCTTTTTTTTCCCCAGAAGGACAGATGTGAGTGGGTTCTGATGGAAACCACATAGCCTGTGAAAACTACCTGAATCCTTAAGAAAATATAAAATTGCCACCCCTGGAATAAATTCTGAAAAGTAACAAGTATTCCATCAATTACGTTTTCTTTTGCTTTTTAATTTTATTAATACATATTGATTATACATTTTAATGGAATTCAATGAGATATTCTATGCATGCATATAGTGTGGTCTAATCAAATTCAGGGACTTTCTAACTTACCCTCTCAGGACTGCTCATCTTCTGGGATTGGAGCAGAGCCCTCCTCTTTGGATCACTCTATAATTCTGGGGATCCCCTTCACCTCTCTCTCAAGTTGTACCCTTTTCAGTGGATCTCTTATCTCCAAATTTCTTGGTTTAGCCCTTTGTTTTGTAGGAGCCTGTCCTTTAGCAGCCTTCTACAAAAGATTATATGACAGATAATTTTTGAGATTTGCTATTACAAAGTATTTATTCTTTTATTTATCACCTCTTTGGCAAAAAATAAAATTATTGGTAGGAAATAATTTTTCTTCAGAATTTTCAATCCTCCAATATTTTTGCTGGTATATCCAAAGCCACTTCTTTGCAGTGCATTTTTTTCCTTCCTTGCTCTCTTGGAAATAATTTTGGTTCTGATTTCAGAACTCCAATATTTATAACCTCTTTCACATCCTTTTTCCTGTTTTCCCTACCCTTTGGATGGTTTCCCCAATTTTTATTTTAGCTATTCCATTAATGCTGCAGTTGTGCTACAAGATTTTTTATTTTTCATGAGCTTCTCTGTGCTGTCTGATCTTTGTATGGATGTTTCCTCTAGGACATGTTTTAAAAATTCTCCTCCTAGATACTGTATTGGGCATTTCCTGAATTTCGCCTCATATCCTCTCATCCCACTCTTGCTCAGCCATTGTTGCATCAATCAACTCTGCAAAAAAAAATGCACTCCCCCCTTTAGGGCCCCCTTTCCTGGAGCCCTAAAAGTCCTGTTCTTTGCATGAGGGCAAGTGCCACCTGTAGAATTCACCTGGCATTCAAAGATGTGCTTCTTGACAGTGCCAGGAAGTGGTATCCCAGGGGTACCCTTAATGATTTGGAGTACAGCAGCTCTGAGGAGTTCTCCCCTGTTCCATCCTTCCTGTGAACAATTCTGAGTGATATTTCTCAGAAATTCCCAGAGAAAGCTGAGCAAGAATGAGCCCCAGTTGTTCACCATGGTAACTGGCTCAAAAATTTTTTTCTTTCTTTCTTTGCTTGTGTGGTTTTCTCCTTCATTTTACTCTTATTCCCTAAGCATCACTTTCCCCGAATAAATTATCCTTTGTCAGACTATTAGCTCAGTGTCTGAGCTTTCCTGCCTGGAACTCCAGCTAAGTCGACAGTTGTCCTGTGGTGCCTGGTGATCCCAAGGTATCTGCACAATGCTGAGTGCTGCATTAAACAAAAGTGGTTGGAGGGATAGCTCCCAACACATGTGAGGCCCTGGGCTCCATCTCAGCACTGGGGGAAAAAAAAGAGAGAGAGAGAGAGACTGAGAAAGACTGAGAAAATAAGATGACAGGGATATAGTTAGAAGTGATGTTGTGGCCAGGCCTTGGCCTCCCCTCCCTGGGGGACATAAAGGTAAGCCCAAGTTCATTTCTCCACTGGTTGAGCAAGTTACTGTCACAGGGAAATATACCCTCAGCAGCTTGCTGGAAAAGAGCTGCACCAATGGTGGCACTGAATTTGAATCATTTTTAATACTGACTTTGAACCCTATTAAAATCCATTTGCACAGGATGAGTAAAGAGCAGAATTAAGTGGAGAATGATGAATCAGTTTGAAACAAAACTTTGTTCTTCCATGTTTTGAAAATGACATCTAGGTTCTAACACGTCTGTGGAAATGACAATCAGTGATTTTTCAATAGAGGGGAAAAAGTTCTCAAATGACAAAGGAAAGTGGAGCAGACTGATTTCTCTATTGCATTATGCCAACTTTAAATAGAGATTCAAGAGAAAAATGTCCCCAAAATGAGGCCAATATTTCAAATTGCTTCATTAATGTCATCTTGCAAAGCTACCTCTCTTCTGTACGTAACAATTTGAACTGTAGAAAAGCAGTCTCCCTTATTCTTCCTTTTTTTTTTTTAATTTGGGTGGTTTATCCTCCTTTAATGATCAATTTAAGTTTCATGTGATTATCTATCATATAACTCTAAACAAAAAGTTCATTTCTCCCCTCTTCACATAAAAAGTTGGAGGTAGGTGAATTTTGCTGTTGGTTCAGTATTTTAGTAAAGTCAAAGCTAAAAGTTCTTGAATTCCCTTGAGTCCACCTTCACATTTGCAAAATGGCTCCTGTAGCTCCAACTCTTACAACCATATTCAGGGTGAAATAAAGAAGCAAGGAAAAGGAAATGTCAGCTGGATCTGCTCCATTTTATTGAGAAGGCAACACTTTGGGAGAAGTCCCACAGCAGAATTCCTTTACTTTTTATTAGCCAGAACCAGGTCACATGACCCACACCTCCTTACAAGAGAAACTGGAAAAGTCAGAAACAAGATGACCTGTTGCTTGAGGTTACATCAATAAGTCACAATAAAAGTGTGGTTCTGATAGCAAGAAGGATGACAGACAGATGTTAGATTGATGATTTTAGTGCCTAGAAACAGGATCTGAGATGGTGTTCTTAAGAAGTAATTTATTGAAGGAAGGCTTTCAGGAGAAAACCAGTAAGGAGTGAAAGGATCAGGGTAGGGCAGACCTTGAGAAGAGGGAGAGGGGCCTTGCTGGGGTCTCCGTTCTGACTGTTCCCACTAAGTTTCCAGGCATATGATGGAAACTGTCTGGGACAC
Organism: Marmota flaviventris; assembly: GCF_047511675.1. Taxonomy (NCBI): domain Eukaryota; kingdom Metazoa; phylum Chordata; class Mammalia; order Rodentia; family Sciuridae; genus Marmota; species Marmota flaviventris. The sequence continues at coordinate 155,324,337 of NC_092499.1, forward strand.
TCTAGGCCTAACCCTGCCAGCCAAACCCTGAAATCACAGTCAATAAATACCACATGGAACAGAGGAATTGCCTAACTGAGCCCTGCCAGATACCAGCAAGATCATGGTATGCAATAAAGTATTTCTTGTGTTAAGCCATTTTAGTTGGGGGTGGCTGTTACTCCATATAGAAAACTAGAGTCCTTGAGAACTCTGGAGCTCAACTGGCCTTGGAGAGATGTTCTACCTGCTGCAGCACACTAGGCCCTTCTGCACCAGGGTGAGTTTTTGTAATAGGAAGATTGTGGGGGTGGGCATCGAGCTTCTCCAGGTGAGGCATCATCCCTCAGCCAAGGGTGACACCAGGGAAAGTAAAGCTGAGGACTTACTAGTAGCCAAGTAATAGCCACCTGGGCAAGAGGCACCCATAAATACTCCACAGTGGACAAGTTAGTGTCAGCTGGGGGCAAGGGGACATGGACGCACAGACACATACACAAATACAAGTATGCATCCATATGAACACACATAAATGCACATAGAGACATGCACACACACATTTGTACACACAAATATTCTATTTAGTGAACACATCAGTGTATATCAAATATCACTAGAAATACTTCATTACATTTTGTTTTGGTTCTAAAAATCAAGCAACCTATTCTCTGTCCTTGTTGGTTTTATCCTTCCCTCTCTCTCTTTGTCTCTCTTTCTTCCTCTTCCTATCACTCCTTTGAGTCCAGTATTGGACTCTGCAAAAGTGTGGATCTCATCACAGAGCCTGGACTCAGAAAGGAGAACTTCCCCTGCAACTCTGACATGTGGTCAAAATGTGTCATTAACCATATGAAAGCAATCCAAATACTAAAATGTGGGAAATAGCTAGATGGACTTCACACACAAAGACTCAACCACTTATACACTCATTTTTTTTTTAATCCATAGGTTATTGCTGAACATTTCAGTAACTAAAGATCCCACAGAAGCCTAGGATCATATCCAGTCTCAGACACAGAGGAGACCATGTCAAGGTGGAATTTACTTAATGAGACTGACTCAGAGAGATTGAAGCAACATACTTTCTGTCCTTGCTGGATCTCCACTGCTCTCATGTCTTGTGACCCGACTTCTTTCATCCTTACAGTTTTGTGCAGACTTAACACAAGGTGCATTTTTATCCATTACAGTGCCTGAGATGGGAGAGGGACCTGAGTGGTTCCCCTGCTCCTTCTTGTTAATATTATCATTTGCTGTGATTCTAGTTCATAGGGGGAAAAAAAAGATGATTGAAGATCCTTCCTGAAATTTTGTTTCCATTTCCATGATTGGCAATAAGTCATTTCTTTATGAAATCAAGAGATCAGCATTGTTTCTGCATTTTATACAAGACGAATGATGCTGCATAAAAGGAGATCAAAACAGGGGGTGAAAGATAGGGAAGATCAATAAATATGTAAAATTTATTATATAGAAAATGGCATCCACGTATAGATTTAATTTCTTGGGATATTTAAATATTAGTTTGCAAGCATGGCTTGTGGCTGCTCTTTGCTTATCCTCAGAGAAAACTTTGAATTGAAATGAAAGAGATTTGATTGACAAGAAGAAAATGACGAGTGCTGAGTCATGGCTTGGGCAATGCAAACACCAAATCTTCCTCCATGTCACACCTCTGCCACTAGCAGGAACCCTTTGATGGGTCAGAATGTCCCTCCCACAGAGGCAGGGCACTGCTGAGGAGTATTGTCTGGGGTTCTTCTCTCAGATGCTCATTGTGAAAATCCCTCCTTTCTTCTCAGGCAACTCCCAGCAGAGCAAAGGCCAGCGAGCGAGGAGTAGCTCTGTACAACTGATCTTTCTCCTCATGCCTACATCTGTTCTGCCATGTTCTTACCTCACAGCACCTCTGTAGGAAGTCTTCCATCAATCACCATGGTAACACAGACTTGGTCAGCGCTTTGTACCAACTAAACCAGCTAGGAGGGCATTCAACACCTGGGTAGCAGAACACATGCAGCTTCAGCGCCAAAGACAAAAAACAAAAACAAAAAAAACCCAACTAGCCCAAGTCCCGGGGTTTCACATTTCCTGACCACACATGACACCAACAGTCCCTCAAACATCAAAAGTTGATGGTGGCCATCCTTATATAGACAGATCTGATTGGAACTGGGTTCCACGCACATCTTAGCAGGTGATTAGTAATTTAGATAACAACAAAAAAAATGAGACTTGATATACCAATGGGGGCTGAGAAAGAAGCCTACCTGGTCACTTTATTTATTTATTTATTTTGTGATACTGGAGATAAAACCCAGGGCCTTGCACATGCTAGGCAAGTGCTCTACCACTGAGCTACACCACTAACTAGCTGTGTATCTCATTGATCTCTCCCCAAGTTTTCAGACTTTCTATACACCCTTTCAACTCTCCTCCTCTCACCTCCCATCCCTCCTAGGTGAGCTGTCAAACCTTCAAATGATCAGCACCTGTTTCAATTACCCTCAATCCAGCCACAGTTACAGCAGGTCTTTTTTGCTCATTTAAATGGGTGGTTAGGTTGTCACTGTACTGTGTCTTCTACACAGTAAGTCAACTTTTATAAACAGGATGGTTGGTCCTGATTTCTAACTCAAATGAATGTCAGGATGTTGTCTCAGTGGAAAATTAAATCAAGATCCCCTTCTTTCTGTCCCCTCTGTTACACCTACCACATCCCATTTAGAGAACCTGTGAATGAGCATAGCAGCCGCAGAATCCTAGAATCCCTCTTGTCATATCCAGTTTCATCATCCCCTCCGCACATCCTGCAAATTAGCAATTGCAATTGTCACACAGGCTGGGGTGCCAGCAGAGTAACCTCATCAGAAAACGGATCTTGCCCATCCTCCAGCAGTGATGAGAGGGAGACATGACCTAGTCATCTCAAGACACAGTCTTTCATTAATGACTGTGTCACTGCCCTGGTACTTTAAAAAATTGTGCTTGTTTATTCCAAGTAATCCATTCCCTCTTAAGTGATGAACTTTTTGATATTATCTTTACTCTGGAAAATTTTAAAAAGAAGAAAATTCAACCCACATGGCTTAAAAAGGGAGAAGAAAGCCAAATTCTAAGGTCAGACTCCATGGCTTACCTGAAGACAAAAGTTAGAACAGCTGGGTGTGGTGTCAGGTACATGTCATCCCAGCAACACAGGAGACTGAGGCAGGAGGACTACAAGTCCGAGGATAGCCTCAGTAATATAGTGAAGTCCTAACAAAGCAACTTAGCAAGACCCTGTCTCAAAATAAAAAGGCCTAGAGATGTGGCTTAGTGAGTAAGTGCCCCTAAGTTCAATGCTCAGAGACAAAAAAAAAAAAAAAAAAAGTTAGAACAGGAACTTCAGAATTTAAAAGAGATACCTCTACCTTTTTGGATCAAACAGATTGTAGATCAACTTCAGGTTAAGAAGTTAACAGGAAGGAGAGTTAGCCTCTATTTGGCACCTTGCAGCAGCATGCTCAGCTTACCTCATGCATTTCCTATTGATGTGTTCTTTCTTTATGTCTCCACAGCCCTTGCAATTTATGCTACCATATCTGCCATCTCTTCCTTCCCTCCTGTCCTAAAGAAAGTGAGGCAACAGCAAAAGGAACTATCATTTATGAAGTTCCTGTTCTGCATGCTGGAGACTGAGCTGACCTTTTCCATTTCTGAATAATGGAGGCTGGCTTGTATCATAAGGCCCCCGACATCTTCTTCGGTGCTGGGAATCAAACCCAGGGCCTCATGGACATGCTAGGTAAGCCCTGAACCACTAAGCAATACACTCAACCCCATAAGAGGTCTCTTCAAGACAATTATAGTTTATGCAAAACATATGTGTATGATATATTGAATAATTAAGTAAAATCTACAACAGGTTGATTTGGGCTTATGTTAAAATTTAGTTTTCTTTATAACCATGATCTACTTCATAAGATGAACAAATAGTGAATCAAGAGTGGATGGGGATGTGAAGATATTTTTTTTCAAAAAAAAATAAATAACATCTTGCCCAGGAAGGACAATACCTTATGCATTCTCATAGCCCTATGCAAAGGACAGAAATTAGGAGATGAGATATAATATTTCAGAGCTTCACCTATTTTCCCAGGAGCTGCTCTTAGTCCACCCATGTTCAAAATGTTCTCTCCTGAAGACTGTTATGCAGTCAGTCTTAGCAAGATTCCCTTCTAGCCCTGCCAGGCCTAGCTCTGACAGAGCCATTGGTGAGCTGCCTGCTCTCTGGCCACGGTCTCTTACATCAGCTTCCTGAAATCCTGCTCTTCTTCAAAACAGATGGTTTCACTTATGCAGGTGATTTTCACTTTCCTTGAATCATCCCAAGTTCACACTGTTTTATAAGATTTCTAGTTGTAGTGACTGAAAGACCTGAGGAGCACAACCTTTTCTAAAGAAATAAACAAATGAAACCAACTAACCCTCGCCACGTGGCTCATGACTAACCAGCTTCCAGCCATCATGATTAATACTGATCACTTACATGGCACTTACGGTGTGCAGTGTGGTCCTCTGAGGATTTACACCTATTCACTCAGTGAATTTTTTGAACAGCTCTTCTGGGAAGGTGCTATTATGACCACCTATTTTACATAAGAGGAAACTGAGGCAAAGAAAGGCTCCATAAATTTCCCATGCTCACACAGCCAGTGGGTCACAATATCAGAATAGGAAAATAGCCATTCTGGCTGCAGTGAGCCCCAACTATCCCACATTCCACATCACCATCTGCCCACACAAGGACCCGTCAGATGCTGGCACCTGCTCACCTCCCTTTTCCAGACTCGACTGCCACAAAATAGTCTCTGCTCTGTTACCTCACACTCCTTCAGTTCCCAGAACAAACCAGGCCCTTTTGCAAGGTCTTTCTTTTGTGAAAGATGTTTCCTTTGCCAACATGTGGCTTTCTCCTTTGTAGGCCTGACAAGCACCCACTCCTTCTCCAACTTAATGATTCAGTTCTGGCCTCACCTCCTAGGGAGGTCCTCTTCAGTCATCTCATAATTGTTGATGTTGGTCCTCTTGTGTCAGGACCGGAGCTCTTCAACCTTTAATGGACACATAAATCATGCAGGGAGCTTGTTAAGATGCAAGATCTGACCCCTGCTGTTTTTCAGGGCCTGAACTTCTTGATTCTTAATAAGATCCCAGGTGTGGCTGGAGTGACTGGCCCAGGGATCATACGTAGAGCAACCAGACCATAGCATCTGCTTTACCCCTCCTCCTGCCACAGTGCCTGGCCCTTGGCAGGGTCATGCTTTACCTGCATGTCTGTCCTAGTCCATCCTTGGAGGGCCTCAATGGCAGATGTCTCTCATGGCCCATGGGAAAAGTAAAATACATTCCTTCATTATCTTTTTTCAATAAATTCTAAAGGACATCTCAATGCCAAAATTTAAACATCAAAGTGAAATGTAAGTAAGGGAGTGAGCATAAAACAATTTGCATTTAAGTTCATTTTTCAAAATGAGAATCCAAAATGTGAACAGGAACTGTTAAACACAATCAAATATCATAGCTCAGGAAACAAACAGGAGGCTTTCAGATAAATGAAGTCCAAACTCCACACATCTGTCCATAATCATCTTAGCCAGCAGCCCATGAAATAAAAATCCTCTGGTTTATAATTTCTCCTGTTTGTTTAACTTAAAGGCCACAAAATGTGCTAATGCTGAGCAGCCAGAACTGATTTAAAAAAAAAAAAGACACACATGAATTGTAACCACTCAAGCTCAATAACTCAATTTAGCGAACTTATTTCACCTGGCAGAAAAATGTTCCCACCTGTTTTCCCTTGAGGTTCTGCAATGCACACATTGGGATAAAGACTGGGGCTAGGGTTGGGGAAAAACAGGGAGAGGAATGTGCTGCTGGAAGGAGAAAGCAGGTGAGAGCCGAAGTGTCTTAATTCAGTGATCTGATTCGGTCTCCTGCTGGAAAGCTTAGTAAGTGGCAAGGCTAGAAGTTCAAAGGTTCAAGAACATAGTGTCCTCTGAAACTATGCATGTAGGAAGCCCCAGAGTGATAGCGCCGGGGAAACAGAAAGAGCCCAAGATATCAGAAATAACTTCCTTGAGCATGATAGTTATCAAAAACCTGCTCTGAAATTTTCGTTGAACCAGAGATGTGTATTCACAGAAATCCTTTTTATTATTTTAGTCAGGGATGAGCTTTTTGTCACAGGAACCCTGAGGTTTTTATCTCTGATACAGTGAACAGTTCAGGTCGCTCTGTGATTCAGTGTTTTAAGTCCAGGGACTCATAGAATGTCAGAAATAGAAAGGATACAGAAGCCACGTTTTCTTCCAATGAGAAAACAAATCCTCAGAAGGATTAAGTACTGTCTCCAAGGCCACAGTGCTATGTAGTTAAAGGCAGAATAAAAAAGGGAACTGAGTTTCTAAACTAATCCCTCTTCTCTCCATCCTGTCGTGAGGAACTGAAGGCAGAGTTAATTCAGGAGGGGAAGAGGTCAGCTTGAAAGGGATTAGAGGTATCTACTCACCTGTTGCCAAGAGCCATCCCTGTCCTCACTTCCTTCTATCCCAGCTCTCTCTCTGACAATCACAGAATTTTGATGCTGGTGGTTACCTAACTCATTCCTGTAATTTTTTTTAGGTGAAATCAGTATAATTCCCACATACTTATTAAGTTAAAAAAATAGGAAATGTATGTGTGTGTGTATGTGTGTGTGTGTGTGAATTAATGAATGAATTAATCCATTCATCAAATGGATTAATCCAACTAGGTCCCACAGTCAGTTTAATGGGGTTCTCATCGGCCCAGCATGGACAATGCAAATAGAATCTGCTCCTGAGGTATCCCTCATGTAAACCTGATGGCCTTGCTACACAGTGGAAATACTATATTAGGAAAATTGAAATTAGTTTGGCTGGCTTGATGGAGAAATCACATTTATCGGAGAAAACTAAATTCACTTCCAAACTTTTATCAGAATGCTATTTTGCTTCCTGAGAAAGAAAATAAAGCAAATATACGTATTTTAGTCAGCTTTTTTGCTGCTGTGACTAAAAGACCTGACAAGAACAATTTTAGGAGGAAAATTTATTCAGGGGCCTACGGTTTCAGAGGACTCAATCCATAGCTGGCTCCATTCCTCATGGCTTAAGGTGAGGCAGCACATCATAACATAAGAGGGATGGAAGAAAGTGGCTAAAGAACAATCAGAAAATGGAGAGACTATGCTCAATACACCCCAAAGCCATGCCCCCAAGGACTTACCTAATTTAGCTATAGTCTACCAGCCTTCAGTTACCACTCAGTTAATCCTTATCAGGGGATTAATTCACTGATCAGGTTAAGGCTCTCATAACCCAATCAGTTCACCTCTGAATGTTCTTGCATTGTCTCACACATGAGATTTTGGGGGACTCCTACTATCTAAACCATAACAATAGGCGTGTAAGTCAGCTTTTCACTTCTGGGTCTAAAATATATGACAAGCACAACTTAAAAGAGTAAATGCTTATTTTGGCTCACAGGTTCAGAGGTTCAGTTCATGGTCAGCTGACTCCATTGCTGTGGGCCTGAGAGAGTCAGAACCTCAAGGCAGAAGAGCATGGTAGCTCATTAGTTCATGGGACTAGGCCAAGTTATAGCCACCAAGGACACGCCCCATCTTCTAATAGTTTTTCATTATCTCGGAGTACATTATTAATTTACCTTCACATTATCAATTCATCAAATGGATTAATCCACTGATGAGGTCAGAGCCCTCATAATTCAATCTTTTCACCTCTGGTCACTGCTTCGTTGCCTGACACGTGAGCTTTAGGGGGCATATTTCAGATTCCAACCATGCCAATATGTAATGGCTGTCTAAAAGAAGCCTAATAAGACTGTGTGTTTGAGTATGTGTGTGTGTGCACAAGTGCATGCTTATGTAGGTGGGGGGGGGCAGGAGTGTGTGGGAGTGGGAGTCTCTGTGTTAGTCAACTCTCTACCAATGAGAAAAATCGCTGAGATAATCAACTTTAAAGGAGGAAGGGAAAATTTTGACTCATGGTTTCACAGGTTTTGTCTGTGGTCATTTGACTCCATTGTCTAGGGCCTATGACAAGGCAAAAACATGGCAGGGAGCACTAGTGGAGAAAAGATGGTCAGCTCATGGTGGCCAGGAAGCATAGAGAGAAGGAAGGAGAGGGAGAAAGGAGGAAAAGAAGAAGAAGGAGGGGGGAGGGGAGGAGGAGGAGGAAGAGGAAGAGGAGGAGCAAGAGAAGAGGAGGAGCAGGAGAAGGAGGGGGAGGAGCAGGGGAAGGAGGAGGAGGAGGAGAAAGAGGGGGAGAAGGAGGAGGTGGAGGAGGAGGAGAAACAAGGGGAGAAGGAGGAAGAGGAGGAGGAGGAGGAGGAGGGGAGGGGGAAGAGAAGGAGGAGGGGAGAAGGAGGAGAAACAGGGGGAAAAGGAGGAGGGGGAGGAGGAAGAGGAGGAGCAGGAGGAGTAGGAAGGAAAGGAGGAGGAGGGGAAGGAGGAGGAGGGGGAGGAGTAGGAGGGAAAGGAGGAGAAGGGGAAGGAGGAGGAGGAGGTGGAGGAGTAAGAGAACAAGGGGGAGGAGGAGGCAGCCTGGGACACAATATCCCCTTCAAGGTACACCCTCAGTGACCTGTCATCCTACCTCTAGGCCCCAACTCCTGAAGGTCCCACCACCTTCTAATAATTCCACAGGCTGGAGACCATACGTTTTACCACGTGGACTAATACTTCAAATCCAAACCATAGCATTATATAAAGTTGTTGTTATGGTTTAAATGGTAAGTGTTCCCCAAAAATTCATTGCAAGACAATGCAAGAAAGATTAAAGGTGAAATTATTGGGTTATGAGAGTTTTAACCTAATTAGTGTGTTAATCAATTGAAAAGGATTAATATAGATGGTAACTGTAGGCAGGTAAGGGGTGGCTGGAGAAGATGAATCATTGGGAGCAGGCCTTTGGGGTATGTATGTATGCGTGTCCCTGGTGAGGAGAGTCTCTATCTACTTCCTAATTATCTTGTCCTGGACTGCTTTCCTCCTCAACTTCTGTCTTGATGTGCTGCCTTGTCAAATCTTTTGATCATAGCACTATAAAAGCTGACTAAAACTGTTGTCTTTTTCCTTTCCCAAAACCCTACCTGAAGCTATCCTGGGCTATATCAGCTTCCTGAGTTTATTAAACACAGACAACTGTGACAGCTTAGTTTCCTCCTTTCATCTAAATCTTCCCCTTCCTCCAACATCACACAAATCAATAGTGTTCTTTGCAGAACTATAAACATCCCCTGGATTGCTCCAGGAAAAGAAGGTTAAATGTCTCTAAGAATAAAATTTCTTCACTTAGCTTGAACTTGGTATAAGTGAAATATTTGAGAGGTGGTCCTATCATTAGCAATGATAGAAAGCTTCTATTATGTGCAGTGCTTGATTTTGAAGTCTTCTCTATTCTTTGCAGTAACCCAATACATGAGACAAAATCATCCTATTTATTCACCTGAGGATACAAAGACTTAGGCTGGCAACAGATCAAGTTGATTCCTAAATCTGAATTTGGAAAGTACTGGCATAGTGGGAGTACCTGGGCAGTCCTGAGATCAAATCCTGACTCTCCTGTGTTAAGCCTCTGCTTGGCAAAATGCTCTCAAGAAAGTAGCAAAAGCTTCTCTGAGCTCCAGAACTCATGCCCAGGACTAGCTCTGAGGTTTTCCATGTTGAACACATTGAAGTCAGCTGTGGAGTTGCAAACCCGGACATTCCATGGCTCACTGGCAGTTGGGTTTGAGATAACTGCACAGGTGAACTGGTCAGACAGGGAAGGCTAAGAAAGATCCACATTGGTAGCCCAGGTGGCTCTTCAAATTGAGTGGGCATGAAAGTCACCTATAAGGCTCATGAAGTTCAGAGTCTCTGATGGAACAGGACTGAAACTGTGCATTTCTAACAAGGTCACAGGTGCTGCTGCTGGTCTAGGAATTATTGTTGTATTGTGGTGCTGAAAATGAAATAGGCAAGTAAAGGTTGAATGTACCTTCTCTGAAAAGCTTAGGACCAGAAGTGTTTTGGATTTTTTAGGATTTGAGAACATTTGCATATGCAGAATGAAATGTCTTAGGGTTTGGGACCCAAATCTAAGCATGACATTTATTTGTTTTATATATAAACCTCTCATACACACAGCCTGACTGTAATTTTACAGGATATTGTTTTAATAATTTTGCACAAGAAAAAAGGTTTAATGGTGTGGAATTTTCCATTTGCGGAGTTGTATTGGCACTTAAAAGTTTCTGATTTGGGAGCATTTCATATTACAAATGCTCAACACTAAATTACTGGTCCAGGGTATGGGAGACAAGTGCTCCATGAATGGTGCCAGTAACTCCTTCAAAGGCCTGCATAGATCGTGAGATGTGCAGGCCCTCTCCCTGCAAAAACTCAGTCAGTGTTGTTCACTCCAGTATGGACACTACCCAGCCCTGAGCACTGTGTCTTTTCTCCACACTGAAGGGAGAATTTCAAGCCATTGATTCATTCAGATGATCTCATACATTTTTCGGGTCATAGAATGTTTGTGCTTAAAAGAACAGGTATTGTGGTAGTTTGTGAGCTACTTTATTTTATGAGTAAGTCAGTAGAGTCTCAAAGAAATAAAGTCATTTGAAGAAAACTAGACAGCTGGTTAGCTATGACCGAACTGGGGCTAGGAACCAGCCCTCCTGGTTTCCAGTTTTCTGCCTCAGTGACTAAGATACTGTACCTGAGACCATCCTGGTGGGACCCTCCCTGACCTGGATGTGTAGAAGCAGGCAGAGGTTTCTACCCTGCTACTGCTATCCAGGGCCACATGAATGTGCCTTACTCTTAAAGAGGATAGGGATATGGACACCAAATGTAATTCACTGTCAGTGTCCACCAATCTGGGATAAGTTGAGGTGTTAGGGAAGACTACTCTCTTGTTGGCTCAGCTTCTTGCTGCCTCCCTTCTGAGCAGACTCTTCACTTCCTACCTGTGCTCATTTCCTTCATTCCTTGTGCCAGGCAAGGTGGAGCCCAGTCATATGTTGGTGACTAGGCCAATCTGCTTACATCTCCAGAGCCTCCCTGTGATGGTCTCTCTTCTTTGTTCACACGTTAAATTAGGCTGACCTGAAATGTCTTGTCTGAGCCTCTCTGGCCAATTTTCTGGTGATTACTTCTGCAGCCTTATCCACTGTCCACGTGGACGTGGGACCTGTTAGTTTGATTAGAAAGCAAAAGAAAGCCATGGAAACAAATGTTTGAAGAGAGATTTCAGGCACGAACAGAACACCCCTGGAAGGTGACTGGGCCTAGGAAAGAAGCAATTAAGTGCAGGCACGTGAAGGAAATAGATTCCATGATGTCCTGAAAGCAAATGGGAAGGGAAATAGCCACACTCCCAGGACAGGTGTGCAGGTTTGCTGCTTTGTTCTGGAGTCATGGCTCGACTTGTCTGGGATGTTCTCTTGGGCACAGTTTCCCCAGTGATGACAGAGATCAGCACCTTGTCCCTAGAACCAGGGAAGCCTTGACGGTACATGCTCAGGGAGGCACTTTCATTCTTCGTCATAGCACGTTCCCCTCTCTGAGCCTCGGTTTCCCCATTTGTCCAGTGAAGCAGGTGACCAGCTCAAGGAGTGGCCATGAGCCTGACTTCAGTTTTAAAGGGTGAGACATGGATCTGTGAGGTACAGAAGCTTTGGACTGCTTTGTTCTGGGCAGGAAGAACCAGTCCACCTCTCACTGCATCTGGCTAAAAGGTAAACCCCACAAGCTGGGCCCCGCCCCCCCCCCCCCACCATGAGCAAAGGATGAACATCTCAGGCTGGGGAGGAGAGACTTGTGGAGAGTGAAGAGGGGAAATAGGTCAGATGTACTCTGAATTCAGGCCACCACAGTGCCTCTAGCTCTCCTCTGGAGTTAGGATCAGGAGACCTATTTGTTCCACCAACTAAGACCTGAGCACCTTTATTTCATCCTCATGACACCCCAGTGGGCAGTTGGGTCACTGCCATTTTGGGGAACAAGGGCTCTAAAGCAGGGAAAATTTAGTATGTGTTCAGCGTGCCCAGCAGAAGGACAACTCATCATTTTTATTCACAGAAGAATAGCGTAAGCAAGGAGACAATGAGGATTTCTTATCCTCTCAGTTCTGAAGGAATGTTCTGGCTGTGGCCAGGGGTAGAGGAGGCCAGACTCCCCCTCAGCTGGGTAAAAGCCATCTTCCCCATGGATGCAACACCCTTTGGACTGAGGAATCAAAGGAATGATCTGGGGGTATCTGCCACATGAGCTTGTGTGTCACTGGGAGATGTGGCTGGAGATCTTTCCTAGGCAGACACTGTGGGGGTGTGCTGCCAGCCTCACCAGGGGACAAGAAGCTGAGGGATGGGGCTGTTTCCTTTCAGCACACCCATGCATGGTCACTGCGGTTTGAAGTTGACTCATTGCTGAAGGCCAACCGGAAGAAACCAGATCTTTCAGGCCTCTTACCCTTCTACACACATGTTAAAATCAGCTTGCCAAGTCCTGTGCAAAGCTCCAGTGAAGTTTTTACTGGAATAATATTAAAGTGAGTGATCAATCTGATGACATTTGACAGTTCTGGAATGTTGAGGATTTCTGCTCAGAAAAATGGCATGTTTCTCTGCTCCAGATTTTTATAAAAGCTCAGAAAAATGTTATACATTGTTATTTTAAGATCTTAACATTTAACAAGTTTACTCCTTGGTTACTTATATTTGTGAATCATGCTAAATAACAAATCTTAATTAGATTTTTGCACAGTCATTTGAGTACAGAACACCATCGACTTGACTATGCAGTCCTGGTATTAAACAAGATTCATAGATTTCATTATTATTGTTTTTTGTCATTTTTCTGTAGAGTTTTGGGATTTTCTATACAAATAATTATAGAACTTTCAAATAAATGGTAGTTTGTTTTTTTCCATTTTGACAGTTCATAGGAAATCTGAGCTTCAGTCATGACAATTCTTTGGGGGTAGTTCTCATCATTTCCCTGCCCAAGGGTGGACAACTATGACTTCTTCCAGGGCCATCCCCCACCTCACACTTCCTCTTCCCTCACTTCTGCCTTTCCTGCTGTCCACCCACTCTCTGAAAGCAGTGCTCTGATTGGTTCACCCTGTCACCATGCAGTGATTGGACAGAACCTATGTAGCAAGCCATCTCATTTGTTGATGGTCTTGCTTTCTCCTAGACAAGGCTAAATTCTGACCCTACCTATGGTGCTTAGGATGACTAGCTCCTAGGTAACAAAAATTGAATCTGGTACCCAGTTCTTTAGCCTGTCACAGACGTCCAGTTACCCTGACCATGACAATGAGTCATTCCTCCAGTCAGCAGGGCCAGTCATGATCCAGTTTGAAGTCTTACAATGCAGATGTCTGGGATGATTGAATACAAACCCCTGTCTTCATATCCCTGTCTTCTACAAGAAGCTAACTCCTTGGACTGTGGGGCATATTTTGTGTACAGAGGGAATCCTCACCCTCTCTGCAAAGAATGCCTCACCTATATGGGGAAAAGTGCCAGTGGCTCAAATTACTAGTCTTATGTCAGAGGAGAAAGTAGTGAGGTGCTTCAAATTTGTGGAATAATAACCAGCAAGCAAGACTGTAGGATGTTTAGGCTTCTCTTCTGATCACACCAGTGTTTCAGTGTGGAAGGGGAAATAAAAGAACCAGAACCCGAGAAATCCATTTAGTAGAAATATAGAAGCATCTCTCCACCTCAGCCCCTCATTCTCTTTTCTGAACCTGCTTAAGAATAGACAGAGGTCCTGGTGAGCACAGGGCTAAGGTCTCCACCTTCAGACAGTAGGGGCCCACTTCTCCTTCTATTGATTGGTGCTTTCACAAGTAATGCCTGCTGGGCCAACTCAATTTCTGCACCTGGAAATTGACATCCACAGTGCCACTTGCCATCAGAATCAAATAAGAAAAAAAGGGACACCATCTCCTTTGAAAAATTTCCCACTGTGATAGAAGCCTGACCTTTTCGTCTTGAAAAATATTATGGACCATCTCACAAGAAACCGTATGAGAGGCAGAGGCTGAATCATTATTCCAGAGATTTGAATTTCCCTGCTGTGTTCAGTTTAGGATGAGTCAACCTTAGAAAAGATTTAATAAGGTGTAATTTCTTGGTTGAACTGACATCATCACAAGAGGAACCACTGGTCTCCGGTTATGGTGAAGAACATGAAATTTTCTCAGAGAGGTTATTTTTCTTCCTGGGGGAATCTGTATTTTGCAATGTCATTTTATCGCAGTCCAAAGCATCCATTTCAGATTTGAAACATTTCTTTCCTACATGTTATCAGAAAATACTTTTAAAAAGAACTTTTATTTTTTTGTAATTTGGATTTAGGAGAATATCTTCTTTACTGAATTATTTACTGAATATTTTCTGAAATCATTGCTTGTCATATAGATAAAGGTGAGTATCATGTTCTGTTCTGCTAACATTGTTGAAAAAATATTTCAACACAAAACAACTGTATCTGTGACTGATCTCTAAAAATACAGTGTAAGTGATATTATTTCTATCAACTTTGGGGAAAAGCATCCCTTTCTTCAGGTTTAAAAAATAGGACAAAATGCTACTGGCATTTCCTCATTGGGAACAGGATCTTCTGGGGACTGAGCAGAATCAGAGTTGTCAATAATCAATATTTCAATTCAGGATAAGACTAGGTTTTATTTAATCGTGGAGGAATCATTTGATCACTGCTGGCATCTAACAGAGAAGACCTAATCCCATTAGCAGAGTGCTTTCTGCCTGAGAAGAACAGGAAGCAGACATGAAGTAGAAACAGAGGGAACCTCAATGTCTAATTAAGGAAAGTGGAGACTAAAGGCCCCAGAGCAGCACCTCTTGCTCTCCCTAATTGATCAGAGCATTGCAGTGCAGTGATGCCAAACTCATGCCTTTGAAATTTTGTTTAATATTATAACTATCAAATGCACTTTGGGGAGCTTTAAAAAATAAACTTTATTGAGGCAAGATCTACATATAATAAAATACATTCCTTTTAATAAAGAATACTGTTTGATGGGTTTTGACAAATATATACTCTATGTAATAATCCTCCTAATCAAAGTTTCTAGCATCTCTATCACCTCCAAAAATTCTTTTGTACTCTTGATAATCAATACACTCATCCACATCCCTGGGCAAATACTGATCTGCTTCCTGTCATAATAGTTTAGATTTGGATATCCTTGAATTTTATATAAATAGACTCATACAGTATCTGTATGTAATTTTGCATCTGATATGATGAACAGAATTCACATCGTGTATATCCACAATCATTCATTTTTTATAGTTGGATACTTAATTTTTCTCCAAGTTGTTGTGTTTCATGAATGAAGTTGTTATGAACATTTTTGTACAACTCTCTGTGTGAGTATATGCTTTTATTGTCTTGGGTAAAAATACCTGGAAGTAGAGGGGCTTTTGCAGTGAGCATTATGTTTAACTTTATAAGATACCAACAATTGTTTTCCAAAATATCTGAATTCAAATTCTAGCCAACATTTAGAATTACTAGTCTTCCAAAAAATTTTTTCAGCTCTGTGTGTGTGTGTGTGTATTTTATGTGGTAGTATCTCAACTGTGATTGTAATCTCCGTGTTTCCCTAATGACTAATGATCATCTTTTCATGATCTTTATTGGAAACTCCATGTATTTTTTTTGGTATTGGCCAAAATCAGATGTCTAATAGATAAAGCATTACTAGTACCCAAAGAATTAAGATCTACCTAGTACAAGAATCAGATAGACCAATGATACCTGCATGAATATTTTAGTCAGACTATAATATAAATTTTTAATATTTTGGAGGAAGGACCTAGCTCAGTTGGCAGAGAGCTTGCCTCACATTCATAAGGATCTGGGTTTAAGTCCCAGCGCCACAAAAAAATTAATCTTTTATGTGGGTTATTAGTATACTACATGGCATAAGCCCTGAATTAATCAACGCCTCTATATCAATTCTTCTTATTGGCTAATTCTTGAAATTAATTGATGAAATCACCTTGTGGATATAAGTTAATGATCAACTGGGGATTTTACTGTATTATCATGCTGCATTATGACCTACCAATGATGTCATCCATGCTATGGCAATTAGTAATCAGTTTGGGACTATAAGAGATACTACACATTACAAAAATTCCAACATTGAACATCACTGAGAAGAACTGCCCACCTCTAAAAGAGAGAGAAATAATAGATAATTGTGAATTTCAGCCATGAAGATTTGAGAGCTTGATTATCTTTTACTACACAAAGGGTTTTAGAAAGTTTTCATTCTCTCTAACCATGGTTTTTTGATCCACTTAGAAAGACATCTAGGCTGGGCGTCAAGTCCCTTGCCCCTGGGGGCATTTCCATAGGAGTGTTCTGGATATTTTATGAGAGTTTCTCATCTGTAACAAAATCTATCAAACCTCTAGTTTCTTAATATTCTGAGAGAGGTGATGGTGAACCTGAGTGTATCTAACATGGACATTTCAGAATATTTGAGTGAAAGCAGAAGAGAAATTCGACTTTTGTTTATTTCTCTGTTATCATTAATTGGCATCATACATCTCAAAAATTCTGCCCTCAGAGATGCGCTCTCAGGAAGGTGTCCATCAATCTTTACCTCCTTTCTTTTTCTATATCATACTCTCATTCCTATACTGTTTCAGGTTTTCCAGAAAAATTCGAAAATTAGAGAAAACATCGTTCCACTGAACTTTGACTTCTGAAATGATTTTAAAATGTTACTTTGAAAGGGTTTATTTATTCATTCATTTAACAGGTGCATTTTTCGGGGCATTTATAATTCAGACTGAGTGGTAGACCTCTAGAAACAGTTCTGAGTAGGATCTGCCCCCTGTCCTCTCAGTCCTTTTGGGGAAACAGACCATTCAAACAGTCGATGGATAGTTGTGACAGAAGGATATTTTCATGACAAAATGTACAATGGAAAGGCACAGGGAAGGCAGAGAATGCAGCAGGCTAAGAGATCAGGGAAAGTTTCTTAAAGAATATATGAAAAAATTTAGTCATCCCAACCTGAAAGAAGGATTGCCATTTAGAAGGATTATCACAAACAAGAACGGGGAGAAAGGAGCAAGATAGGAATCATTAGGTTAGAGATAAATTAGGTTAGTGTTGGATAAAAAAAAAGTAGTTTTATCCAAAACTATTCTGAAGACAGAGACACTGCCAAGTGACATAATCTAATGTGCATGAGGAGGCTCCTGTCAAATTGAAATATGCAGCAGCAATGGCTAGTGACAAGGCTCTTGCTGAAGTCCAGGTGGCCCTTCATGAAGGCCTGGACTCATATGTGACTGTGGGATGGGGGAAAGAGATTATATTTAAGACATTCTATGGAATAAGACTGCAGAGAATTTGGTGATTAGAAAGAAGGGTCAAGGACTTCACCGTTTTCTGGCCCTGGCTTGGCTTCAGTGAAAAATGCCTTAGGGTGAAATGTCAATCTCAATAGGATCCCGAGATCTGCCCTGCAGAGAGCTATGTTTTCCCCTAAGGACAGTAGCACTAATGACTGTCTTCCTTTGCCGGCATGTCCAAAGACAAAATTATAACAAATTCAATCAAAGAGCTTAATTAGCTTACTTGTAATTCTATAATCATGCAACACTGAATTTAGTAAAGTAGAATGAGTGTCCTAATGGGCTGAAAGAATGGGTTAGTTTTATACACAGAGAAGCTAAAGGAAACAGAAAAGAAGACAAAAACACGTTGGTGATTTTAAAGTTATCTCTTTGCAAGGAGGGGGATGAACAAGCAGAACAAGAGAGAAATAACTAATGGGGAATCACAGGAGATATTTCTATTTTTATTGTACGAAGGGTTAAAGCACAGGGAACTTCTTTATCATGCTAGTTGAAACTGATCTGTTTAGGAAACTCTCATATTCTCCTAATTACTCCAAAGGTCTGGTAATAACCCAGTTTTGGTGAACTTGGATGTGAATGACTCCATTTTGACTTTTAGTGTGATCTGTTGGGGCCCAGGGAAGGAGCACAGTGTAAAACAGTGGCTTTCTGTAATGTTTACTTAACTGGTATAACCTGGTGTGTGTTTTCTGCACACACCAGCACTTGTGCACAGAGGAAGCACCTGAATTAAGTAAGAGGATTTGCTGAGGCTCAGTGAGAATTGGCTCTAACTTGATAAGGACCAGGAATCAAAACTGAAAGAGAGGGATGAACCCTTGGGGTTTTATTCTCATTCTTTGTTCTTTACCTTTAGCATTGCCTCCATCTTCTCTTGCCATCACCAGCAATGATGACAGAAGACTGAGTAGTTACTGAACTTGTGGATTTAAGGACAAACCAGTAAACAGTTAGGTGAGTTTACTTGTTTCTTTTAGCTGTTATTAGTTTTAAATTTCAAAACATATTCCAATAGCCAAACACACTTACAGCATAAAGCCCCTTGTTACTGAGGTTCCAGCAAGACATGCTCATTGGTTATCCAAGGAAACTTTTTCCCTAACCTGTTTTCCTTTTCAGTTTTTGTTGTTGTTGTTGTTATAAGTGATCTTTTGATAATGCAAGGATGTGAGGATGCCATGTTTCCAGGCCCTCTCTATGGCCCCTGAGGAGTTAGTTACAATGAGACGTGACCAGTTGAGCTCTTTTATTTCATCGCTCTCTGTTTAACCATGTTCTACCTTGTCAGCCTTCTGAAAACCAACCCACTACCAACCCCATTGGTAGACCCAAGCAGAATTTAAACCAATAGACCTTAAAGCCTTCTCCCTTTACCTAGGGTCCCACACCTAGTCATATTTTACTTAAAATCAAGTCACATTTCTAAACCTCAGTCAAAGGTTCAGAGGACTACCAAACCCCAAGTCTCTTACCCCAAAGAAAGATGAGTCCTGGTTATCCTTGGAGCTCCCATTACCCAATGTGGTTGAAGTCACAGAAGGCTGATCTTGCTCATATTTGTCCTATTCACTGCCAATCAATATTCTCAGGTGGCATTTCTGACCTTTTTGCCCCTTTGACTAGAATCTTACAGTAAAATCAAGTGCATTTGGATGGGACTCTCTTCCTTATTCAGAGTAATTTATATCACTGTACATATATGTACTATACACTGGGGGACTCCATAATAGCATTCCTTGGAGTTGTGCAGTGTGTAACAAGCACAATCATCCACTGTAGCCCTGTTAACATTTGCCTATCCACCTTCCAAACAAATTCTGACCTGAGCCCCCTCCAATTACACACAACGAACTTTCTCCTTTGTCTGATGCTTGAATATTTGATTCTGGCTTAGGCTCTTGTAGTTTGCTCTGATAGCCTGGTTAGGTCCTTGACACCCATAACATCTGGAAATTAAGCAGAGATCCTTCCCTCAGTCACTGTTCCTTGACACTCAGTTGCCTTCATTACTTACCCTCCAATGCTGCGACAGACCCCAAGCCTGGCACATGTGATGCAAGCTCTGAAATTCACAGACTCAATAATTCCACATGTGCCACTGAGCAGCTCCTCCATGCCAGCTTCCGGTTACCTGGGGTGGGAAGGATATTAATAAGACATCACTCACATGGTCCTGATTAATTTCTTCCACATTTTCTGACCTGTTCAAGTTTTAGCTCATGTCAGTGGGTTAGCAACTACACAGAACCTTGCTTAAATGCTGCCTTAATGAACAATCAATGAGTTGAAAAGTTAGTGTGCTATACTAGGGGAAATAACGAGTAACAAAAGATGTGGACAATTGATACTTGAAAACTTTGGATGAATCTATATATTGAATAAAAAAAGATAGTCTGAAAATAGTACATGACGCATGATTCCCTTTATGTGAGATTCATGAACTAACATCATTATGGAGCTGGGGCTCAGATTAGAGGTTGCCAAAGGTTAGGATGTGGATAAAGTGGGGAGGGGCAAGTGTGACTATAAAGGGGTAGTAGTGGGAAACTGTGTGGGAATGAAAGAGTTTGGTGTTTGATTTTGGGTGGTGCTCACACATGTGATTAATTTGCACAGAGCTGTGTACCTGCATATATATGCACACATGAGCACATGTAAAACTGGAGAAATCTGAGTAAGTTCTCTGGATTGAGCCAATGTCAACTTACTGGAGGTCTCTCCTCATCTCTGTTTCTTCACAGGAATGGTAATAATGGTAGGAAATTCATGGGTTTTTTTGATACTTTGGATTAAATAATACATTAAATGAAGAAATTAAATGATATAATGGACATGAGATAGTACCAGGAATGGCATATCATATGCATAGTAGGTCCATTGTTCCCTCTCTCCAAACCTTCCTGTCATCCATCCATCCATCCATCCATCCATCCATCCTGTGGTAGGTAGGGTGATGCTTACCAGAGTCCTAATATGATTTGACCAGGGCATCAGGGAACTCAGAACAACACTCACTAACTGTATGTGCAACTTTCTTATTCTATCTTTTTTTTTCTTGAATTTCTACCTCCTTTTCTGAATTTCCCAGAGCTGTAGTTACTTTCTGTAACATAATGCATGGTTCTTAGTAATAGACAGACAACCATTTAATCATATTCCACATACTTTCTGGTTAATCAGCCTGCTATTTCTAAGTCCAGTTATTCTCATCTGCATCCCTCCAGTCACTATTCAAAATCACACACTTTCATGTGAATCTGCCTTGGAATCCTCTCCATAGGGGGTAGGATCCCCTACAAAATTTTACTGATACATCTAAAGGTGATATCCTCAACAAATTTATAGAACAAAGAACCTCCCTAAAATATTTTAATCATGCAAATACCCTTGTCCTTTTATTCATCACATTACATCCTATTGAATACTTTCACCTGTAGATAGAGCCATGGGCTATACAACATTTCAATGATGGACCCCACATACAATTATGATTCCATAAGATCACATCACCTTGGTGTCATTGTACCCATCTTAGTTTGCAGAAGTCAACCATTCACCCAGTAACAGAGTCACCTAACAAAGCATTTCTCAGAAAGCATCGTTGACATTAAGTGATGCATGACATTAGTTTGACCAGTTCTTAGTGAATGCTTTCAAGACTCCAGGCACATATCTAGTCATTTAATAGGTATCAGATGCTACTGTAGAGGCATGCTCATGCCAAAAATGGGTAACCAAGGCACAGTGGGTTTGAATGCCTCACTGCATGTTATCCAGTCACCCACTGGTTGATAGACACAGGCCCAACCCATTCACACTCTGACTTTTTGCATGGCTCTCACACATTTTCATCTTTCTGCCTTAGTTTAAGTTTCTTATATGAAATATTGTGAAATACCTTTCACTTTCCTCACTGTCTCCATGCAAATACTTTTTCTCTAAAAATGCTGATTTCTTCTAGTTTTATTTAGTGCATCACTTCATAGCTTCACTATTCTTTGATCTCAGGTTTCTATATCCACACAACCATATCCAACGGGTTTTCATTCACCCAGCTGCTGACTTCACTGTCCCCATTTTACAAGTGCCTTTGCCATCAGTGTCAATAGTCATTGTTGTGCAATATTGAATTACTCCTCGTTGAAGGTAGGATCATCCCCACTCTTATTAGCATAGGAAACGAGGTCAGTCACCATTCTTTTTCATCTACACTGTCAGTTTCATTTTGCATTTACTCTAGGACCTCAACCTTCACTTCAGCCATCCTTAAATATTTATCTTTTCCTTAGTACCCCATGTTCTTCTAAGGATCTAACTTAGATAACTAGATGGATGAGTGGGTAAATAAATGGGTGGACCAATGAATGGGAGGATAGATGGGTGAATAGAAGGAGTAGATGGATAGATGGGCTGATTGATTGGTGAATGGATGGATGGATGGAGAAATAGATGACTTGCTGGCTAATAAGTAGATGGATGATGTATGGCTGGTATAGGATGGGCTGCTTATTTAGAGGTTAAAATCAACAACTTAACTTCAGAAAATGGGGGGAGGAACAGAATTGATGAAGTTGTAAAACTAACAGTTATTGAGAATTTACTCTATTCCAGTCACTGCAAGCATAGGTTCATTGAATTCTTGTGAAATACTAGAATGTAGGAATTATTATCCCATTGTATGAATAAAGAACTGAAACAGAATACAGCAGCTTGTCCAAGTCATGTCAGAATTGGAATTCAAACCCAAAGCATGGAAATCTATGCTGCTGAAATTCTACTACTTGGAATGAGTTCAGTTTGCAGCACAGTGACTAATAAATGCTTCAGTAACCTCTGAAGTGATATCTAGGAAACAGATAAATATTCAAGTTTAGTTCTCAGGAGGCAAGAGCTTGGAAATAAGGATTTGAATGCATGCATGCAGGAATAGCAGAATTCATGCGACCTCTGATATTTGACATGTAAATTATAAACCATGGATGTCGGACATTTTTCCAAAAAACTGGAATCAGGTGGAGAAACTGTTAAGCGTACTCAGCACAAAGGCAGAGATTAAGGGGAAGAAATGTGATAACAGAAGCATTTAAGACATGGTCTGGAGAAGGCCTACAACTTGTGTTAGCAGAAACTGGAGGTAGCAAAAGACTTCTATTTTTGGATTTCATGAAGAGAGGAAAGAAGCATGATTCTAGGATGGAAAGGAAAAATATGGGAGTCTTCTAGGGGAGACTTTGGGGAACACAGATCAAGTTCCATGTTTTCCCTGTCAAGGAATCTAAACTCTTGCCTTAGAATGTCAAAGAGTCCTAAATGACTTTACATCTGGAGTTGTTGGGATTAAATTTGCATTTTTCAAAGTGCACCCTGCTGAGGATTGGACTGAAGGGACCAACTGGGAGTCTTCAGTGTCCAGGGCTGCAAGTGACCACTAGAACTCTAGTCCTGCTGTGTTCTGTGGGTCTTCTCTTCTCCATCTGTGCCTGAAAATGTGTTTTGTGCTGCAAGAATGAAATTATTTATTAATTTTGGACTCAGTAAACTCCATCCATAGTACTCTTTTGAAAGAAAAGAACCACCTTCCTCTAGAAGTTTTAGCAGGAGAATCACCTCCCCCAACCATGGCACAAGGTAAACCCTTGCTCCACTGAAGAATGTTCATCTAAAGCACTTGAAGCAACCACCTACCTCTGAACTCTGGCTCACGTGGTATATCATATGCGGCCTCCAGGTGTGAATGTCCAACAGGTAGAAACAGGATGGGAACAGCCTCTGTGGCTGGCTGGCCATCTGTCAACTAGCACACACTGACTCCCTCAAGTCTGCTGCTCCTGCTTCCATTCCGAACTGCCCTGCCAGCCAGCCAAGTGCCAGCTGTGAGCAAGCTCCGGACATCTTCATTACAAACCTGGCAGAATCCATTTTATTTTAATTAATTTGTGCTCCCTGAGGTACTTGATGGCTTAAATACAGTTTGATGATAATTGTGAGTGTCCAGAATCCTTCCTGTACTGTACAAATGCTCTAAATCCTAACCCCCACTTCTCACCAGGTGCCGCATTTTCAATCTGAATCATGAAATGCTTGTAAATATAAGAGAACATTTAAAAGACTGATCTTAGTAAACAAAAAAAAAAAATAGAAATGGTGAAGTAGAAAGTAAATCCAGGATGGCCATAACCTTCTCAAGGTCATGTGGGATGGGCATACCCTGCTGAAGGTCATGTACCAGGCTGTTTCTCTATGGCACCTGCTGGGAAATCTTCTGGACAGTTGTCTTCTTCACCAAACAAGAATACAGAGCTGGTGTCACATGGAAGTTCACCCAACCTGCTCAGATATTTTATTTTGATTATTCATTAGGTTTTCATGTCCGCACTTGCTGTATGAAAGAACACCGACAGTGGAGTGGCAAGCAAACCTATCACCACTTATAAATTAAAGAAAAATGTGAACAGCCAGGAGTTGTCAAGGCCTACCTTGAAGGCACAAATATTTTCAGCAGAACCAGTGGGAAAGGAGGGCATTTCAGTCTGATAAAGTTACTCCTTGATGGGATCTCTGGGCTTAAAGGAAACCCAGGGATCATTTTTCAATCCTTTTCTACAATTCCCTTTTTAATATCCTTACTGAGTGTTTAAATGATTGATATGCTCACCAAGTTACAAAATTTTGAGACAACTTGCAGCAAAGTGTTCAATAATGTCAAAAAAAGAAAAGTAATGATATTTAAAACACCAAGAAACCTCAAGATTTCACAAGTGCCAGAGTTTGCAGAGGAGGCAGAATAGGAGATTGTGCCCATCTCAGGTTTTCTGGCAGTCATAGCAGAATTGGAGACAAAATTTCTTTTACACAGAAAGGGGGATCCCCTTTCCCCAGGGAGCAGTTTTCCTCTCACTGAGTCCTGGAGAGATGTTTTGTTCCCTTGGCCTCACAGGGAGTGCAGTGGGAATCTCAATAGCATCTTTCCTAGGCAACATCTCCACATCAAATGCTATTAGACAGACATCTGGGTTAAATAAAAGCAAGGGCAGAATATGGAAGCATAGCCTAGTGAAGGAAATTCAAAAAGGACAGAAGGGATGTCTGGCTTAGGATAACTGAAGAGATAGATGAACTACCGTTTTTTAATGGGTCCCTCTCAAATGTCTTTTCTGTTACTTCTACTTGTGGATCATCAATCAATAATTACAAGTTAATCTCCCTGGGAAAAAAAATGGAATTTTCACTGAGAATCAGGGCCTGATTCAGATGATTTAAAAAACAGAAGACAAGGTGGGGAAGCTCTTGCACAGGAGAGGTTCATCTGGAGAATAGCCTGTGTCACCTTCCCAGGAAGGTGGGGTGTGGCAGAAAAAAATATGTTTCTCAAAAAGTTGATTCTTGCCTGCTCCAACTGCTGAAAAGAACCATCAGTTAAGATTTCATAAAGCAAGAATGACGATTATGGCCTAGAAAATTTAAGTAGATATTTTCATGTGGCCAGACACCACAGAAAAAAAAAGGGGGGGGTATTGTAATAATTTGGATCTGTAATGTCCCCCTAAGGGGACATTAAAGTATGTTAAAGGATTAGATCCCTGGCTAGTGTTGCTATTTAGAGGTGAAAGAAATTTTAGACAGTGGTTCTAGTTGGAAAGGTGGGTTGGTGGGGATATGCCTTTGAAGGATACATTTTGTCTCTGTACACTTCTCTCTCTCTCTTTCTCCTTTCTCTCTTTTCTTCTTGGCTGCCATGAGAAGCTTTGCTCCACCACACTCTTCCACTATGATGTACTGCCTTACTGCAGGCCCAGAAACTAAGGAGTCAATCAACCATGCATTGAAAACCCTGAAATCATGAACCAAAACAAATCTTTCTTCCTTTTAAGTTGTTTTTCTCAGGGATTTTGTTATAGTAATGGTCAACTGACTACCACAAATGTCATATTGCTTCCTGTTAGAATGACTTTATAGCTGAGCATGTGCATCTCCAGGTAACCAACCAAACCTCCATTTTGAAGCTAGCAGAGATGGACCCATTGGATTTTAGAGGAGGGTTGTAAAAATGCTGTGCCTGCTTCTGAGTCACTGTTTTTGGCAATCTTGGTGGCACTTTGTAGATTGCACACTCCCCTGCCTAATGACAATAAGAACATATTTCCAATAAGCAAACATGAATTGTCCAGTTCTCTGTGAGAGGTGGCAGCCAGATAATGTTCTGGAAAGTTTAAACTTCAAACTACATTTTTGGAGGGATGGGGCAGGGGGACACTGAGGTTTGAACCCAGGGGTGCTTAACCACTGAGCCACATCATGAATCATTTTTGTTTTTATTTTAAATTTTGAGACAGACTCTAAGTTGCTTAGGGTCTTGATAAGTTGTTGAGGCTGGCCTGGAACTTGCGGTCCTTCTGTTTCAGTCTCCCAAGTTGCTATGATTACAGGGGTGTGCCACTGTGCATTTTTCTTAATAAAATTGTTTAGACTCTTTTCAAATAGTATATCAAGTTGTTCATCATCCATTGTGTCCAACAGATGAATGGAGTCGTCAAATGAATGTGCATTTGCCATGCCTTTTAGAATTTCAAAGATGCGTGAGTTCTATGAACCATGTATTCAGTCATCAGTCATCATCAGGACAAAGAAAATTCCCCAAAAGATGATACTTGTCTATCTACACCCATCTCTAAAGAAAAATGCTAGATGCACTTGCTTGGACAACTATGTTACGAATGGTTCTTTATTTGCATGTCCTGAAAGAAAGGAGGACAATTACGGCAGCTCCTCTAGTCACATATCAATTGGATTGATTGATAGGTTTCTCTTGAAGGGTTTTTAGGCAGGAAGATAAAGTTCCAGTTACTAAACTACTTTCCCACAGTTGCAATCTTTTTTTATTATTTCTCCCTGTTTCTAGCAAAACCTACTTTTCAACAGTGATCACCAAGGCCCTCGTCTGGACCCACAGGACAGTCACTTGTGCATTGTGGTTGGGATGCAGTCAATAAGGTACTCTGACCAGATTTCCTCCCCACTGAAGCCAGGATTCACCGCACAAATGTGTCATTAAACAAGGCAATGCTGTTCCTTGCCCAACTCCTGTTTCTAAAGTAAACACTTAGGAGTGTGATTTATTGAACAAATACTAACATAAGGTATTGTTCATACTAAGTGCTGTCTTAATCACTTTATAAATATTCAGTTATTTCCTCTTTCCAATAATCCTCTAAGACCCAGCAAAATCAAATAACTCACCCCAAATCCCACAGCTGGAGAGCCAAGCAACTTGGCTCCTGAGTCTGCACCCTTCACTCCTGGGTTCTATGTCACCAGTACTATGATAGTAATGATCTGTGGGCTGATTTTTCTATCCCAGTGGGACAACCATGAAAGGGAGCAAAGGAGGGGGAGAGGACCCAAGAATGCCAAAGCAACTTTTTCTACTTCAAAAGTTTACCGTGAGGAATGAATTATGTGACACACGTGGGTCACTGTTAAAGAAGGAATGGGAAATGGGGGTTCAAAATTTGGCTTTAGTTTTTGTGCAAATGTTGGGCATCACTTTATTTTCTGTGAAGTTATGTTTGATTTTCTTCTAAGCTGCTTCTCCATTTCTAAACCTATGAATCTAATAGTTAACATCATCTTTGTTTCCTAAGCATTCTTTTCAACTTATCTCTATTACCTGCTCTTTGTGCTGCCCTATAAAAATGAATTGCAGGGACATTATAGGAATGTTAATCTCTTTGATAATTCAGAAAGCACTTCAGAGTTTCACAGTTCTTGGGTTATCATTTAAAACATCAATTATCCTTGCTTGGTTGCTAAGGAGAAGACTTCATTAATGGAAACCTCTGTTTAATAGATGCCACATGGCAGAGAGTTTTCTATAATTGAAAGGGCCACAATTCAGAATCACTTTTGAATCACTGTGTGCTTTATGTATATGTATCTGGTCCCTTGCAATCAGGGCATGGGAAGGTCAGGTGGGATTACCAGATAGGTAGACACTGGTTCTTGTGGCCACAGTTGCTCCTCAGAAATGCTGCTTGTCCCAGGTGCAGAAGATAAGGAATGTCCCAAGGAATCTCCCCCTTTCTTGTCACTGAGGATCAGAAACCCATGGTCCAGGAGCAGTTATACAGTAGTGTGGCTCTTCACATTGTGAGCCCTGTTGTTTGGTGTGTTCAAGTAAGAGGGGTTTTTGTTGTGTTTGTGTGTGTGTGTGTGCAAATGTGCACACTTGATGGTAAAGGGAAAGCAAAGAAAAGACAGAACTGACAGGTTGATAGAGAAATCTTCTCTCTCTCTCTCTCTCTCTCTCTCTCTCTCTCTCTCTCCCTGTGTGTGTGTGTGTGTGTGTGTGCTCATTTGTAAATCAAGTAGACATATTCCTTAGCTAACACAAAGTCTTTGCCATAATGAGTGCTTTGGGTTATGGCTACAAATATCAGGCATTCTGGACATGTCCAGTGTAGCCAAGGCAAGAAGAAAAGAACAAGAGTTGTTGAGCACTATGGAGCACAGGTACTACCAGGACTTGTGTGCCATGAGATTATGACCCTCAAGCCAGTGCAGAAGAGACTAGTCACATAAAACTCAGAGCTCCAGACCCCATGAGATAAAATCGTGTGGGAAAGAGGGACGTTTTCCCAGGACAGAGTACCTATCAGACAGGGCATGTAGGAGACTTGCCATTCTCTATCCTGTTTGCATGAATGTCTTAAGTTACCAAGAACTGGAATATTCCCTGACCTCAAAGCTCTGTGGAAAAAAATGCCAACTATGTACCAAAACCCCTTTTTATTAAAGCAAAGAGACATCAGGAAGTAGCAATTTCCTGGAAGAGATGAAAACTTGGACAGCCCATCACCACCTGTCCCAATACAACTCCATCAAACCTCATTTTGAAGGGCACTCATTTACCAAGAAGGATCAGAGTGCTTTATCTTCTTCAAACCTGAAGAAAGTCCCTGCTGATGTTCATTGTTTTGAGTCTGTGATTTATTAATCAAGTCGTCTTCCTTGTTATGCAGGCATTCCATAGACATTGATAAAATGTTCTCCAGAGCAAGGAATTACAGTGAGAAGTCATCAATATTTCATCAGGTGTCTCTTCTCACTGCTGAGATAAGTCACTTGTCCCACAGGTACCTCTATGCCTATCTATTACCTGCCTTCCAATCAGTTATAATAATGCATCAACTGCATACCCAGAGCACTAGGAATATGAGGACATTACCAAAAAATGTTGGTTCAAGGGTAGGTGTTTTATGAAGCATGCATTATGCCATGCTAGATCTGTGCTCATGGATAGAGTCCACAGTGGACAAATATTCACCTCGTTCTCCAGAGGTGAATAGTTCAACGAGAGAAAAACATAAGAAAAACAAATCACAATTTTATTCCCCACAGCTCAGAGAAGAGACTAGGGAAACAGACACACTTTAAGTTCACAATAAATCAGAAAAAAATTAAAACAGTAAGCTGACCCAGACATAAGTAGCATTTGTAGTTGGTGGAGTTTGAGTTAGCTTTGAAAGTGAAGCATTTGACTGTGATAGATACCATAAGATGTCTCTCAGTGAAGGCTACTGAGCACTAGAGGGAGTCAGTCCCTGCAGGGATGGCCTACCCAGCTCACAGATCAACTCCAAGGCCTCAATGATGTGCAGATGTAAAGACTTGACTGCATTAATCCCAACCCAGAACCACTCTGAAGGGCCATTCTAGCTATATCAAGCTCCACTTCTCTTCTCTGCCCAGTCCATATGCATTCTCATTCTGCCACAGGAGTTAGTCCTATGGATGCTTCTTTTTTCTTTTCTTCTTATTTTTTTTTTTTTGCAGGGGTTTACCAGGGATTGAACTCAGGGGCACTCAACCACTGAACCACATCCCCAGCCTTATTTTGTATTTTATTTAGAGCCAGGGTCTCACGGAGTTGCTTAGTGCCTCAACTTGCTAAGGCTGGCTTTGAACTCACAATGCTCCTACCTTAGCCTCCCGAGCTGCTGGGATTACAGGCATGGGCCACCACGCATGGCTCTACAGATGCTTCTTAATAAATAATCTACAGCAAAGTCAGAGCCAATGATGTTGACATCCCTAGGCCAGAGATGAGGGCAAGTAGAACATCCATGCTTGAAGTGGCACCATCGACTTGTTTGAGGGTTAAAAAACCTGCAAAGCCAAGAAAACTGACCAATCCCTCCTTTGACAATGAGCAAGAGTGTTACTGATTAAAACCAGGGCCGGGAAAACCTCAAAGTGGATGAGGATTATTTTCTCTCCTCCTTTCTTCCATTCCACGGTCCTCCAAGTCAATTTCATTGTTAGCATTACCTGGGGACTTTCAACAAGTAGATTTCAGAGATGTCTGTGACCTCTTTTGACCCACAGATATTTTCCCCCCTGTGAACATAACCCACTCATTGTTTGTGAAATGTTATTTTGGGATTTATTGTGTCTCTTCCAAGAGCGACCTTCAATACCAGGCTCCATTATGTGTCATTTCTCTTGATTTGGACCCTGCATTGCTCTCTCACTGGGGCATTGTGAAAGCCAACTCAATTCTCCGAAGTATCAGTCATCACGGCCAAATTGCTTCCATCTAAAAATTTCATAAGGCGATTTCAACTTTATTGTTCAGACCATTCATAAAAACAGTTATAGCTGCACAGAAAATATCTTGAGAGTCAATCTAATTTGATATAATATCTCAAGAGGTATAATCTCCACTTGAGACTGATTGCCCAACAGTTTCCAGTCCCATTCTTACTTGCTAATTTCAAACTTCTCTTGGAATTTTAATGACTTGTCATTTGGTTGATTTAACCACATCTTCCATCAGTCTTAAAAGATTTCTCTGGAAAGATGTAGCTTTAATTTTTTTTTTATTATAGAACCAAAGAAAATTAATCTTCATTTAAATTTTTATAATATTCCTTTAGATAATTTAGCATTTCCTTTGACTCCCTAAACTCAAATTAAAAGTGTTGGAAAAGTCCTCCATTTATCAAAATATATGGTACACCTGTTCTGGTTTTTAAGTCTCTTTGCCTTCTCTGACAAAGACTACTTTGACCAAACTTTCAACAAATCTTCAACCTTGGCCTGCGGAGCTCAGTTTTAACAAGAATCCTCTAGGTCAATTTATCAAGAGTTTGATAAATAATCTACAGCAAAGTCAGAGCCAATTTCCTCTCCCTTGAAAACTGGTTAAGTTCCTCATCTCCCACTCTTCATATATAAGTCCTTGACTTGATTTTAGCAAGAATTGTGTGACACTAGCTTAGCAAGAATCCCACAATCCTTGATAGCTAATTAAGCTTTTCTCTTTTTTTTCCATGAATTTGCTTTTTAATAAAAACTTTGTTAACCATCTGTATACAATGAAATAAAAATTCAATACTTCATTCTAAATTCACAATTTGTTTTTAATCATAGCCAAATGAGCTTTTGATGAAACATCAAATTTTATACATGGAAAGGGCCTCAATTTCCTTCTGAATGTCATCCTGAAAGATAATTTTCTAGCTGATAGCTGAATACTCTAAGGTACAGTGAGTCATTCTGTGGATAATCCATTGCATGTTTGGTTTTTCTAGCACAGTCACAGAACCTACCCCAGGAGCCTTGAGGAAGCATTGGCCCTTTCCTCTGGGACACTACAGAGTTATGGATCTTCTACATGGTACCTTCCCAGAATTTGAGGAATACAGGTATGTTTCTATCAAGTTCTCTCTTTTTTAGAAAAGTGAAAAGTTCCCAATTTATACACTCCCTTATTTTGAAAGTACTTCTTTTTATTGTAAATATCTTTTTAGTTGTAGATGGACACAGTACCTTTATTTTATTTACTTATATGTGGTGCTGAGGATCAAACCCAGTGCCTCACACATGCTAGGAGAACGCTCTATTACTGAGCCACAACCACAGCCCTTGTAAGTTCTTCTTACTAATTTTTCAGTTACTGATTCCCTCACGGAGAGGTTCACTCTCTTTCTACCTGCCTGTCAACCCCTGTTGGGATACCCATGGACACAGCTGGAAGGTGTGATTTCTCTAGTCTAGATTGTGGTCCTTCCCCCACAGAGAGACCATGTCAGCAGAGGGAATCTGTGAAGCATGGTTCATAGGCATTCAGGCCTGAGCCATGTGCAGGTTGTGGGGAGTATTTCCCAGGTCCTTTGAAACAAGAGGTGGTACAGCAACTACACACCAGCAAAATTTCACATAGAATTTTTGTGAAAACATACATTCATGGGCCCCTACCCATACATACTCTAGGGGTAGGGCAGCAATCTGTTCTAAGAAACTCCTAGTGAATCCAATGCAGGCAATTTTGAGAAGCTCTGGAAATGGGTTCATGTGGCATGGTCACAAGTGATCATAACCTATGGAGGAGTAAGTACCATTTCCTTGTCACTTGACCCCAAATTATCTCCATAAAGGTCCTGAGTGACTTGGTCTTGACACAGAGTTTCTGCTATAATATATTTTGTGATGAGGTCAAGAAGCCAAATTATCTATGGAAAGGTGAGGTATGGGGGCTGCGGATATAGCTAAGTTGGTAGAGTGCTTGCCTCACATGCACAAGGCTCTGGGTTCAATCCCCACCACTACCAAAAAAAAAAAAAAAAATGTGCACTACCTTCTTAAGGAAACATTATTTCAATGTAATATATCTTTAGCAAAAGACCAGATGATCAATTGGTTCCTACTATTG
Organism: Marmota flaviventris; assembly: GCF_047511675.1. NCBI lineage: Eukaryota > Metazoa > Chordata > Mammalia > Rodentia > Sciuridae > Marmota > Marmota flaviventris. The sequence goes on from NC_092499.1 coordinate 155,356,531, forward strand.
TAAGTCAATGCACACTCAGACTCTGGGTTAGCCAGTTTTCCATCACTGTGGCAAAATACCTGAGAAAATCAACTTAAAAAGAGGAAAGATTTATTTGGCTTATGGTTTCAGAGATTTCAGTCCACAGTCACTTGGCCATGTTACCTTAGTGCTTGTTATGAGGCCGTACATCATGGTGGGAAGTTCTTGGTAAGGAATACTGTTCACCATGGTGGCCAGAAAGCAAAGAGAGGGAGAGAAAGAAGTCAGAATCCAAATATTCTCTTCAGGGCCACACCCTCAATGACCTAACCTCTTCTACTAGGTCACACTTCACAAACATTCTCCCACCACCCGAGAGCACCGCTTTTTTTTTTCCATGAATTTGCTTTTTAATAAAAACTTTGTTAACCATCTTTTTACTATTTCATTCTGAATGTCATCCTGAAAGATAATTTGCCGGTGGTGATCAAGTCTTCAACATATGGCCTTTGGGGGACATTTCAGATCCAAACCATAGCAGGCCACCCCAAGGTTATTGTCAGTCACTGAGCTACTACAGAGCAAATGAGCCCCCCTAGATAAGGAGGATCTGATTTGCCACTGGGTATTCTGCATGACCACAAGCCACTTCTTATTCCACAAACTCATACGCTTCTATACAATTTTTTCCTTGCCATGGCACTTCAGGTAAAAATAGAAGTAGAGCCTGATCTCAAGGACTCATTAGCATTTTAAGAGCTCTTGATAAAGAATGAAAGTAAAAAGAAAGAAACCTCAAAAGGATCTTCATACAAAGAGGAGCAGGGCTGCCCCTGTGTACTCTTCTCCTTAGGATTCACTTGTGAGGGGGACTTTGTGCAATTCATGACAATTGTTCCAATAAGCAAGTTTCAAATGGCAGATAGAAGTCTTGACAAAATCACAATGACCAGATTTTAATGCTAAAAATATTCTTCTTCTTTACCCTTTTGACAATCCAATTAAGACACTCTCTTTGATTCTCAATATTAAAATAATATTAACCATGGCCTAAAGAAGATGAGGTTATAAATAAAATCCCCTGACTGGCTGCTTGGAAGGTCTGCACAGATCTTGACACAACTGAACCCGTGTTTCTTGATTTCATCTTCATTTAAATGGTGCCACTGAGCTCTCAACACCCATGTCCAAAACCCATGAAACTTAGTAACTGGTGTCGCCTGGGTGGTGTTCACTGAGAAAATGAATATGAACTCCCCCCTTAGAGATCAGTGAGAAAGATCACATGTAAATGTAAAGTATTTCTTTTCATATAAATGTAAAGTGTTTCTTTTCATGCAAAACAGCTTTAACTTGTACATTTCCATTAGCAATGTTTCCCTTCCTTTCACTACTATGCATAAGATGGGCCACAAAGAAGTTAGCAAACAGAAATGTTTCTTTGAATTTTATTCTTTAGGATGCCTGAAACAGTACAGTTTTTGAGAAATTCGGGCATTTTTGCAAACAAAGAAATTTGCTCTATAATATATAAAACCTATATAAGAAATGAAAAATTATTTGGAAAACTGAAGAAGTATCTTCTAAGGGGAAAATAGAGTAAAGCGATTGTTACTGAAAGCTCAGTCCTTTTTTCCCAATGCCAATTCAATAACAAAGACAAGATTTGGGGAAAAGGAAGTTTGATTGCTTTGCCAGCCAAGAAGAAACACAGGGGATTCCTGTCGCAGAATCTATGGTTCTAACCATCAGGGGAAACAGAGGGCCTTTAAAGAGGTGATTCAAAGGTTACATTCCAGCTGTGCCCTGTCAGGGGTCATGATTCACTTGTAGCCTTGAGAGATAAAACTATTTTTTAGGTCTTCTGATACCACCCCTGAAGTCTGAATTATTTCGTTTCTGTGGTCTGTGTGCTTAAGGATAGATAACCCGGCCTAGGATGGGAAGAAGGCTAATCTTTCTTCTCCTAAGACTAGGGAAGAGGGGAAGGCAAAGAGAAAGAAAAAATATGTAACAGCTTTAAAATAAGCTGCAGTGGCAGAGCAGCAATGGTCATGTGCAAAGCATGAAATAAAACTCTGTTACAGGATGTCTATATTATATATATATATATTCACCATTATATCTCATCTCATTGTACAGAAGTATATGTTTTTTTTTCAAATTATCTCTCAAGAAGTAAAAAATATCACAGAGTAATGACTGAGAGATCTATTCTTCTTTCTCTAGTACCCAGACCTCCATAGCATATTCTGTCAGAAACTCCTAAAAGATCTCTCACCACGTGTACTTAGGAGAGACAAGAGCAGGACCACAAAACTCCCCTGTATCTCCCTCCACTGATTCCTGAGGAACAGAAAGCCGTTACTCCTTAAACCCAATGTTTTAAATACAAGACAAGTTTTTTAAAAACTACAAAGTTTTCTCCCATGCTTTTTTAGATGTGGCTTTCATAACGTATCAGAGCAGGTAACTCAGGTATAATGACCCTCATTACACTGACACCAAAATCAAGCAAGAGTTATGTCAGCAAGTTAGTGTCACAGGAGAGTGGGGAGCTGAAGCTCTAAAGCTTGGTTCTTGTGTCCTGATGAAAGAAAGTTTAAAGTCAGACACACACACACAACAAAAAGTCAAGCAAGAGAATTTATTTTATTTTATTTTTTAAATTTTTTTCTAATTAGTTGTACATGACAGTAGAATGCATTTTAACACATTGTACACAAATGGAGCACAACTTCTCACTTCTCTGGCTGAACATGGTACAGAGTCACACAGGTAGTATAGTCATACATGTACATAAGGTAATAATGTCTGCCTCATTCCATCATCCTTCCCACCCCCAAAACCCTCCACTACCCTCACTCCCCTCTGCCCAATCCAAAGTTCCTTCATTTGTTCCTACCACTCCTTATCAGAGAAAACATTTGACCTTTGGTTTTGGGGGGTTTGACTTATTTTGCTTAGTGTGATATTCTCCAACTCCATGCATTTACCTGCAAATGCCATAATTTCATTCTTCTTTAAGGCTGAGTAATATCCCATTATGTATATATACCATATTTTCTTTATTCATTCATCTGTTGAAGGGCATCTAGGTTGGTTCCATAGTTTAGCTATTGTGAATTGAGTTTCTATAAACATTGATGTTGCTGTGTCACTGTAGCATGCTGATTTTAAGTCTTTGGGGTATAAGCTGGGAAGTGGGATGGCTGAGTCAAATAGTGGTCCATTCCAAATTTTCTAAGGCATCTCGATACTGCTTTCCATAGTGGTCGCACCAATTTGCAGTCCCACCAGCAATGTATGAGCGTATCTTTTTCTTCAACACTTATTGTTCCTTGTATTCTTAATAATTGCCATACTTACTAGAGTAAGATGAAATCTTAGAGTAGTTTTTATTTTCATTTCTCTAATTGCTAGAGATGATGAACATTTTTTAATATGTTTGTTGATCAATTGTATTTCTTCTTCTGTGAAATGTCTGTTCAGTTCCTTGGCCCATTTATTGATTGGGTTATTTGTTTTTTGGTGTTAAGTTTGAGGTTTTTATATAACCTAAAGATTAATGCTTTATCAGAGGTGCATGTGGTAAAGATTTTCTCCCATTCTATGGACTTTCTCTTAACCTTATTGATTGTTTCCTTTGCAGAGAGGCAGCTTTTTAGTGTGAATTCATCCCATTTATTGATTCTTAATTTTATTTCTTGCCATTTAGGAGTCTTGTTAAGGAAGTCAGGTCCTAAGCAGACATGATGAAGATTTGGGCTGCTTTTTCATCTATTAAATGCAGGATCTCTGTTCTAGTGCCTAAGTCTTTGATCCACTTTTAGTTGAGTTTTGTGCAGGATGAGAGAGGGTTAACTTCATTTTGCTACATTTGGATTTCCAGTTTTCTCAGCACCATTTGTTGAATAAGCTACCTGTTCTCCAGTGTGTGTTTTGGGTGCCTTTGTCTCATATGAGATAATCATATTGTTTGTTTCTGTGTCTTCTATTCTGTACCATTGGTATACATGTCTATTACCATGCTGTTTTTGTTACTATTGCTCTGTATTATAGTTTAAGTTCTGATATTGTGATGCCTCCTGCTTCATTCTTTTTGCTAAGGATTGCTTTGGCTATTCTGGGTTTTTAATTTTTCAAATGAATTTCATGATTGCTTTTTCTAGTTCTATGAAGAATATCTTTGGGATTGTAGTAGAAATTGCATTAAACCTATAAAGCACTTTTGGTAGTATGGCCATTTTGACAATATTAATTCTACCTATCCAAGAGCATAGGAGATCTTTCCATCTTCTAAGGTCTTCTTCAATTTCTTAATTTAGTGTCCTGTAGTTTTCATTGTACAGGTGTTTCACCTCTTTTGTTAGATTGATTCACAATACAGTTTTGTTAGATTGATTCACAATAGTTTTTATTCTCTCTCTCTCTCTCTCTCTCTCTCTCTCTCTCTCTATATATATATATATATATATATATATATATATATATATATATATATAAATGGGGTGATTTTCTTAATTTCTCTTTTAGAGGGCTAATCACTGATGTGTAAAAATGCATTTGATTTATGGGTATTAATTTTGTATTCTGCTACTTTGCTGAATTCATTTATTAGTTCTAGAAGTCTTCTGGTGGAATTTTTTGGATGTTCAAAATATAGAATCAGCAAACAGTGGTAGTTTGAGTTCTTATTTTCCTATTTGTATCACTTTAAGAGAATTAGTTAATAAGTGAAAGTAAAATGACAGTAAATAAAACTCAAGCAGAGAGAACTTTGGAGTGGGTTGTCATGGAGCAGAGCAAGACAAAAGAAACAATGCTGTCTCCAAATTTATTGCTGTTTGATGTTTTTCGGGAGAACTGGGTTCCACCTTCTGCAGTCTTCACCAATTCAGATGTTTATCTCCTCCTTCATATTGGGTGAGGAGTTTTTGACCTTCATTTGTCCTCTCCAGAACTATGACCAACCCATCAGGGACTTCATCAAAGTTAATCTTACTTTACTTCAGGTGCTGAAATTAATGACGAGACAAAATTCCTATTAGTGCAACTGCACTATAAATGACATTTCCCTTCTGAAAAAAGTTGAAAAACCTATGACCATAAATCCTAACTTTACAATGACCTCAATAGACCCTGCCAGGAATTACCATCATTGATCTTTCCTTTTTGCTGTGTTTGTTAATTGGCTCCCTTTATTTCCTTCTGTTTATTCTCAGGGTTAGTATACCCGTTGTTGTTCTATAAATTGCTTTATTGTTCATTAAAGACAATTTCAAAGAAACCAATGACCCTGCTATGTTATTGGTTCACATTTCAATACTCATTACTATTACCTACCATAAAGATCTCCAAGTTTCTTCCACAAAATTAATGTGAACATTGTCCAACATTGTTAAAATCAACTTTTTAGAACTCTATAAATCAACCAAAGGCTCATAGCAATCCAGGGAATGTGTATTCAAGGAAAAATAGGTGAATGTTGGTAATAACAGTGCCTTTTATGGTTTTTAACTTGGCCTAGTCACATCTCTCTCTCCCTAGCTCTGTGGTACCCTTTAAACCCATCCTAGTAGGTGTGAAAAAATGCAGGCCCTGAAAAGGCATTTGTGACTCCCCAAAGGCTCACCCTAGAGAATTTCCATTATCTGATCAGCCTGGAAATTCTCTGGAAACATCCATTTACAACATCTGTCTTTATTGGACCTAAGGCAGCATTCACTCATTGTGAACAACATTCCTATCCCCCACCTCATGTATTTTTCTAAAACATTTGGTGGCAATTGTTTAATATCTAAATTGCCTAAGGTGATGATACAGCTGAAGCAAAAAGAAGCTGATCACAAAACTTAAAAGGGAAAAATGGGAAATAAAGTCAAAGGACTTTAGAAGAACCTCAAAATATTCCTGGCAATGGGGAAGGTCATGTGCATATGCAGAACTGAGAGCACACTCAGGAAAAACCCAAGAGACTCCAGGATCTCATCTCTGGCTGACCTCAAAGGTACACACAACCAGGAGGTGAAGGCCAAGGCAGAGTTGCAAACTACCTACCAGAGTGAGGAAGACAGATCTCAAGGCACACATAGAACCACCTAGCAAACTCTGGGAGACTTATTGATTTAAATCTAAAGAAACATTTAAAGAAACTTCTGTCTAACCAGTATCTGACCACTAAGCTCGCTGAGCAGAAATTTCAGAGGCCACCTATTGACAAACAATATACTTTATAGGATTAGTTCTAAAAAGTCACTAAAGAAAAAAACATTTTTGAAATATGAAAAAAATAAGGATGTGATTTGCAGAATTGCTGAACTATATATAAAATGTCCAGTTTTCAACCAAAAGGAAAAAAAGACATGCAAAGAATATGAAAATGTGGTCAATAAGCAAAGGGAATAGAAAGCAATAGAAACTTTCTGAAAAAGCTCAGACCTCGGATTGCTTTAATAAAAGGTTTTAAATAACCTGCTTTAAATATGTTTAAAGAACTTAAGGAAAGCCTCATATAAAGAATAAAGAAGAGTATGAGAACTGTGTCATACTAGATAAAGTACATCAATAAATAAAAACTATGATTATGAATGTGATTATGATTATAATCATCATCATCATCATCATCATCATCATCATCATCATTTATATTTTGAGACTGGGAATTGAATCCAGGTGTGCTTAACCACTGAACAATATCCCCAGTCCTTTTTTTAAAAACTACAAAAGATCTCTTAAATTTATTTCTCTTATCTTACTGTAATTATATATATTTTGACAAATATCTCTTCATCCCTTCTCCTACATCCAGTCCTTTTTTAATATTTTTTTTTAAATTTTATTTTGAGACAGGGTCTTACTAAGTTGCTTAGAACCTCACTAAGTTGCTGAGGCTAACTTTGAACTCGCAATCCTCCTGCCTCAGCCTCCCAAATATTGTAATTACAAGAGTGGTCCATATCACCAGCAAAAATTGTTATTTTTTTAAAAAAAATAGAAATTCTGAAATTGAAAGGCAAGGTAGCTTAATTGAAAAATTTACTGAAAGGTGTCAAAAGTAAATTTAAAATGGAAGAACAAATAACCAGTGAACTTGAAAACAGGTCAGTTGAAATTATACATGCCAAGTGATTGAAAGGAAAATACACAGAGACTTACAGACCTGAGGGACACCATCAAGCGTACCAGCATACACATGTTGAGAGTCACAGAAGAGGAGAAAAAAAGAGCGGGACAGAAAGATTATTCAAAGTGACCAAAACTTTAAGAAATGTCATGAAAAATGTGAATCTGCCTGTCTACGCTTAGCGAGTCCATATCGAAACATATCATAATCAAGTTGCCAAAAGCCAAAGACAAGGGACTGTGAAAGTAAAAAATAAAACTGACCATGATATATTGGAAGTCCTCAGTAAGATTAATACTGAGCTCACAACTGAAATCATGGAGGCCAGAGGGCAGCGAACTGACATTTTCAATCAAGCAAAAAATAAAAAGGTCAACCAAGAATTCCTTACATAGGAAAGCTATCCTTCAAAAATTAATAGTAAAGTAAGACAAACCTAGTTTTATTTTTTAAACTGAGAGAGTTGTAAATAGTGTATCTATATTATACCAAAAAGGAGCTTGGTGTGGTGATACTCGCCTGGAATCCCAGCTACTCAGAGCCTGAGGTGGGATGATCACAAATTTGAGGTCAGCTAGGGCGACTTAGCCAGATCCTGAATCAAAATACAACGAAATGATATAAAAAAGGGGTGGGGATGTAGCTGAGTGCTTACCTAGTATGTGGGAGTGCTGGGTTCAATGCCCAGTTCCCCCAACCACACTCACTCACACACAAAAGGGATCCTTAGAAAGAAATTAAATGACACTGGAAAGTAACTCAAATCCACAGGAAGAAATAAGGAACACTGGAAAAGGTAGAAACAGGTAAATATAAAAGATAGTATAATAAAGCTATTTTTCTTGTATTTTATTTAAAATACAGCTACATAAAATAATTACAAAACTGTTTTAACAGGCTTATAAAGTATAAAGATATAATTTCTATGATAATAATAGCACAAAGTTACGGAGAGAGAATGGAGCTATATAGAACCAAATTTTTAATATGTTATTAAAATTAAATTGGCATTAATCCAAGCTATATTGTTATGAAATTGGATGCTAATTGTAATCCCCAAGGCAACCATTAAGAAAATAATTCAAATTATAATAAAAGGAAGTGACAAGAAATTTTAAATGGTAAACTTCAGAAAATCAAGTGCAAAAATAGGCAATAAAAGGTCAATAGAGGAACAGAAAAGACATAAGATGTATGGAAAACAAGCAGCAAAATGAGAGAAATGTTAACTCACCATATTATAAATTGCATTAAGTATAATTAGTTATTCTAATGAGAAGGCTAGAGTTGGAAAAATGAATGGGAAAAATAAAAAACATGATTCAAGAACACGCTACAAGAGATGCACTTTAAATCCAAATACAACAGCTCAAATGGGAATCACTTGAAAATGAAAGAATGGGAAAAGATTTGCTATGCAAACAGTGGCTAAGAACAGGTAAGCCTAATCTAATAACATATGAAATATCCTTTCAGACAAACACTGTTATTAGAGACAAAGAAGGACATTTCATAAAGAAAAAGTGTCAACCAAAAGGAAGACATAGCAACTGTGAAAATAACAGCCCCAAACAACACATACCCAAAACAGATAGCAATTGTTGTAATTGAAGGGAGGAATAGACAATTTAAAATTAACAACTGAAGACTCCAATGAGCCACATTTAATAATGGAGAGAAGAAGAAAGTTGCATGATTCACTTCTCAATTTCAAAACTTACTGCAAAGCTGTAATAATCAACACAGTGTGGTGGTGGCATGAGAATGGACGTATAGATCAATAAGGTGAAAATTAAACTGAGTTTTAATTTAAATTATTATTTATTTAATTTTAAAGAATGATTATTTAATTTTTGATTAGAGTGTCAAAATCATTTGATGGGGTATGACATGTCTTTTCAACAAATAACTTTGTGATAATTGGAGGTCCTCATTGAGGATACCCTATCTCACACCATACTAAAGCAATAAAAATAGATGAAAGAACTAAATGTAAACTATAAAGCCCTTAAAAGGAAATAAAAGAAAACATTGATGTAAATTTTCATGAGCTTAGATTTAGGCAATATTTTTTGAAATATGACACCAAAAGCACAAACAACAAAATATGGAAAATTAGAAGTGTTGGAGTAGATATGGGAAAATTGAACACCCCCCCCCCCGTATTACTTGTAAAACATGTTAAATGGTACAGATCCTTTAAAAAACAGGTCATCAATTCATCAAAAAGTTAAACATTAAGTTGTCATGTGATCCAGCAATTTTATGCCTACGTGTGTACCCAAAAGAACTGAGTCATTTACCCCTAGACAAACAGGTACACAAATTTTCACTCATTAGTCATAATGAACCCAAACTGGAAAGTACACAAATACCTATCAACTGGTGAATGGACAAATAAAATGTAGTATATGCAACAAAGAAGTATTGTTCAACCATAAAGAAGCATGCATTATGGATACCTGCTACAACATGCATGAATACTGAAAACAATATGTTAAGTGAAATAAGGCAGACACAAAGGGCCACATAAAATACGTTTCCTTTATGAAATATGTAGAATAGGCAAATATAAAGAAATAGAAAGTAGATTAGTGATTGCTAAGAGTTGCTTTGAGATAGGGATGGGGAGTGGCCCCTTTGGAAGGGTTGCATTCATGATGAAAATTATTAGAAATTTGATAATGGTGATGGGTCATGACCCTTTGAATATATTTACAATTAACTGTATGCTTTAAAAGGATGACTTTTAGAACATTTGCATTAAAGCTCAACTTTATTTAAAAAAAACATTTATCAAAAGCCCAAAGTACACTGTTATATTGCGTGCATTTACAAAAATGTAACAACAAATCCCACTATTACAATGTACCAATAAGAAGCCGGGGTGGGGGAGATCTCGTTTACTCTCACAACAGCAATCCTATGACAGAGGTATATATTTTCCTCCAATTTACACAACAGAATTTGAGGATTACAGAATTTAAGTTTTCCAAGGTCATCAAGTACCATTTCTCTGTTGCCAATGGAAGAAATTTTGAAATAAAATAATTCCAGATAGTCTATTTTCTAAGATCCCAAAGGCAATACATTTTGTTTGGATTTATTGCTCTTTGTTTTGATGTTTTTATTTATTTGATTATTTCCAAATATTGGTGTCTATAATTTCAATTTTATAGATCAGGAAACTAAGTTTTGGGGATTTAAAGTAAAATACCCAAATACAAGCAGTACTAGAATGGCAGTACTAGAATTTGAACTCAATGAATCTGTTAAAAGGAAGAAAAAGATATTTTTAACCATTTCAGCCCTTGGGAGTTAGAATTAGGCAAAGCCCTATTTTCTTCCTTTTTTAATACATTTATTTATTTGTTTATTTATTTATTTATATGTGATGCTGAAGATTTAACCCAGTGCCTCACACATGCCAGGCAAGTGCTCTACCACTGAGTTACAACCCCAGCTCAGCCCTATTTTCTTGTACCACTGGATTTTTTTAATATTAAAAAAGCAATAATAGTCACACTACTATTAGGCAACTTCGTTTAAAATGTCCACTATTTATGTGACATTTCATAAAAAGTGAAACTATAAGGTGCAGATATCAAATTGGTGGTTGCCATCTTGGGGCAGGACTGAGAAGAGGAATAGACTACACAGGAACACAAGGTAACTTTTGACTTTTTAAAAAATAATTTATTGCAATGTTAGGGATTGAAATACCACTGAGCAACATCTTCAGCACTTTTTATTTTTCATTTTAAGGAATGGTCTCGCTAAGCTGCCTTAAACTTGTGATTCCCCTGCCTTAGCCTCCCAAATTACTGGAATTATAGGCATATGCCACTGTGCCTGACTGACAAAGTTAACTTTTGAGGTGACAGAATTGCATCTTCATCATGGTGGTTACAGGTGATGTGCATTTGTCAAAACTCAGAACTGCTCAAGAAAATATATGAAATGTTACTAAAAGTAAATTTTACCTCAACAACATTGAATATCAATAGGATTGATGACATCCTAGGCTTTTGTGTGGATTACAGATAGGGCAGTAAGGTGACCCAGGTCACAATAAGATAAGTAAATCCCAAGAACAAGAACCCTCTACCATGCCTATATCCTCCAAGAAAACCATTACCATATTCTGGAGCTGTGGTGTGAAAATCTTCTCTCTTTAATCTTATTTCTCCAGCAAGTATATAAAATTCTTTTAGAAACTATTTCCCTTAGTGGTTTTTCACTGAGAGAGAGAAAAAGAGAGAGAGAGAGATCTAAAGACAGATATATTAATAGCCACATTTTTTAGCAAAAAGTGTCACATTAGCACATTAGTGTCCCATGAGATTAGAAAGTCAAAACAATTAATGCACACACAGAAAACTTTGTTGTTGTTTAGTCTGGGTTTCCTACCCATCATATCCAGAACACTGGGAAGAGGGAGTCTTAGTAATCAGATGTTATAAGAATACAGGCAGGAATGACATACTAGCTGGTAGTCCCAGACCTGCTGTTTGGGGTTCCCAGAAGGATCTGTCTGTAGACTTCATAAGAAATGAGTCAGCCCAGGCTGAATTCTTCTCTTCAGTAAAGCAGGAAGTCACTCTGTAAACCCATACACACAAACACACACACACACACACAAAGTGACTCAACAAAATGTGAGTAGTTGAAGAAAGGCAGATAATTGAAATAGGCAGTTGTCACTAAGTCACATCTCGAAACCTGATTGTTAAATTAGTATTCTAGCAAATAGCATCACACTTATTATGTGCCTAGCACCATTCTATCAAGTCTTAATCTACTGAAAATAAAACCTACAGAGTAGGCATTGTCTCCATATGAAAAACAATGAAACTGAAGCACAGGTGAATAAAGACTTCTCAAAATCACAAAGCCTGTAAGTGGCAATGCCAAGATTTGAATCTAGCCAAAAGTTCCCTGCTCATTACTAATGTATGCTGCATTTTTATGATTACATTACAGTGTTCAGATGCAGATGAGGCTTGGGATATGGCTAAGTTGTAGAGCACTTACCTGGTTTGTGTGAGACCCTGGATTCAATCCCCAGGGCCAAAAAGAAGAAAGGAGGAGGAGGAGGGGGATGAGGAGGAGGAGATTATTTCACATTTATCTACATGTGCGTACATAGGTGTCGGTAGTATATATCAAAACCTACAGATAAAAAGAGAGATAGGATAAATGGATGACTAGAAGAGTGGGTAATGGTTGAGTAAAAAGATGAATGGATGGAAGAGACGCACATCTGTTAGGCTTGTGCTGCTGTGATCAAAACAGCCAACAAAAATAACTTAAGGAAGAAAAGTTTATTTTGGCTCACGTTTCAAAGGTTCAGTCCATGGTTGGCCAACTCTGTGGCTCTGGGCCCAAGGTGGGATAGAACTTCATGGTGAAAGGACATGGCAGAGGAAAGCAGCTGCTTAGGACATGACAACCATTTAGCAGAGAATTCTGCTCACCAGAAGGAGCACCCCCCTGCCACACCTGAGTATTAGATTTCTAACCTGCAGATCTTCAGCAGAAAGAGTGTATGTTGTTTTAAGCCATTAAAGTTTGTAGTAATTGACTTACTGTGGCAGTAGAAAGCTAACACAGATATATAGTCAAAATGTGCATATGAACTGTGGATAACATAAATATATTAATATTAAATTTTCTGATTTTGATTGATAGGAAAAAATCATATATATGAGAAAGTTCTTATTTTTAGAAGTTACAATCTGAAGTCAATAAGGATAAATAGGCCCAAAGTCTCTAACTCACTTTCAATGGTTCAGGTTAAAAAACACATAAAATAGTGTGTGTGTGTGTGTGTGTGTGTGTGTGTGTATAATATATATACCTTTATGAGATCTAAATACATATTCACATCTCCTACATAGATATGCACAAATATGTAAATACATATTTATTTTTATCTCTTACATAAAATAAAGATTTATATATTGTGCAAAGTACATATTTACATATTGTATTTACATATTTATTGAGAGAGAATAGTAAAGCCAACAAAACAAATTGCAAGCATTTCATGAATCTGGGTAAAGCATATAATGGAGATTTCTTTTATTATTCTTGCAATTTTCCTGAAAGTTTGAATTGTATCAAAATAGAATGTGACCCACAAAAACAATTTTAAAATCTTGGGAAACTGAAGAAAAGGCTCCAGGACTTATTAGTCCCTAAAGGGCAACACTGAGCCCCAATTCAAAAGCCTGGCCTTCAATGTCATATACAGAAGCAAACAGTAAGAACCAGTGGAAATAATGGCATTTGTTGACACATTTCAACTGAAGGGAGAAGGTCATCATGTCTGCATGGGCAATTATGTGGGCATTCTTCAGTGTTTCTCCCCAAAGTGTATTGTTATAGTTAAAGCTTCATCCCGGGGTCTCATAAACTGACTTCCAGACCACTCATGTATAATCAAATCAAGCCTTTATTGAAGCACACCGGTGGCGGCTGACCAAAACATAAAGCTGTTCCCCTGATCAGCCCTGAACAATTGCAAGGGCACTCCTTATAAGCCTGAAAACTGCAAAAAGGGATGTTTGGGGGTCTAGCCAATGCAAGCAAGCCAGGTTACAGAAGCGGGACAGTGCAGTCAAGCGGAGGGAAGCCTAACCAATCACAGTTAGCCCAGTCACCCCAGTTACAGAAACAGAGCCCCGTTACCCTAGTTACAGAAACAATACCCCATTAGGTAGTTTCGTGTTCTCAGAGATTTCTATAACAAAAGGAAAAGAACATTTTGCTCCAGTCATGACTCTTCTACTTGGCATGGTTGTTTTACAGGTTGTTTGCTTCTACTACCACATTCCCCACTGGTTTTAGTAGGTTTGATGTCAGTCTTACACATCATTAGGCCTCAGTTTTTGTTCCATCCTTCTGTGTCTAAGGGACTATTCTGGGCTCACAAGACCATAAGTCTGACCTCACCTACATTCTTGTGTATATGGTTTAGGAGGGTTTTTAAGAGTAGGTTTTTAATATCCTACAGGGATATTAAAGGGTTTTTAATATCCTACAGTAATACCAATCAGGAGAAGGGACTAGGGGGCCAACTACGGCTGAACTGATGGTAGTCAACCAAGGGGACCGTGAGAATAGGTTTTTGGAACCAATTGTCTGAAGTTTAAATTTATATCTATTTGATATATTTCCTGTGATAAGAGCTGCAGTTTCTAAAGCAGTAGATCCAGCTATTCCCAGACCAGCCAGGAGGGGAACTAAAATGGGGGCAGCCAGTCTATGTTGATAAATCAGTGGGGCCTGGCCTTTTAATAAGTCCAGGTGTTCTTTTCCCTTTACTCCATCAAAATAGTAGGTTACATAGTTCAGAGTTATTGACAGTTTGGAGATTTAGTCAAGGAGTTTGAAGTGGGACTCGGGAAGCACAATTTTTGGTGAATGGGGAGTTGTCCCACTTATAAGTTGGGCTGTGGAAGCAAGTGTCTCTTTCTGGGAGATCACCCAGGGTGATCTTGGGAGCAGTTTCCCAGGTACATCTTCCTGAGCTAGACATATTGGCGAACATCTATGTTGACTGTAATTTTTTCTCTGATATTAGGAACCTCCAATTGCCGTAAGGGAAAAGGGCGATGACTGTTCATGCTACTTCCAGCTGAAAGGCGGGTGGCGATGTGCAGTGGGCAAGCAGTTTGGAGTCCCTTTTTAGAAACTGAGTGGGTCAAGGAGTCCATGGTAAAAATCTGGCTCAGGAAGAACAGGATGTAAAGTCACCTGGGTGGGCACTTCAATGAGAGAAACAAAAAGACATGAGTGCTGAAGTAAGGTTAATACAAAATAGCAGTTGTAGCATCTGGAACCTGTCTGTGAATATCATGAAAATGATAGAAATTAATAATTGTTTACCAGGAGGCAGAAGACCTGAGAAAATGTCCCC
Source organism: Marmota flaviventris (assembly GCF_047511675.1). Taxonomy (NCBI): domain Eukaryota; kingdom Metazoa; phylum Chordata; class Mammalia; order Rodentia; family Sciuridae; genus Marmota; species Marmota flaviventris. The sequence goes on from NC_092499.1 coordinate 155,371,542, forward strand.
ATAACAAGGCCTAACAAAGCCTAATAAGGCACTTTTTTTAGGGAACATAAGTCTTTAACATTGTCAGAATTATCAGGAATGTAGACACAACATTTAGTTAAATTAGTTAATGTCATCTGATTTTTGTAAAAATACCTTTTTGGCATGACCACTGTGTTAAGTAAAGATCCTTTTGTTACTTAAGGCTAGATAATTATATTAATAAACATTGATTACATCTACCTGTGTAGGAAGTTAGGAAGATCTGTAGGCCTTAAACTGACTAAAAACTTCTGGCAGTTTTTTATTGTTAGTTATCAGGCATTTTTGCCTAAGAATTTTTCTGTTGTTGCCTCTAGTATTTCTTATTTTGGGGGATGCTAACACTAGTGTACATTTTAAGTTACATTAAAATAACTGTTGTTTCTTTTTAAATGTCCAGGAATGGCTGTGCTTTGGTTTTAACTGTTTTTGCTAGGTGTTTAAGACCAAGCTGGTCAAACTGACCTTGTTTCTATCTATTGGTAAGAGTCAGCTGAGTTTCCTTGGAGGACATTTTTGGGGAACGTGTGAGTGAGTAGCATTTTAGCTCTGTTAGCATCATCTGCATTAGGATGAGTCAAGGTCTTGCTGACCATATGGCTTCCCTTGGAAGCATCAGGCATGTCTCCTTTTTAAATGACCCTCCTCTTTTGCAGCATGTACACTCGTTGGCTTTCTGTTCTCCAGGGGTCTCATTAATCTCCCTTATCGGGAGGTTATGTGGCCCAGAGTTGCAAAGCTTTTCCCCCTGTCCTGGGTTCAGGCTGACTTAGAGGGCAAGAGCTAAATATTGGTTTCTTTGGCCCCTTTCTTTTAACCTTAATATTTAAGTTTGGCCTTAAACATCCAGCAAGTCAGTTTTACCAGTTTTAAAGTAAGAATGCTTCTAGAACATCCTTATCAATGTGACTTATTTATCTGGTTCTAATTTTTGTTTCTAATTTCAGAATTCACAAATTCTCATTTAGATAGAAAAACACTATTTTAGTTTCCAGGCATGATCACTACCTCTACAATTTCAAATCATAACCTTTTCAGGTGTACTGTGTTTTTCATATTCCTATAACTCTTTTCCCCATTACCAAATAACATATTCTACACTTAAGAGCAATTATTCTAAATGCTTTTTACCCATAGGAAGGACAAAGCAATGGCAGAAGGAAAATGAAATATTGTTAGAATTTAAGTAAAAAAAAAACAGGCTCCCTTAAGCTATAAAGGTTTTCTGCACATTCTCTGACTATCTCCCAAACTACTCAGCTCACTCAGAAATTTTCAGTCCAAGATACAGAAAGCTGTCATGCCCTTTTGTGTGGTGGATACTTGGACCCTACCTTCTTAGAAGCCATGTGTTCCTTAGGTCATAAGGACCTGTTTGTACTCAGTGTCATTCGTCATAGTGCCCTGACCAGGAACACAAATCCCAGAGCTGACCTTTGAATGTGCTGTTGTTAAATGATCCTTCTCCCCATTTCAATCCACATAAATCTTTCTGATATTCCAACTGCAATCCCATTCCCAACTCATGACTTCTTCAACCCTGGCCAGTCCTGGCTTCTTCCTCTGCTTTGGACACAGAATATTGTTCTATCCAATGAAATCCCTTAATAGATATGGCCCTGTATTGTGCTTAGTTATTCATGAACCTTGAACTTCTCTCCCATTTCATTTAATAGAGGTGTATTAGTCAGCTTTCCATCACTGTAACAAATACCTGAGAGAATTAGTACATAAAGAGGAAAGGTTTGGTTTGGCTCACAGTTTCAGAAGTGTCTGTCCATGGTTGCTTGACCCCATTACCTTTGGTCTTGTTGTGAGGCAGCACATCATGGTGCAAGTGAGTGGTAGACGAAACTGCTCACGTAATGGCAGCAAGAAAGCAAAGAGAGAAACCAGAAGGAGTCAGGGTCCCACAATTCCCCTCAAGGGAATGCCCCAGTGACCTACCTTCCTCCCAGCAGGTTTCAGCTTCTAAAGGTTCCATTGTGTCCCAGTAGTACCAGAGGACAGGGACCAGTCTTCATCAAATGGGCCTTTCAGGGACATTCAAGATCTTCCAAACTATAGCATATAGTAATGGTCAGGCTACTCTTCCCAGAGGATTTGATCCTGAGAGGAAGGACTCAGTTATGCATGCCCTGATTTTGAATATCGGGTGAGCACAGAGACTCTTCTCTGTTGACTAGAAGTAACTGTATTATCCAGTCAGGCTGCAGGGAGCCCAGTGTCTTTCAACAGGAACCCAGAGTGGGCTTCTAGTCCTTTTTTCTCTGTGAGCCCCGATTGGTATCAATCTTTAATGTAAAGTAAATCAAGTTCTCTCAGCAGCTCCTTTACAGGGTTAAGAAAACTCTTATTGTGGACATAATTATTATTTCATATCCATAGTAGAAAAAGAAAACCTTTTTCTTTTTTTGCATATAAGAAAGTAGAAAACCTTTATTGGATTGTATACATGTATCCTTTACCCTGACATTTAAAAAAATGTTTCTTGTATGATATTTTAATTTCTGAAATTATGTCATTTTTATGGCAAATGAAACAAAGCCAATGTTGTATTTTTTTTTAAATGTCTCCTCTCAGGTGTATTATGCTCTCATGAAGATATCCCACTCTGAGCCCCTTCCCTGATTCAAACACACATACAGAAAACTGAGCACACATCTCTGAGGCACTTTTTTTATTTTCGTAAAATATACACAACTTATAACTTACCATTTCAACCACTTTTAAGTGTGGAGTTTAGCAGCATTCAGTATATTCACACTGCTGTACAATCTATCACCACCATCAATCTAGAGAATTGTTTCATTTTCCCAAATGAATCTCTACACTCTAAACTGTAACTCCCCACTTCCGCCTTCTCCCAGTCCTTGACAACCACTATTCTACTTTATGTCTCTATGAATTTGCCTACTGTAGTACCTCATATAAGTAGAATCATATAATATCTATATTTTTGTGTGACCTTATTTCATTTACATAGTTTCCTCAAGGTTCTTCCATGTTGTGGCTTATATTGGAATTCATTCTTTATTAAAGCTGAATGATATATCACTTATGTAAATACCTCATTTTGTTTACCTGTTCATCCATTGAAAGACACTTAAATCAATCCCACATCTTGGCTATTGTGAATAAAGCAACAATGAACATGAAGCACAAATATCCATCCCTGCTTTCAATTCTTTTGGATAAATACTCCAATGTGGAATTACTGAATCATGTGGTAATTCTGTTTTGGTTTTGGAGGAACCACTTACTGTTTTCTGTAGCAGGCACCTTTTTATTTCCTACAGCTAGTACTCAAGGGTTCCAATTTTTCCATATCATTACCAACACTTGTAATCTTCTGATTTTTTAAATGATAGCTGTCCTACTGAGTATCAAGTGATATCTTATGGTTTTTGATTTACACTTCCTTAATCATTGGTGATGTTGCATATCTTGATGTGTGCTTGTTAGTCATCTGTACATCTTATTTGGAGAAATGTTCATCTAAGTTCTTTTGTCTATATCTCATTGGGTTTTTTGTTGCTGTTGTTGAGTTGTGGCGGTTCTTTCTGTAGTCTAGATATTAATTCCATATCAAATAGTGCTTTACAAATTTCTCTGCCCCTTCTTTTAGATTGCCTTTTTAGTTTCTTGAAAGTATGCTTTAATATACAAAAATTTTTAATTTTGAAGAAGTCCAATTTAGCTATTTTTTTCTTTTGTTATCTTCACTCTTGGTATCATATTACAGAAATAATTGTCAAATCCAATGTTATAAGTCTTTTCCCTTATTTTTTCTTCTAAGATTTTATAATTTTGGACCTTAGGTTTAGGTGTTTGATCCATTTTAAGTTAATTTTTTTTATATAATGCAAAGTGAAGGTCCAATTTCGGTTTTTTTTTTTTTTTGTTTTGTTTTGTTTTGTTTTTTGCATGTGGGTATTTAGTTTTCCTAGCATGATTTGTTAAAAAAAAGACTGTTTTTCTCTATTAAATGATCTTGGCACCTTTGTTGAAAGTCATCTGACTAAATATGAAAGTTTATTTCTGGGGCCTCCTATTTACTGGTGTTTGGTCTGTCTTTATGACAGTGCCACATTGCTTTGATTACTGTAAATTTATAGTAAATTTTTAAATCATGGTGAGAACTTTAACTTCATTCATCTTTTTCAATATTTTTTTGAAATATTCGTTCTCTATTTGCTTCTCCATTTCCTTTTTACTAAACAGATCACATTTATACACTATCACTTAATTGCTTTCTCCTTTTAACAGTGTGTCATGGACACCCTCATTAGTGAGTGGTGTACAAAAGTAAAATATCCCATCCCAAATATATTTCTCTGGCATATTTCTGGTTGGTTATTTAGAAAAAACAGACCTCTGTAGACATGGAAACAGAGCTGAAAAGTTTTCCTTTTATAAAAGAGGTTTAACACTATTTGTGTTAGTGAATAGCAAATGGGGAAAATGAATTTTCTATCTGACCTTTCCTTTCTGCCTGGGAAAGATCTTCTTCGCAGGAAGAAGAGATTGGAGTTCTGACATCTGATAGCACAAGACCATGGTGGATGTTACCAGGGAGATGTCATCTGCATCAGGAGGCAACACTTGCTTGCTGTTCACATCCTTCCCCAGCCTTCCACATACTCCCTCTCTCCAAATGCCCAAGCCCTGGACACTTGTTCATCTCCATGCAAGGTTCAGCCATCTTGCCTTTCTTGAGCTCCCAGGCTCACATACATAATAAGATTCTTATTTTTTTTTTTTCTATTATGCATCATTAGCTTATTTTATGGATTAAATCATCAAAATTTCAGACAGCAGAGCAAATTTAAAACTTCCCTACAGTGACTATGGAGATGATTATTTCTATACAAACTTAATTATGCTGAAATGAATCATGTCATAAATCTTTTTTTGGTTTATTTTTATTTCCCTTTTTAGTTACCTCCTTCTTTTCTCCTCTCCTTTTGCTTGGAACTGCTCCCCAATCCCACATTGGCTCTTGGGATCACCTGGGATCCTGGGATCACCAGGCACATGTGCATGTCACGGGAGCTGCAGCTCCAAACCTCGGTTCTTGTGTCCCAACAAAAGAAAATTTAGAGTCAGACATGAAAAGCCAAGCAAGATAATTTTGTTATGAACAAAAACAAAATGAGAGTCAAGCAAAGAACACTCAAGAGAGAGTGGATCATCTCTGAGCAGAGAACAACAAAGGAAAATTAATGCTGCTTACAAATTTATGACTATTTGACCTTTACCAGGAGAGTTGGGGTCCACCTTCTGCAGTCTCCACCAAGCCAATGTTTAACTCACTAAGGAGTTACAACAGACAGGGGAGTTTTTTACCTTAGTTGATCCTTTCCAGAATTGCCTTGGTGACCACCCCATCCAGAGGGGCTTCAGCTATAAGTCAATTCTATGCTAATGAGGGTACTGGGGTCAATGACCAGTAAACGTCATCTTATTTGCTTTCTTTTGCTAGTAAAGAAGTTTCCCTTCCGATATACTTTGAGAACCCAATTGTCACACATCCTAACTTAACAATGATCCCAGTTGACCCTGTCAGGAATTAGCCCCATCCATCTTTCCTTCTTGACAAATTTCTTAATCAGTTCCCTTTGTTTCCAGCTGTTTATTCTTAGGATTAATACACCTGTTGTTTTTCTATAAATTACTTAATTATTCATTAATCTTAAAAGCAATTAAAAAAAACCTGTGACCCTGCTATGTTATTGGTTTGCATTCCACTACCCATTACTAAATGGTTTTATTCATAAAATCGTACAAACTGCACATACAGAGCTGTCTATATGTTGGGCCTTCGCCCTCTTTTGTCTAATCACAGTTCAACCACACTTCTTTGCATTTTTGTCTCTATCAATAAAAAGCCTTCATGAGTGTTTGTTTTATTTTAATGACTATAATTTTCTAGTGTGGATAAATACGATTTATTATCAACATTGTCACAATATTGATATTATTTCCCCATTTCCAAGTATTGGCACCAAACACAAGCCTACAATAACACATCCTTAAATGTAAAACATTTCTATAATCTGGATAGTATTATTTCTGTAATATGAATTCCCAAAAGTGGAATTTCTGAGAAATTTATTTTCTATACAAAAACAAAAACAACAACAACAAAAACTTAACCTTGTTTCTATCAGCTGCAGATGAAGGTTCTCTTCTCCTACATTCTTCCAGTAATATATCTTACCATAACTTGAATAGCCAATACAGTTGATAGAAGTTTTGTTATGAAACTCTAGAAGCATAATAAGAGATTCCATGGAATTTTGAGCCATCTTAATATTTCCTCACTAAGAGAAAGAAGCAATATTTTAATACTTCTTGTATTAATCCCATAACACTCTGCAAAAGATGATGCGTCTGACTGAACTTTTCCGAGAATGAACAAAGTTCACAGATGTATGATTTGGTTTTAGTATCTAGTGATATTCCTGGGGAAATTATATATCATGGTGCAGTTCTGGCCTCAAAAAGAGGTCACTTGGAGCTTTAAAAATAACAGTGAATTCTGAAATACAGGCATATCAAAGGAGACCCCTTCGGAGGCAGGAAGGGCTAAATTAGAAGCCACACCTCCAGTGTATTATCCACAGGAAATACAATCCCCGTTATTCAGGTCAACTCATGTATCCAGTGAGTTATTAATTTAGTAAGCAACTTTTGAGCTTCACTGGAAGGGAAATTGACCACATTTGAAATTGGACAATAAGAGTTTTGGTGATCAGCCCTATCCCCCTAATGACAGATGTCACAGATCAACCATGGCACACTTCCTCTCTGACCTTGGACAGCCTGAGTATCTTTCTGCCCAAACTTTTAAACCCCTCTTTTACTACTCCACCTCACACAAACCCTGTCTCGTGAGGGAGCCACTTTCTTCCCAAATTATCAACACAGGATTACTACTATTATTATCCCAGCCAGAAAGTCAAAGTCAGGTGTGTTACCTGTGGCAGCTTGGGAGGCCACAGGCCATGAGAACCTTGGTACATCCCAGTGGGAGGTGCTGGGGAGCTGAAGTGGGGTTCAGGCTGGGGTTGCATAGTCTTAGGAGGGGTCAAAAGAAGCATAGGTTTTTTTCTGAATGTTGCCTAAAATGGAACAACTCTGATTGTTAGAAGTAAGCATGTCCGGTAGACCATAATTTGGGTATGTTTAGAGACACTGAGACACTCTCTGATGGGCATGGCTCTAATAAAAACCAGAAAAGATTGCTCCTATTGAAGTTGTTCCTGGGAGGCTTTCTTTGCCTGTTTTTATAAACTCAGAACAGTTGGCCAGAGCTTTACTGAGTTTATGATCACCTCTCATTGAGATTGAAACAAACTTTTTCTGCTTATAGTGCAGTTTATTTTTAAAAAATGTAAATTATGCAAAGTTCCAGGGAGCAATTGACATATTTCTGTTCTACAATTATCTTAAATGTTCTCATATACATGGTGCCAATAATTAATATTCTGTCATACTTATCTACCTCAAACATGTACTTTCACCCAGATGAATTCAGTGCATAATTTACATATCCCCACATCCGCAGGCTCTTTTGCTTCTTATGCTGGTCTTTCCAAACCTTATTCTGTCTCCCCTTGTATTTGCTAAACCATTGTGTGTTGCTAGAGTCATTGCTTTACACAAGGAGTGAGTTTCGGACATAGCAATTCAACTACTGGCCACCATTGCCCTTGTTAATCATCCTGCAGAGAAAATGACAAGTCTAACATGGGATCATGGCAGGTTTTGATTCCTTTCTTGGCATTGTAGAAATGGTGCCAACTATGAATTAGGTCTCAGTCATGTGGATGCCCTGGCATGATGCTTCCAGAAAAATCTTTAGCCAAGCATAGCCTTTGTGGTTATATTGAGAACTGTGTCCAAGTTTATCCAATAAAATAAATAAATAAATAAAAGTGACATGAATGAGATACGTGTGTCTCTTCCAGTATGTAGGCATATCCATATGAGATATGTATGTAACACACATATATATCTTATATATACACACATATAAATCACACAGGAAGATTTCTCTGTGTGTGCATTTCTTAAATAATTGATGCTCCTATTAAATGTGGTGGCTGCATGTTTTCCTCCTGCTGAAAATGGACAAATAAATCTTTTCTCAAGTCTTAAGAAGTTTTATTGTCATAAAGAGTGCTATTAATCAGGCATTCATTTTTCTAACAAATGTTGTCACAGATGATGAACTCAGATCAATTGTACTAAAATTAAAATCAATGATTTTGAAATACGACCTTCAAAGTTTACTTTATAATCAATAACAACAAAGAAAATGCAATATCTTTAGTTACTTTTGAATACATTTTGTAACCAGCTCATCCTGACATTTCACCAGACCGTACCGAGTTTAAAACAAGACTTTCAGAAGTACTTTTAAAAGATTGATTTGGGGGAGCCATATATAAGAAGCTAGAACACTTTCTAATTTGAGTTATCTCCAGATCAGAACCTTTCAGACATGCTCCATGCCTCTGTTTCAAATCTTCATTTACTCATATAATGAAGAAGATGCCAGATTTTAAAATGGCAATAATTCTCATCTTATATAATGGAGCTTTCCAAGTCTGCCTGTGTGTGGGAAGCTGAGCATCATTCTGAACTTTGATCAGGTTCTTCATTTCCCATGATGGATTTCATCTTAAAGGTGACAGTGCTCTGCCTGTGTGGGGACAAGTGCATGGAGAACTGCATACATACATTAAGGGTGTCTGAGTGGCAAACCACTCCCCTTGTGCTAGGCTTGTGAGCGGCAAACCGCTTACCCCATAGGCACAGCCCTGGGCGTGAGGCCACATGTTGCAGTCCCTGCGCTTGCTCCATGGCCCACTCCTCTATTGCTCACTGCAAGGACAGTTGGTAAGAAATTGTATTGGTGGCTGCCTGTAATCCACTTAGCTACGGCCTGAGTATATATACATGGTAACTACACAATAAAATCAGACCTGCTTCCTGCTTGGTCTCTGGAGGTCTTGATTAGTGACTCCACAGCTACACTCTCCTCTCTCCTATTCTGTGGACCTCCTCACTGGACAAGAGAGAGCCTACACATGCCTGCAGCCCTGTAAAGAGGTCAGTGCTTAGCATATGGTATCTTGCAGGGCTGCCATGCACAGAGTGCTGGTGAAATTAGGTGCGGATGAATTATCTTTGTGGCAAAGGTGAGATCACCCTCACATTAGAAGTTGTCCTGGTGGCCTGTGTGAGTGCAGCCAGCAGAATCTGAGGGAGTGTTTGGGACGTCCTAAGGTGATAAAGCTGAGGGGTGAGGGCTGACAAAGGGGTGTTGAGGGAGGTGGAGGGTCCATGATTGTCACAGGTTATGCATAGATCCTGTGAAGTCACTGAATCAGCCAAGGCAGGGATGGAGGATGTTATTCCCATTCAAGTGCAAAGAAAAAGTGGCATGTATGTGTGCATACTTTTTTTTTTTTTGGTACCAGGAATTGAATTTAGGAGTACTTAACAATTGAATCTCACTAAGTTACTCAACAAAGTTTCTGAGCAACATCCTCGGCCCTTTTTATATATTATTTACTGAAGCTGGCTTTGAACTTGCAATCCTTCTGCCTTAGCCTCCAGAGCAGCTGGGATTACAGGTGTGCACTACTGTTCCCAACACAAATGGCTTATTTTGACAAGGAGTAATTGCTGCAGTATCTATCAGCCCACTGTTGGGGTTGTTGCCACTTGGTTAGAGTGATGCACTCCATGACAGAGCTGGACTCAAGTAGACTTTCTAAGTATCCAGCTTACCTGCTACCTCAAACCCTTGTGAAGTAGACTATAGCTAAAGAGGGGCTGAGTTCTGGGCTTTAGTACATAGCATATATTCATGCTAGAGTGCTTGGGAGAAGAGAGATAATGCCTTCCATTCCCACCTACATCCCCTGTTGTTTTCACACCTAATTCCTGGCCTCTCTGTTTTGCATGACTCATAACTGGTTGCTGAATGAGTCATGGCCCTATGAAGGCAGACTTCCCCTAGAGAACCCTGAAAGCCAGAACTTGTTAGGACCTTAGAACCTAGCTTCACAGTCGTCTGCAGCAGCTGAGGCTCTGGGGTCCACCTGGAGTGAGGGGGTTGCCAGAGCAGAGCCTAGGGGAATGGCAGAAAGTGCATTCTTGTTCTCAGGCCTTTTGTTCTCTAAACATGCTGTGACACAGATGATCACTCTCAGCATTTGCTAGAATCAACGATTCCAGAGTGTTATTTTTTAAAACCAGCTCCCCCAAATAGGGTCCAAACAGAAAGTAAACCCACTGGGAGCACAGCCTCACTTCACACCCATCAGATACCTTCATTGTGAAGGGGACACCTCCCAGGGAGCAGTTCTGTGTGAGTTGTGGCCACAGGACCAGGGGAGTACAGGCTGATGTCACCAGAAACAGGAGCAAGTCCCAACCTGCCTGTGCACCTGGACCTGCCCTTATACTCCCACCTTGTTCAGGTGCAGAATGTAGGGAGCCCAGGTAAGCAGCATCCCCACTGGAAGTCCCACACACTAGACATTAGGGAAACACAGAGACCTGAACCAAATGACAAGTGGTGGCCATGTTCAACAATGTTCTATTTATATTTGTAAATATAAATATAATATATTGTAAATCTCTTAGAAGGAAGGAAGATATTTAGGCGTTTTCAAAAAGAGGCCCAGTTGAGCCAGGTGCAGTGCCACATTCCTATAATCCCAACAATTCAGAAGGCTGAGGCAGGAGGATCCCAAGTTCAAGACCAGCCTCATCAACTTAGTGAGACCCTAAAATTAAAAACAAAAAATACTGGGAATGTAGCTCAGTAGCAGAGAGCTGCTGGATTCAATTCCCACTACCAAAAAAAATAAAATAAAAATTTAAAAAAAACAGTTGAGTATAAAGAATTTTGAGAAACTTGAGTTTCCAGTGTTGAAAGATCCTCAGACTTCTCACATTTTCTCCTTCCATGATTTGCTCAAATCACACCCTTATGATCAAGATTCAATTCTTGAATACATTTTTTAAATGAGTACATTATAACTATACATGATAGTGAGATTCATTGTAACATATTCACCCATTTACATTCACATTCACATAATATAATTTGGTCAATTTCATTCCCCAGTACACCCCCTTTTGCTCCCTTATACCTTGTCTATTAGCCTCCTTTCCATTTTCATAAGATCCCCCCCTTTTCTCCCTTTTTTTCTCTTTAGCTTCCCCCAAATAAAAGAAAATAAATGACCCTTGACTTTCTGAGTCTGTTCTAAGTCTGGTTCATTTCACTTAGTGTGATATTCTCTAGTTCCATCCATTTTCCTGCAAATGACATAATTTTATTCTTTTTTTATAGCTAGATAAAACTTCATGTGTAGGATAGACCACATTTTCTTTCTCCATCTGATAATTGATACCTCAGTTGGATCCATACCTTGGCTATTGTGATTTGTGCTGCTATTAACATGGTTATGTATGTATTGCTTTAGTATGATTACTTTACAATTCTAAAAATGTGACAATGTACCGAGTGATTATCCTTTAGCTCTTATCTACTGGCAGTTTTATCTGGTTATGATTTCTTCTTTTAATAAAATATTTATAAAATATTACTAACTTTGTGTTCACCTGTTTGAATAACTCCCATCAGTTAGCACTATTGAAATGACTCATGATTCACACGACCTTCTAAATAATTAGAACATTTTAAACTCAGAACAAATTTGATGCAGACCCACATTCGCGAATGGCAAAGCAAGACCCGAACACACGTAGTCATCAGCTGTCCTGAACTGCATCTCTTCTTTCTTCTAGATGAGGTTTACTGGAACATGATTACAGTGTGATCGGTTCCAAGGAAATTAGATGTCAGCAAGCCAGATACCATATGAAGCCAAAATCATGTTTACAGATTACAAGTGTTTGACAAATTAGGATTATCTTCCCTGAGCTTTGCACGGAACGCCAACATCAGAGTAACATCAGAGCCAAGTAGGTGCCCATTAGTAGAGGACGAGGGATGTTCCCTGGGGAAGGGCGAGCAAATGTTCAGAGCAACTTCTGCTTCTGCTTCTGCTGAGAATGATCTCATCTGTCTCCCATTATTAGAACCACAGTCTCATTACTGTACCTACGGGAACGTGTTCCAAGGGAGAGGAAGATGAATAAACTTAATGCATGAAAGTCTGTACGAGGCAAAAATATATAGCCTGGGTGCTTACAGAGCAGATGAATAACCTCACAAGTCCTGCTTCAACCCACAGAGGAGGGAGCAGGAGAAAGAGAGATGGAGACAGACAGATAGAGAGAGAGAGAGAGAAGAAAGGGAAAGGCATGAGAGGGAGGGAGGAACAGTAAGGACAGAAGGGAGGAATGGAGAGAGAAATGTGTCATTTAAGAGCCGAAAGTCAGCCAGACATGCCTGTAGTTTCAGCTACTTGGGAGGCTAAGGTAGGAGGATCACTTGAGCCCAGAAATTTGAGGCGAGGCTGGGAAACATAGTGAGACCCCATATTTCAAAAATAAAAATAATTATTAAAAATGAATGATAAATAAGCAAAGAACGCTGAAGCTCTGTCTTCTGAGCACCCTTTCCCACTTGGTTCCTGTGAAGTTCATCCAGAGCTCACCTCCAGACCCCACACTGTTTATCCTCAGGGAATGGCGCCAAGGCTCTCCCACTAGAGACCTGTGGCCAACCCTGGGGATCCTCACACAAGCACAGCGAAGCAGGTACACCTTCCTTCCTCCTGAGACAGTTCAGTCACTAGAGTGGCCTGGTCAGGACCTGGGGTCTGCATTGAGGAAAGGCATCCAACGTGTACAACAAAACAGAATATTTCTAATACCTAGAATGCTGCTTCAGAAACCTAACTTGACCTCACAGGGCACAGTTTAGCCATGCCCCAAAAGACTGTATAAAAACAGGGCACTGTGGATGCATTTTCACTGTTAATATTTATTGTTGGATGTCACTAGGCACAGAGTCAAGGAATGGGAAGGAAAGAATCAGAAAAATTGAGATGCTGGACACAGTGTCAAGGTACAAAGGACAAGCCCTGGGAGCCTCTAGTCCTGGTCTGAACACCTGCCTGTGTTTCTTGTTAGCAGGGTGAGCTTGGAAAGCCTTCACCTTCTTATCTTTTAGTTATACATGGCAGTAGAATTCATTTTTACATAATTATAAAAATAGGGAATGTATCGTTTTCTACTTCCCCCATAACTCTACTTCCCCTCCCCTCCCCTTCTCCCTGTTCCCTTCCCTCTACTGATCTTTCTGCCATCTAACCATAGCTATTTTTTAAAATTAATTTCCTGTGGGTGTACAAGATGGCGAGATTCATTGTGATATATTTACATATGTACATAGGAAAGTTATGCCAGATTCAATCCACTTTCCTTTTCCAATGCCTCCTCCCTTCCATTCCCTTTTGTCTACTCCACCAAACCTCTATTCTTTTATTTTTATCCCTTGATTATTGTGCATTAGCTTCCACATATCAGAGCAAACATTCAAACTTTGGTTTGGGGGGACTGGCTTATTTCCTTTAGCAAGAAATTCTCCAGATCCATCCACTTATCAGCAAGTGTCATAAAGTCATTCTTTATGGCTGAGTAATACTCCATTGTGTGTGTACAACACATTTTCTTTATCCATTCATGTGTTGAAGGGCACCTAGGTTGGCTCCATAGCTTAGCTATTGTGAATTGAGCTGCCATAAATACTGAAGTGTCAGTGCCACTGTAGTGTGCTGATTTTAATTCCTTTTGATGTATACTAAGGAGTGGGATAACTGAGTCAAATGGTGGTTCCAGTCCTAGTTTTTTAGAACTATCCATGCTTTCCAGAGTGGCTGCACCAATTTTCAGTTCCACCAGCAATGTATAACTGTACCCTTTTCCCCACATCCTCACCAACATTTGTTGTTACTTGTATTCTTGATACTTGCCATTCTTCCTGGAGTGAGGTGAAATCTCACTATAGTTTTGATTTGCATTTCCCTAATTGCTAGACGGGTTGAACATTTTTTTTCATGCATATTTTGACCATTTGTATTTTTTCTTTTGTTTGGTTCCTTTGCCCATTTGTTAATTGGGCTATTTGTTGTTGTTGCTAATTTTTTGAGTTATCTGTATATCCTGGGTCTTATTGCTCTATCTGAGGAGCATGTGGTAAATATTTTCTCCCATTCTGCAGGCACTTTCTTCATGCTTTTGTTTCCTTTGCTTTTTAGTTCATTTTTTTTTAATTTGATGCCATCCATTTATTGATTTTTCTTATTTTACTTCTTGTACTTTAGGAGTCTTGTTGAGGAATTTGGTTCCTAAGTCGACATGATAGAGAGTTGGTCCACATTTTCTTCTAGCAGGAGCATGCTTTCTGGTCTAATACTTTGGCTCTTGATCCAGTTTAAGTTGAGTTTTGTGCAGGGTGAGAGATAGGGTTAAATTTCATTCTACTACATGTGGATTTCCAGTTTTCCCAGCACCATTAGTTAAAGAGGCTATCTTTCTCTCCAATGTATTTTTTGGCAACTTTGTCATATGAGGTCACTGTATATATATGGGTTTGTCTTCTTGACCTTTATTCTGTTCCATTTGTGTCTTCTTGCTTGTTTTGGTGCCAATGCCAATGCCATGTAGCATAATTTAAGTTCTGTTATTGTGATGCCCCCCTTTTCTCACTAAGGATTGCTTTGGCTTCTCTGGGCCTCTTATTTTTCCAAATGAATTTCCTAGACTGCTTTTTGTATTTCGATGAAGACTATCCTTGGAATTCTGATGTACACTGCATTGAATCCGGATAGTGCTTTTGTTAGTAGGGCCATTTTTACAATATTAATTCGGTCTATCCAAGAACATGGGAGGTCTTATCTTCTAAGCTCTTCCTCAATTTCTTTCTTTAGTGTTCTTTAGTTTTCATTGTAGAAATCCTTCACCTCTTTTGTTGGATTGATTGCTAAGTATTTTTTTTTAGAAAATATTATAAATAGGATGATTTTCCTGATTTCAGGTGATTCATTGTTGGAATATAGAGATGCAATTGATTTATGAATGTTAATTTTGTATTCTACTAATTTTCTGAACTCATTTATGAACACTATAAGTCTTCTGGCAGAGTTTTTTGGGTCTTCTAAATATAGGATTATGCCGTCAGCAAACAGAGATAGTTTGAGCTCTTCTTTTCCTGTCTTCATTTAATTTCTTTCTTTTACCTAATTGCTCAAGGACTGTGTTGTATAGGAGTGGTAAAAGAGGGCATCCCTATCTTGTTCCTGTTTTTAGAGGAAATTCTTTCAGTTTTTTCTCTATTCAGAGTAATGTTGGCCTTGGGTTTGTCATATATAGCTTTTTCAATGTTGAGGTATGTTTCTTCTAGCCCCAATTTTTCTTGTGTTTTGAATGTGAATGGATGCTTTATTTTGTCAAATGCTATTTCTGCATATGTTGAGATAACCATGTGATTCTTGTCTTTGTGTCTATTAATGTGGTTAATTTTATTGATTTTTATATGTTGAACCAACCTTGCATCCCTGGGATGAAACCCACTTGATAATGGAGCACTATCTTTTTAATATATTTTTTGCATGTGATTTGCCAGTATTTTTTAAAATAATATTTGTATCTATGTTCACTAAGGATATTGGTCTGAAGCTTTCTTTTCTTTCTATACCTTTATCTGGTTTTGGTATCAGGATGATACTAACTTCATAGAACGAGTTTGCAAGGAGATCTGGCACTGCTGCCTAGCTCACTTCCATCCTCTTCCAACCTTTCATGTTCTAAGTTAAAAGCCATACACAAGCAATAATGCTATTTTGAAGAAAAGTAAGTTAATGCCTATATCTGCTCGTCCCAGCATCTGGCACAGGTTATATTTTATCAAATATCGACCTGTGGACTCACAGAGGCAGATGCTTTTTGGAGTGTTTGTGAAAAGAGAGGGGACAATTTCAAAGGCCAACCTGTGTAAAAGCTTATCAATATGGGAAATATTTCCCCTTCTCAAAGGGTAAGTCAATTATCTCTCCTGACAAATTTCACTGAGCACCTGCGATGCGTGCTGCACTGACCTAGACCCAAGGCGAGTGTCGAAGGGCAAGAGAGACCTTTTGGTTCTGATTTCCAGATATTTATAATACAGTTGATACAGCAATGTCTACAAATAACTGGGCGGAAGTGCTGAGTGAGCTGTGAACAGTGACACATTAAATATTATTTATTAAAGTTTGAGGGAATAAGATTCCAGAGGGTTTTGCAGGATGGAGTTACAAAAGATGGGAGGGGATGGCACTGAGAGCTCAGAGTATATCTTTGTTCAAAACTTCTCTTGCTCAAAAACCTAGAATATACAAAGCTTTGTGTGTTTTGTTGTGTGTCCATCCATGACAACATTAAGAAGTCAGTGCAGACCTTATGACACTGTGAATTACACTGGAGAGAAGAAGTGAGGTAGTTACCAAGTGGTTAGATGTGGAGATGTGGGGAGATCCTTTCCAAGGAAAAGGGTTGGCTTTTCTTTTTTCCCCCCTTTCTTTTCCTTTCCTTCTCCCCTCCCCCACCTCTTCTTTATTTTCCTCTCTTTCTTTTCTTTACACCAAGGGTCCTGTTATGTTGCCCAGGCTAGACTCAAACTCCTGGGCTTTTAGGATCCTCCTGCCTCATTCTGTAGATGGGACTCCAGGTATGTGTCACTTGCTTAGCTTCTTAGGGTCAACTTATCTGATCTCAGTGTCTGCACAAAAGGACACATGCAATTGGAGGCTGGACTGCAGGCAAGAGACAAGGTAACTAAAGAATCTACTTTTAATTTGGGCTTAAGTTTACAGAATTAAGCTCTTCTCAGAGGCTCATCGAGACAGTAAGAGAAACCTTGGTGAATATAGCACTAGCCCTCAAAATAATTCCTGAATTGCTGAAGGACACCAGAAAGTCACATGTCTTAGCTATTCTAGAACAGTTCCTTGATAAAATGCATATCTGGCCTCTCCTGCCTCACTGGAATCATTGGTGAGGTATTGGGTCATTTCATTCCTCAATTTGCTTGGTGTTCATGGGACTTCAGAGAGAGAAGCTATAGTGCCCTAATGTTTTAATTGCTTGGAAATGTCTCAAAATGAAACCTAAAATCCTCAAACTAAATTAAAAACAGAGGGCAAATAAAACAATGATTTCAGTGGGAAAACAAGAACTGCAAAATATTGGGTGAGCATTCTATGTAATTCTGTATTTGTTTATCTGAAGAGTGATGTGCACCCATGGCCAGCGCTGAAGAGAGCCTATGGACTTGTGAGCTCATGTGGCTCTTCTTTCTCCTGCCTTCGCTGCTGGAGAGTGAATGCATTTTAGGGGTGAGGATTCAGTCATAGGATTGAGTGAGTCTCAGGAGCTACTGACCCAAAGAATAATATACAAAACACACAGAGCTGGGCTCTACCTCACAACAGGGCAATTCTGAAAGGGTTAATGGCAGAAATACCACACCTGATGCTGAGATCCAGATGGAGCCTAGTCTGTCACAGGTATCTAAGACATTCCTGAACATTCACGATAGTGCTTCTTTGAGTCTAGTGTTCAGACTGAAGGAAATGGTCTGAATAATTGAGGTGTTGTGATAAATGATAACTTTGGAGGACGATCAAGCTCTGAATCCCTGCTTAAAATAAACACTCAACAAAATTTACAGTTATAAATAGTGTATAGTCAACCCTTGGTCTCCATAAGAATGGTTTAAGGACCCCCACAGGCATCAAAATCTGGGGGATATGCAAGTCCTTTATGTAAAATGGCAAAGTATTTTTATATAACATGGGAACGTCCTCCTATATCAGTCATCTCTATTTATTTACAATATCTAATACAAGGTATATAGCATGTAAATAATTGTTATATTGTATTGTTTAGAGAATAATGACAAGAAAAAAATCTACACATGTTCAGAACTGACTTAAACTTGTATTAGCTCAATTTCATCGCTCCATCATGTAGACATATTTCAGAGCAACATGCTGTACATGATAAGCACATACAATTTTATTTGTCAATCTTTAATATTTTATCAGTGTATTATAGCTATACAGAATAGTGGGGTTCATTTTGACATAATCATACATTCATGGAATATAATTTGGTCCATTTCAGTGCCCAATGCTTCTTCTTTTCCCCTCCTCCTCCCTCTCCCTGTTCATCTTCTTCTACTCTAATGGTCTTCCTTCTATTATTTATTGTTTTTTAGATTGTCACTCTATAGATATACATAAAGGGAAATTCATGATGGTATATTCATATATGTACATAGCAAAATTTGGTCAATTTCATTCTGCAGTTTCTCCCTTTTAAAAAAAAATGTTTTTGATCTGAGGTTGGTTGAATCTGTAGATACCCATGGATCTGAGGACCAACTGTATTTAACAGGGTGGTTGCTGTGGTTCCACTGTTCTTATAATAAAATTATATGACAATGAAAATATTTTCAAATATTTGTTTTCACAGTGCTTTTTCCTTGAAACATATTCCTTGAAAATTACTTCTTTCTAATTTCTGACTTGCAAAATACTTTGCTAGATTTGCTTTTCCCTCCCTTGACAAAAATCCAAGAAGATTCAACTATTTTCCCATTACTCTCAGCTGTTGCATCACATTCTTTCTTAGGTCCAAAGTGTCCAATCCAATCTAACTCAAAACTGAGATTTCTCATGCATTCAAAACTCTCTCCTCTCTTCAACTTCAGATGGAGCTGGGAGGAAAGTAGACAGCCACAGGAAGCAGGGTGCACAACAGATCTCCCTGCAAACCCTGGTCCCCACAGCAGTGGGGAATGGAACAGGAACTTCCACAACTTGCAAAGATGCAACAGGAGAGTGAAAATCTGTCCTTCTGAAGGCTCCCCCAGCACAGATGGGCTTTTGTTTTTTAAAAGAATAGCCTTGCAAAATTAAGGAACAATTAGTTCTCAGCAATGGTTTCCCTAGATTTAGCATATGGGATCCATCCCCTCAAGTTGAACATAGTGCTTTTTCAACTATGAGAAAGAGGATATTTTTCAAGAAAACTCACAGTAAGGAAAAAGCATTGTGAAAACAAATGTTTGAAAATATTTTTATTGTCATATAATTTTATTATAAGAACAATGGAAATGTGTCATTTAAATGTTGCTCAATCTGTACACTTTTCAAGTTCCTTTATTATAACAGGAAAGATGGAAATGTATAGAAAAATAAACACTGCATAATTGGTGGGTCATATTGAAAAATTAATATTAGGATTAATATTCATAATGATATTTCATAAACAATGTCTCATATT
Organism: Marmota flaviventris; assembly: GCF_047511675.1. NCBI lineage: Eukaryota > Metazoa > Chordata > Mammalia > Rodentia > Sciuridae > Marmota > Marmota flaviventris. The sequence goes on from NC_092499.1 coordinate 155,390,895, forward strand.
TTTGAGTTTTGTTCTTTTGTTTAGAATGCCTTGGAAAGTAAATATCAGAACACAATGTAAACAATGTAACACATATTTTCAAATTTCCACATTACAGAATGTTAAAAAAAACAGTTTTCAAATTTTGGGGCATATTTGATCCTACTATTCTCACTAGAATATTATCATTGCTAAAGGGCTTGCTCTATTGGCAAGTTAAATGTTTAAAATGTGTCGTATCATATGCATCACCTACTCCTGCATATTTTTAAATACAGATAAGCTATTAATAAAGTTGTACATGTACATCCATGATATACAAGTACTTATATAAAAACCCACTTAAATTCACAACTTCTATTCATAGGGTTAAATGATCATAAGATTTTGAAAATACTAAAAATCTCAAACTGAAAACCAGAAGTGCAAAGACTTGCACAACTGCTAGATGATCCTGACTCTGAAATAAGACCTGTGCACCTGTCCTCTGCCCACCATGGTAAGGGGTCTCTAGCCTGTGAACTGCCCCAATGACCTCAGGACACAGCAGAGACATAAGGTTCTGCCCCACAACCTCCCCCAGATGCTTCCTTCAATCTATTCTTTGCTTTCTAGAAAAGAGACTGAACACTGGATTTGAGACTCCCCTTAGAGAGTTTAAAATACTTTAAGTGAAGCAGAAAATAGGACTCTGACTTTTTGGTATAAATGTGAATTCAAGGCTGGCTGTTAGTTTTCTGTTTCCCTCCTGAGTGAGGTCAGGTTTCCTCAGGAGAAGTTGCTGAGATGATATTTTCCTGCATGCAATTGATTAGAGAAAAGTCCTGTGAAAATGCAGGAATAGGTGCTAAGAAAGTAGGATAGACAGACAGGAGCACAACATTAGGCAATGTTAAGCAGAGATTCAGGCTCACATTGATGGTTCAGGGAACTTGGGAGCATCAATCGGATCTCAGAGTCTATCCCTCTGGAAGGGCTTTTCTGATTTTGCACCACCAGGATGGCTACTGGCCATCCCAGGGAAGTGAACTCTAAGGTACTTCTGGGTCTCTGAGCTCTTGGGCTGCACAGCTGGATGACATTTCTCTAGATAGTTGAAGTGCATCTGTTAGAGGCAAAGCCAAGGCACAGGCACACAGCAGCTATCAGAGAGGACCCAGGAGATTTGGTGGGAAATCATCACATTTAATCACCTTGCTTGACCAGAGAAATGCTATTTCCTGTATCAACACAACTTTCGGATTATCCATAATTAGTTCACCACTCTCGTTTTTCAGAAGTTCACTCAACCACATTGTCATATGGAGAAAGTTAAGGCCAGGTGTCATTTTCTCAGATTTTGTTTTACCAAAAATGAAATGGAAGTATGAAAAATTATATACAGCATCAGCATGAGACGAAATGGTCTAAATGTTATGAATTCATTTTAATACCCAAGATGTATTTAAATAAACACTTTGGAATGTATGCAATACCCTAATCTGCCCCTTTAACTGAGATTTATGAGTATAATGAGTTTTCCCAATAACTCAAGACCATAACTACAAATTTTAAGTACTGTTCAGTGTTGATATACAGAAATACATTCAGAGGCTATTAAGATACTAAAGATACTTGATCTTGAGCTCCTAGTCCCTTTATGACTGGACTATGTTCATCCTTCAAGGGCTTGCTAACATTTCTTGGCTTCTCCTCATCCTATATTGTCAATTTGTGCTGTTGTTGGTGTGTTCCTTAGCTTGCAGCTTCAAGCTTATGTTTTAAGAACTATGATAAATTACCATCCTCTATCTGTCGTTCAACTAGAAGTTGACCAACCTAAGGAGGGGTTGATTCTATCACAAAGTACATCAGCACCAATACATGAAGCTCAAGCCATCTTCTTACCTCCACTCAGACTTCACTTCTTTGTCCTGGTTTGTTTCAATTTGAAGTTTTAGACATGCAAATTAAAGATATTGTATATTGAGAGCTACAAATCTTCCCCATATAACTAGATCACATCATTTAGACACTAAATTGGAGTGAAAACGGAAGGATATTTATTATAGAATGGGATAAAAGAAAAAGAAACATGAAAGGCCAAGAATCCACTGTTCAAAATATTAGACACACAGTTCATCTGTCCAACATCAGAGCTGACAATGACATGTAAAAGGGATTTGGGGTCTTCAGGTAACAATGTATTTTGGGGTATCTAAGCTAAAATTCTGCCACCCAAGAACAAAAGAGAGTACACAGTCAGAAAGAATCCGCTTGACTTTAAAATCCAGCTTTTCTTTGGGAGTGGAACATTATGGCGGGGTGGAGGGTGGGTATTGAATCCAGGGGCACTTAACTACTGAGCCACATCCTCAGCCTTTTTTTATATTTGATTTTGAAACGGGGTCTCACTAAGTTGCTGAGGCTGGCTTTGAACTTCAGATCCTCCAACCTCAGCCTCCGAAGACACTAAGATTATAGGCATGGGCCACCAGGACTGGATAAAATTCAGCTCTTTATGTAAGTTGATAAAAAAAAAGACTTGTTTGAGCCAGAGCATCTCTCTCTGCATTTAGGACATTTATTTGTTGAAACTATGCACCCAGCACGAAGCTAAGTCCTTAACCAGAATTGTTACTTTAGGCGATGTACAATTTCACACTGCTGTATGCAGCGACATCCAATAAACGATGACTAGAGACAGTGTCACACAAAGACCCAGGACCCTAGCTTCCAGAAGACAGGACTCACCACAGAAGTTTGTTCTTGTTTTCCTGTGATGAAGGAGATGAAACAAAACAAAAAGAAACAAAATGATATTTACTTCTGGATTTACTACAAAATTTCCACTCTGAGTAGCTTTCACAGCTCTATTTATACATGCTTTTTAAAATATATATATTTTCCTGACTTTGTATCTATAAAATCAGTTTCCTCCCCATTGTACTATTCTAAAATGAGACATGATCCTTTCAAATCAGTGATTCTCATAGCTCAATAGACCTGTGCAGCCTTTTAATATAAAGACATTATCTATTAAACCACTGACATGAAGTTAACAGATAATATATTCTCTTTTATCTGTGATTTTTTAAAAAAAATATTATGCATTAAGTCCAATATAAGAAACAAATAACAATACAGGCATTTCTCAATTTATTGTGTTTTGCTTATTTTATTTTGTAGGTATTGCATTTTGTAAAATTCTAAGAAATCTTGCAACCCTGCATCGAGCAAATGTTTGGCACTTTTTTCTTCTCCAGAAGAAATGAGGGTTTTTTTATTAATTTTAAACCTTGTAAATGTAAAATTCTGTTATTTGTCAGCTTCTAATTTTACAGCCAGTTCTGGTTCTTCGGACTTATTTATTGTTTTTTTATATTCATTATTTCCATTGAGAGGCTTATTAATATATACAGTTACACACAATTAGGGATTTTGAAATACAGTCCATTCATAATAAGTTCTTAAATCCTATTTACATTTTGATAATTCTTGCAAGATTTCAAAGCTTACTCTTTATTAACATAGTTTATGCTGGGTATGGTGGCACATACATGTAATCTCAGTAACTTGAGGATCTAAGCAGATAGATTTTGCAAGTGCGAGGCCAGCATCAGCAACTTAGTGAGAATCCTAAGCAATATAGTGAGACCCTGTATCAAATTAAAAACTGAAAAAGGTCTGGGGATGGTGCTCACTGGTTTAAGCCCCATGTGTTCAATCACCTGTAACAAAAAATTTAAAAATGTGTATAAAAGTATAAAATATAGCTCTCGTGGTGATTTACTATCTTTGATGTTTGATGTAATGGTTTGGGAGAACAATCTAGTCACCCATATAAGACTGTGAACTTAATCTATAAAGGTTGCCTGTTTTCTGACTGCTCCAAGATCAGCTACTCCCCCATCTCTCTTCCCCTTCTTAGGCCTTGTTAATGCCTGACACTTAACAATATTGAACTGAGGCCTACTAATAGCCTTATAATAGCCTCTATGTGATCAAGTGACGGGAAGATTAATTTGATCCCTACCTTCAAATCAAAAGCAAGAAATTATTAACCTTTGTAAGAAAGGCATGTGGAAAGCCAAGATCAGCCAGAAGCTGGGACTCCTGTCAAAGAGTTAGACAAGTAGTGAATACAAAAGAAAAATCCTTCAAGGAAATTAAGAGTTCTGTCCAATGAACACACGAATGATAAGAAAGCAAAACATTGTAATTGCTGCTATGGAGAAAGTTCTAGTGTCTGGATGAAAGATCAAACCAGCCACCACATTCCCTTCAACAAAGTCTAATCCAGACCAAGACCCTAACTCTCTACAATGCTATAAAAGCCAAGAGAGGTGAGGAAGCCACAGAAGAAAAAATGTGAAGCTAGCAGAGGTGGGTTCATGAGGCTTAAGGAAAGGACCTCTCTAGAACATCAAAACAAGATAAAGCAGCAAGTGCCCATGGAGAAGGCACAGCAAGGTACTAAGAAGGTCTAGCAAGGACCATTGATGATGGTGGCTACAGTAAAAAGCAGATTTTCAGTACAGACTAAACAGCTTTATATTGGAAGGAAAAGTCATCTATGACAGAGTAAGGCATCTTTTCATGGCTGTAACAATATAGCTGAAAAAAATCTAAACAAGGAAAGGTTTATTTTGGTTCATGGTTTCAGAGGTTTTAGTCCATGGTTGGCCAGCTCCTTTGGTTTTAGTCATATAACAAGGTAAAAAAATAAGGGTGGAGGAAAACTTTCACTTCATGACAGCCAGGAAAGAGAAAGAAAGACAGGTAGTGGTGACAAGATACAGTCCTCAAGTGACCCCAAGGACACATTCACTTCAGCTGGTCCCACCTGTACAGTTTCCACCAACACCCAATGGTCCATTCCCCTGTGAATCCATCATTGGGTTAATCTATTGATGAGATCACAGAGCTCAAGATCCCATGAGTTCCCAGAGCCCTCCCTGTAGACACTGCTGCACTGAGGACCAAGCCTTCATACAGGAGCCTTTGGGCGACATTCTAGAACCAAATATTAACAAGGACTTCCATAGCTAGGCAGGAGAAATGAAGGCCTGATTCGAAGCCTCACAGAACAGGCTGACACGCTTGTTAGGGATTATTCAAAATCAAAAGTCTTACAGAAGGGGTGAATTTGTTGACTAGAAATCCCATGGGGACCTGGATGGGTGGGAGAAAGTCTAGAAGAAACTGAATTGCTCTACCCCAGAAAGGGAGCATTCATTGAGCTGAAGGATCCAGAAGGAAAGGACATCATGAACATCCTTGGGTAATCACAAGGGAAACAAGCATCAGTGAGACATGTAAGACCCGAGTGACTCAGTGGGCAGAAGGACAAGCAACAGCAGCCTTTGGGAGTGAAGCCAAGGACATGTCAAGGACAGATGTGCCCAGAGTGGTTTGAAGATGCTGGGGTCACTGCCTCAAAGAAACCTGCTGAGCTAAAGGCCATTAACCCAACTGTGCTCTGATTGAAGGACTCTTTCATTTACTTTTGCTTTTTCATCTGTTATTTGCTAGATATGGAGGAGGGAGTTACATTGTATGTTTTAGTAGATAAGCTGGCACCAAAAATATGTCCAGAGGAAGGTGAAGCCATGAGTTTACCTCACCTGCTACAATGTGCAGATGTTTTAGGAACGATTGGACTTTGACAGGGAACCTAATTGAGTTATACATCGGCAGTTTTTTGGAGAAACAGTTGTGAACTGTTATAAAATCCAGTGCCCAGGCCTCTCTCAGACCAATAAGACTGATTCCTCCAGTGAGAACAGGTGGTTGAAGTGAGAGCCACACTCTCAAGAGACTGTGCCATGCAGCCAACTGGAAACCATCATCACAGATAATCCTTATCTAGTTTCAAGGGAGCAGGAGAGCTCCTGTCCTCAGAATGACCCCTGAGAATTGCTGACTTGGCCTTGTGATCCTGTAACTTGATTCTGAAGTGACCCACTTGGAATCCCAAGACCAAGAGTAAAGGAACAGATATGAGTGACCATAAGAGAAATTGCTCCTTAGTTAAGCTGCCATTTTGCTCACAGCTTCTCCATTTTAAATGTGATTGACCAATGAATTAAGTAGGGTATAGTGAGAAGGAATGGGTGGCCACATGTTTGTCTACACTTGCCTCATCTGTCCAGCATTGCCAGGTAGGGTGGACTTTTCTGTCTCTGCATCTAAGATTGAAGCCCTGGCTTCATCCAAGGCCACTTGTGCCAACTGTTATAAGCCAGCTCCTGCATGTGAAGCACCCAAGCCTCTTAGAGCCTGTGAATGACAGCCCCCAGAGCAGCTGCAAGAGAATCAGGGAACATGGATGGGAACAGGGAACATCGTCATTGATGGCTGACTACTTCAACAAGAGGGAGATGGTCACAACAATAACAACAAAAAAATCAGATATCCAGGAATAAATTTAGGAAAATACGAAAGGTACAAATACTAAACGTCTTTTTTACTCCACTGAAGGACATGATTAAACACTGAAGGACATGATTAAAGTATGCCTAAGTGAAAAGCTAGAATATTAAATGTTGTCCAGATTTTTCCTAAATTGGAATATAAATATTGAACTGTACTCCTGGTTCAAAAAACAACAGTTCTACTTTCAGAACTAAAAAAATACTTTCTTCTGGAAGAACAAATACATTCAGAAAACAAAATCTAGGAGAGAAAAACACAATTAAGAACATGTCCTTATCTACATGGTGTGGTTGGAAAAAGAAAGAGAAGGCAAGGAAAGAAACAAGGAAGGAAAGGAACAGACACAAATGGGACTGAGATATATAAATGGAACAATGATGCCATGTGAATCTGCTATGGGATCAAAATGATTGTTGACGGCTTTTTAGGAAAACAGACAAAACATTACATGGTTAAAGAATCATTTGGACGGGCTGTGGTTGTGGCTTAGTGGTAGTGTGCTTGCCTCACATGTGCGAGGCCCTGGGTTCGATACTCAGCACCATAAAAATAGTAAAATTAAGTTATTGTGTCCTTCTACAACTAAGATATATATATATATGTGTGTGTGTGTGTGTGTGTGTATGTGTGTGTGTGTGTGTGTGTATTTAAAAGACTCATTTGGAAAAAAAATGAACTTAGACAATATGACAGCATATTGAACATTTTGACTGGATTAATATGCATTCACTGTCTTCGTGTAATAAACTATAACACATCACCACATTCTTTTCGCTGAATGTGTACAAACAATAAGAAAGGTACTATCACTTCTCCCACTGTACAGATGAGATAAGGGAGACTCAGCAAGTGTAAGGTACTGACCTAAATCAGATCTGGTTAGAATTCACTCCCAGGAGTTCTGGCGCCAAGGATCCTGGGCAACACCACTTTAAACACATACACCCAGAGGCATGTCCCAGACCCTACTGCTGTGTAACAATGCACCTTAACACTTAGTGGAGTGCTAACCAAATGTCCAGGAACTCAGAAAGGCCAGCTGGGCGTTTCCTGCTTGGAGTGTCCACATGGTTGCAGTCATATGTCAGCTGGTGCTGCAGTCATCTGGGAACTGAAGGAGGACTGGACATCCATAGTGACCCACTCACCTGTCAGCAGGTGATGCACGTCTTGGCAAGGAGCTTAGCTTGAGTTGTCACCTGGAGCACCTCCTAAGGTCTCTCAGCATGGAAATCTTGAGATTCAGCACCTCACAAGGAGCCTCACTTCCCCAAGGGCGAGGGTCCAAGAGAACTCAGGAGAGAATATTCCTGACCCAAGCCTCAAGGTCACCCATCTCCCTTCCTGAGCAATTTTTATTGATGTAATCACAAGCCTTGGCAGAGGTAAGAGGCAGGGACACAGAACCCACTCCTCCATGCCAGCAGTGGCAAAGAGGCTCAGGGCCATGTTTTAAAATCTCCATAACATATTACCACACTAATGAAAACTGTCTAAAACTTATTGAGTTATACCCTAAGCAAGACACTGTACTGAACCTATTTCTGGGGATTATCTTATATAAAATATATACTTAGAATATACATTGAAAATAAATGAATAATGTAAAACCAAGCATGTAGTGCATACAACAGGTGGGCTTCCTCCCCAGGACCACTGGTCACAGTCAAATCCAATCAGGGGTGAGAAGGATGTGCCTGAATGGCTAGATAGAAAATGAAGCACCATGGAAGGGGGCGCTTTACCTTGCTGGCTGGACTCCCCTTTCTACTCCAAAACTCCTGGAGTTCAAGCCTCACTGTCTTTGTGGGTCTCTGTTTATCATTTTACCTTCAGTGATTATAGCAGTGACGGCAAGAAAGATTTCTAATGCAGTTCCTAGAAGGAATTTGAGAGCCCTATACCAGTGACTCGGATTGTAAGGGCTTCACCTTTTCCCCAGTGCAGAAAGGAGTGAAGCATGTATCTTTTATTTCACCAGGATCTCCATTTTTGGTGATAACGTATCCCTGTTCTTTGCACCAGTAGTGACATCAAGGTGATATTAATGAAAACTTCCTCTTGGAAACAGAAGCAAGTCCACTGCATGTCAACTTCTTTGTGTTTTCAATGCTTAATCCCTTAAGAAAGCTGAGCACAAGGAATGTTTTACAATCAAGTGCAAAGATAACGCAGGGAGTGTCCATCTGTGAACCCTACTGAGCACCAATCCCAGAGGCCCCCACTCTGCATTACATTGCTCTGTTCTGGATTCTGACTGGTACATCCCCAGTCAGTTACCTGCACACTAATGTATTTTCAGCCTTTGTTTCATGTAGGTGCCTAAACCTTGCATGGATAGGAGACAGAAATTACTGGTTGTTCAGTCTCTTGGAATCTTTCAGGGACAGGACAGTGCCAGCCGCCCACAGTTGTACATAAATGCAGAAGGCCACCCCCAACCCTGGGCACTGCCCAGACTCTCCTCACCATCTAACTTCTTTCAAAGACAGCAGCCAGACTTCCAGAAGGATAGTCTAGGTCCCTACTCTCTCTTCTCCATTCCCCAGCAGTAGCTGCAGCTGGATACCTGCAATCCCACCCCATCACCTCTCTTCAGTCTTCTGAGACCAGATATCCCAAAAAGTGGCAGCACTGGCCCCAGTGCGCACATGTAGGCCTCAGCTCCCCATCTGCGGCAGACCCTTCCTGCATGCACCCCCAAGACAGCAACTACTCAGGAGGAATACATGTCACTTTTTATTGGCAAGGCAGGAGAGGTCCTTATGGGCCAGGCACCAATGTGTTTGAAAAATAATGAGAAGGAATGAACACAGGAAGAGCCATTCGGTTTCAACACTTGTCCACAGAAGCCACTTCTACTGTTCTGCTGATGCTGACACAATAAGGGCTGGGGGATATCAGGGATTTGGGGCATTAAAGGAGAGTGGGATGAGGAAGGGGTGGCCAATGCAGCTCTGCCTGGCGCATACCCTTACTCATTGTGACAACTGTATTCTGTCACGGAGATTTGGCCCAGCCAGGGCACACTGTAGACCTGGAAGGAGCAGAAGGTCCTCTGCAAAAGGGAAGAGAAAGGACAAACCGTGTGAGTTTCAATTAACAGGGAAAATGTCCAATCTGAGATGTCAGACATGGGGTACAGAATGACGGAGGTGGGACTCTCAGCCTCCAACCACCCTTGCCAAGTCCAAATCTCACATTCAACCAAACTCAGCAGTATCTACTCATTACCTTCCCATTGCTCTAAGTCCACCAGAAGGCATGTTAATCTCTCCCCAGTTCATAGGATTCCACATCCACCTGCCCCCAGCTCAACTCCAGTCGACTAAGAAGCAGATTGGGTCAGGCTGTGGGAGACACAGGGGTGCAGGGCAGGGAAGGCTGCTCACTGTCCCAACTCCCTCCACCTCCAGCACCTAGGCCAGCACCAACAGGGGCACAGAGGGAAGAAGTGGCAGCATAGGAAACAACACTGAAATAGGCAGAGTCGGGGGAAGGTACACCAGGTGAGGGCAGCTCACCCCAGGGCCATAGAGAGGCTGGCACGGAGAAAGCAGGGACAGCACCAGAGGGTTTCATCTGCTTTCAGGCCCCTAATCTGTCCAGCATGGCTCTGGGCAGGTGGCCAAAGTTGGCATTGACAGAGATTTTTCTCCCTCCCCAGCAATAATCCTGTAGCTATGTCCTTCAGGCCAGCAGGCAGAACACCCAAACACAAAAGAGTGTCCTCCTGGGACCCTAATTAGAAGGGAAAACCCACTGTGTAATTCAAGTTGATCATGTGTACCCACGTGGCCCCTCCTGCAGCACCCCACATGTGCACAGGTCAACATGTACATTAACTCACACACACCCCACATTCACATATACCTATTCATGAAACACCATGCTTCCCCCACTCATCTACCCACAGTCAACACATGCACCCATGCATGAACACACATGCATCTCTTGACACTCTCACACATGAGCATACAAACAAGCTCACATGGAAGTCTTCATGATCAGCCCTGGGCCCACATCAATGACATACCTGCTCATCTTGTGAATCATCAAAGGCACATTCAGATAGGTCAGACTGAGTCTTAGTGCAGGTGGTTCGACCCATCTCCAAATCCAAGTAGTAGTTCATCCCAGCGACAACCTACAATGAAAAGAGCAGGATTAATTGGCAACACTCCAGGTCACTTTCACATGTATGCTGTTACTTTATGTCACTGAGTTAATAATGTTTACCTAGTGTGTTAGTCAGCTTTTCATCACTGTGACCAAAATATCTGATATGAACTACTGAGAAGAAAATTTTATCTTGGCTCAGGGTTCCAGAAGTTTCAGTCCATGGTCACCTGGCTGTGTCCAGCTGAGGTCTTCTCAACCCCAGGGGGCACTCAGTTGCCCACAACCACTCACCATGATGCACTCTCTCAGTGTGGGGGACACTGGTCCCTGGAGTCTACTCCCAGGGAATGCTCACAGTGTATGCCATACACAGGGAATGAAGGCTACTTGGGACATGTTGAGTGGTACCTATTCAGAGGACTCTGAATGGGGTCCATCCTGAGGAAAAATCTGAGACACCCAGAATGAGCAGTCTATACACTTATGTGTAGCTTAACTGCACGGACATTCTCTGAGAAATGTGTCTTTACAGGATTTTGCTGTGCAAATGTCATATTCTACATAACAAACTACTATGCCTACAATGTCACTAGGTGATACCTTCTTAAGGAACTACAGTGTATATGTGGTCATCCTTGTGGGCACATAACTGCACACCACAGCTGAGACAGGACAGTGACTGCAGCATACGGGGACATCCATCACTGGACATCACCAAATTAAGTCTGTGAATTAGCTAACTGAATATGACAGTGTTAACTCCAGATTTTCAAAACTGAATCATAGATAAGGTAAGAGAATGTCCATGTTTGCGAGAAAGGTGCACTGAAGTGTTGACTCTAAAAAGGTCCAGAAAAATAAATGCATACAAATACATGCATGTACACATGTGTCCTGGAAGAACGAGGACCAAGGAGGAAACTTGGCCTACTATGAGGATCTAGAGATGCAATAATGCCAAAATAAAAGGGGAAAACACTCTAAAGATCTTGTTGAAGGCATCCAAGGGGCATATGTTTTGGCCATCTCCTGTAGTCATTCAGTTAACAGTTCACACTAATTCCAGGCCCTCTCCAGGCTGGTGGTAGGGATCTATAACCAGGGCAGACCCTGACTCTCATCCTGACCTGTAGCCCTGGTGCTCCTTGCCTGATGGTAGCTGGAAACAGAAATAAAACCCCTGGCACCCACCTAGAGCTCCAGGCAAGGTGGGTTTCCAGGTCCTGTCTGAGGACAATCCCCAGGACAGGAACCCAAAGGGCTGCAGGGCGACAGAAAATTACCTAGGACAGGGCTTGGGTGAGCAGCAGTTTGTGTAACTAACCTGGCAGATCAGAGCAGCCCCAGGCCATAGCTGCTGCGCACCCCAGAGCTTCTGGCTCTGGATTCCCAAATGGGAAGCAGTAGCTAAAAGGGAAAGGGTGGGCCTGGGGAAGCATGACACGCCCTGTGAGGGGCAAGTCCTTCTGACCCAGGCCCAGGGATCAGCACACACCTGCTGACGGGCATGCACCACCCTCCGCACACGGCTGTAATACAGGTTGTTGTTCTCCTGGTTGTAAACGCCCACGGAGTAGTCTATTGCCTGTTGAACGCCCTCCTCATGGATGTCAGCATCCTCCAGGCCACCCAGTGTTTCCTGAGAGCTACTACTCAGCTTGGAACTCTCACTGGCTGCACAGAAAGCCACCAAGGCTGACAGCAGGAGCAGTGGGAGGTGCAGAGTTGTCACCATGGTTGATTCTGACCTGGAGCTGTACCTGCAACTAAGCAGAGGGGAAGTGATCCATCCTGCAGCCAAGGTGATTTTATCCCTCTCTGGCTGCCAGGCCCTCCCCAACCCTGGCTCCTCCTTTCCTGGCTACCTCTACTGCCCACATCTTGGATCCTATTTGTCCAAGCTCTACACTTCCATCCTTCCTCCAGTGAACTTTCTCCTGCTCCCCAACACGGATGTTACACCCTTATGTAATACCCTGATCTGTCTCATTAACTAAAGGTTCCGGATTATAATAAGTTTCCCTAACAAATCAAAACCACAAACTTTAACCATTGTTCAATATTAATAGGCAGCAATCTATTCAGAGGCCATAAAGAGACTAAAAGATCCTTGATCTTAAGCTCCTAATCCCTTTATGACTGGACATGTTCATCCTTCAAAGGCTTGCTAACATTTCCTGGCATCTCTGCATCCTGTATTGTCAACGTGTGCTGTTGTTGGTGTGCTCTTAGCTTGCAGCTTCAAGTTTATGTGTTAAGAATTATGATAAATTACCATCCTCTATCTGTCGTTCAACTAGAAGTTGACCAACCTAAGGAGAGGCTGATTCTATGCACAAAGTACACCAGCACCAGTGCATGGAGCTCAAACCATCTTCTTACCTGTACTCAGACTTCACTTCTTTGTTCTGGTTTATGTTTCAATTGAAAGTTTAAGCATGCAAATGAGAAGATGTTTAATACAGAGAGCCACAGATGAATTTAAAAATCCAGCTCTTCCCCATATTACAAAAGATCCCATCATTCAGACACTAAATTGGAATGAAAGAAGAGGATATTTATTATAGGAAGTGATGAATGAAAAAGAAACATGAAAGGACAAGAATTCACTTTTTAAAATACTAGACACAGACATCATCTGTCCAACATCACAACTGACAATGACATGTAAAAGGGATTTGGGTCTTCAGGTAACAATGTATTTTTTGGTGTCTAAACTAAAATTCTGCCACCCAAGAACAAAAGAATGTACACAGTCAGAAAGAATCTGCTTGACTTTAAAATTCAGCTTTTCTTTGGGAGTGGAGCATTATGGCGAGGTGGGGGGTGGGTATTGAATCCAGGTGGGTATGAACTACATCCCCAGCCTTTTTTCATATTTGATTTTGAAAGAGGGTCTCACTAAGTTGCTGAGGCTGGCTTTGAACTGCAGATCCTCTAGCCTCAGCTTCCCAAGACACTAGGATTACAGCCGTGGGCCACCAGGACTGCATAAAATTCAGCTCTTTAGGTAAGTTGATAAAAAAAAAAAGACCTGTTTGAGCCAGAACATCTTTCTCAGCATTTAGTACATTTATTTGTTGAAACTAGACACCCAGCACCGAACTAAGTCCTTAACTAGAATTGTTACACTAAGCGATGTACAATTTTACACTGCTGTATGCAGTGACATCCAATAAAGTATGACTAAAGACAGTGTCATACAAAGCCCCAGGACCCTAGCTTCCAGAAGGCAGGACTCACCACAGAAGTTTGTTCTTGTTTTCCTGTGATGAAGGAGATAAAACAAAACACAACAAACAAACAAAAAACTACAGTTACTTCTGGATTTACTATAAAATCTCTTGAGTAGCTTTCATAGAGCTGATTGTACACACTTTTTCAATATATATTTTTCTGAGTTGATATCTATACAATCAGTTTCCTCCTTATTCTACTATTCAAACTTGAGACAGGATCCTTTCAAGTCAGTGATTCTCACAGCTCATTAGACCTGGGCAGTCCTTTAATATAAAGACAGTATCAGTTGTACTCTCCTGACATGAAGTTAACACATAACATATTCTCCTTCATCTATGCTTTTTGAAAAATATTATGCACTAAGTCTAATATAAGAGATATATTACAGTACAGGCATTATGTTTTGAATATTGTACTTTTGTAGGTATTGCATTTTGTAAAAATTAAAGACTTCTTAAAACCATGCATTGAATAATAAATTAGCATCAGTTTTTCAAAAGCATGTGCTCCCTTCATTTCTCTCTGTCACATTTTGATAATTCTTGCAAGATTCTGAAACTTTCCCATTATTAATATAGCACATGCTGGATGTGGTGGCACACACCTGTAACAATAGCAGCTCTGAGGACTGATGCAAGAGGGTTGCAAATTTGAGGCCAGCCACAGCAATGTAGTGAGAACCCTAAAAAATATAGTGAGACCCTGTATCAAAATAAAAACTGAAAAAGGTTTGTGGATGGTGCTCACTGGTTTAAGCCCCCATGGATCAATCACCAGTACCAAATTTTTTTTAAATGTATAAAAGTTTAAAATATAGCTCCCATGGTGATTTGTTATCAGTGATGTTTTATGTTACTATTGTAATGGCTTGGAAGCACAGTGAAGTCACCCATATGAGATTGTGAACTTAATCAATAAAGGTTGCCTTATTCTACTGCTCCAAGATCAACCACTCCCCCATCTCTCATCCCCTTCTTAGGCCTTGTTATTGCCTGACACTTAACAATATTGAACTGAGGCCTATTAATAGCCTTATAATAGCCTCTATGTGTTCAAGTGATGGAAAGATTAATTTGGTCCCTACCTTTAAATCAAAAGCAAGAAATTATTGACCTTTGTAAGAAAGGCATGTGGAAGGCCAAGATCAGCCAGAAGCTGGGACTCCTGTCAGAGTTAGACAGGTAGTGAATGCAAAAGAAAAATTATTCAAGGAAATTAAAAGTTCTGCCCAATGAACACATGAATGATAAGAAAGCAAAACATTGTAATTGCTGCTATGGAGAAAGTTCTAGTGTCTGGATGAAAGATCAAACCAGCCACCACATTCCCTTCAACAAAGTCTAATCCAGACCAAGACCTTAACTCTCTACAATGCTATGAAAGTCAAGAGAGGTGAGGAAGCCGCAGAAGAAAAAATGTGAAGCTAGCAGAGGTGGATTCATGAGGCTTAAGGAAAGGACCTCTCTAGAACATCCAAGTACAAGATGAAGCAGCAAGTGCCCATGGAGAAGGCACAGCAAGGTACTAAGAAGGTTTGGCGAGGACCATTGATGATGGCAGCTACAGTAAAGAACAGATTTCCAGTACAGACTAAACAGCCTTATGTTGGAAGGAAAAGTCATCTATGACAGAGTAAGGCATCTTTTCATGGCTGTAACAATATAGCTGAAAAAAATATAAACAAGGAAAGGTTTATTTTGGTTCATGGTTTCAGAGGTTTTAGTCCATGGTTGGCCAGCTCCTTTGGTTTTAGTCATATAACAAGGTAAAAAAATAAGGGTGGAGAAAAACTGTCACCTTATAACATCCAGGAAAGAGAAAGAAAGATAGCAGTGTCAAGATACAGTCCTCAAGTGACACAAGGACACATTCACTTCAGCTGGTCCCACCTGTACAGTTTCCACCAACACCCAATGGTCCATTCCCCTGAGAATCCATCAATGGGTTAATCTATTGATGAGATCACAGAGCTCAAGATCCCATGAGTTCCCAGAGCCCTCCCTCTAGACATTGCTGCACTGGGGACCAAGCCTTCATACAGGAGCCTTTGGGCGACATTCTAGAACCAAAACATTAACAAGGACTTCCATAGCTAGGCAGGAGAAATGATTGGCTGATTCGAAGCCTCACAGAACAGGCTGACATGCTTGTTAGGGATTATTCAAAATCAAAAATCCTACAGAAGGGGTGAATTCATTTACTAGAAATCCCATGGGGACCTGGATGGGTGGGAGAAAGTCTAGAAGAAACTGAATTGCTCTACCCCAGAAAGGGAGCATTCATTGAGCTGAAGGATCCAGAAGGAAAGGACATCATGCACATCCTTGGGTAATCACAAGGGAAACAAGCATCAGTGAGACATGTAAGTGCAGTGACTCAGGGGCAGGAGGACAAGCAACAGCAGCCTTTGGGAGTGAAGCCAAGGGCATCTCAAGGACAGATGTGTCCAGAGCTGTTTGAATATGTCAGGGTCACTGCCTCAAAGAAACTTGCTGAGCTAAAGACCATTAACCCAACTGTGCTCTGATTGAAGGACTCTTTCATTTACTTTTGCTTTTTCATCTGTGATTTGCTAGATATGGAGGAGGGAGTTACATTGTATGTTTGGGTAGATAACTTTGCACCAAATGTATGTCCACAAGAAGGTGAGGCCGTGAGTATACCTCACCTGCTACAATGTGCAGACATGTTAGGAGAGATTGGACTTTGATAGGGAAACTAATTGGGTTATACATCAGCAGTTCTTTGAAGAAGCAGTTGTGAACTATTTTAAAATTCAATGTCCAGGCCTCTCCCTGACCAATGAAATGGATTCCTCTAGTGTAAACAGGTGATTGCAGTGAAAGCCACACCCCCCAGGTGACTGCGCCATGCAGCCAACTGGAGATAATCCTTACCTGGTTTCAAAGAAGCAGGAGAACTTCTGTCCTCTGGATGACCCCTGAGTATTGCTGGCTTGGCCTTGTGATCCTGTGACATGATTCTGAAGTGACCCACTTGGAATCCCAAGATCAAGAGTGAAGGAGCAGATATAAGTGACCAAAAGAAAATTTCTCCTTAGTTAAGCTACCATTTGTTCATTGCTTCTCCATTTTAAATGTGTTTGACCAATAAACTCAGTAGGGTATAGTGAGAAAGAACGGGTGGCCACATGTTTGTCTACTGATACTTCATCTGTCCCGCATTGCCAGGCTGGGTGGACTTTTCTGTCTCTGCATTTTATTGAAGCCCTGGCTTTCATCCAAGGCCACTTGTGCCAATAGTGATGAGCCAGCTCCTGCATGTGAAGCACCCAAGCCTGGGAGCCTGTGAATGACAGCCCCCAAAGCAGCTGCAAGAGAATCAGGGAACATGGATGGGAACAGGGAACATCATCAGTGATGACTGGTTACTGATACAAGAGAGAGATTGTCACATCAAAAAATCAAATATCCAGGGATAAATTTATGGAAAACATGAAAGATACAGAAAAGTCTGTTTTACTCCACTGAAGGACATAGTTAAAATATGCCTAAGTGAAAAACTAGAATATTAAATGTTGTCCAAATTATTCCCAAATGGAATTATAAACATTAAAATGTATTCCTAGTTCAAAACTCAACAGTTGTACTTTTTTAAATTGATTTTATTTTTTTTAAATTTACAACAGCGGAATGTATTACAATTCTTATTTTACATATAGAGCACAATTTTTCATATCTTTGTATATAAAGTATGTTCATGCCAATTTATGTCTTTATACATGTACTTTTTACATTACAATTCTTATTACATATTTATATATCACAATTTTTCATATCTCTGTATATTAAATAGGTTGACACCCAATTCGTGTCTTCATACATGTACTTTGGATAATGATCTCCATCACATTCCACCATTCTTGCTAACCCCCTACCCCCTCCCTTTCCCTCCCACCCCTCTTCCCTATCTAGAATTCATTTATTTCTCCCATGATCCCCCTCCCTACCCCACTATGAGTCAGCCTCCTTATATCAGAGAAAATCTTTGGCATTTGTTTTGGGGGATTGGCTAACTTCACTTAGCATTATCTTCTCCAATGTCGTCATTTACATGTAAATGCCTTGATTTTATTCTCTTTTATTGCTGAGTAAAATTCCATTGTGTATATATATGCCACATTTATTTTTATCCATTCATCCACTGAAGGGCATCTAGGTTGGCCCCACAGTTTAGCTATTGTGAATTGTGCTGCTATAAACATTGATATGGCTGTGTTCCCGTAGTATGTTGTTTTTAAGTCCTTTGGAGGGGGATAGTTGGGTCATATGGTGGTTCCATTCCCAAATTTCCAAGGAATTTCCATACTGCTTTCCATATTGGCTGCACCAATCTGCAATCCCACCAGCAATGTATGTGTACACCTTTTTCCCCACATCCTCTTCAACACTTGTCTTCATAATAGCTGCCATTCTGACTGGAGTGAAATGATATCTTAGAGTAGTTTTGATCTGCCTTTCTCTGATTGCTAGAGATGCTGAGCATTTTTTCATGTATTTGTTGATTGTATATCCTCTTCCGAGAAGTTTCTGTTCAGGTCCTTGGCCCATTTATTGATTGGATTATTTGTTTTTTTGGTGCTTAGCTGTTTGAGTTTTTTATATACCCTAGAGATTAGTACTCTGATTGTGTGAGGGTTAAAAATTTGCTCCCAGGATGTAGGCTGTCTGATTACCTTCCAGATTGTTTCTTTTGCTGAGAAGAAACTATGTATTTTGATCAACAGTTGTACTTTTTGAACCAGAAAAAAAATATTTTCATCTGGAAAAACAAATATATTCAGAAAACAGAATTTAGGAGAAGAAAAGTGAATCAAGATAAAATCTCCCCATCTAAAATGGTGTGATCGGAAAAATGAAAGAATGAAAGAAAGGAAGCAATGAAGAAAGAGTATAAGAGGAAGGAAAAAAGCAGACCCAGATACATGGCTAAGAGCATTTTTGTTTTGCTGGGGGCGGGTGTGTACCAGGGATTGAACCCAGGGGCATTTAAACACAGAGCCACATCCCCAATTCTTTTTTTATAGACAGGGTTTCTCTGAATTGCTAAATACCTAGCTAAGTTGCTGAGGCTGGCTTTGAACTCTTTGGTCCTCCTACTTTACCCTCTCAAGTTTTTGGGATTACAGGCATGTGCCACCGCACCTGGCAAGAGCATCTTTTGAAAAAAGAAATAGACTCCTATGACAGCATATAAAAGTGAACATATGAACATTTTGACTGGATTAATATGCATTCACTGTTTTCATGTAATAAACATCAACACATCACCACATGCCATACACTGAGGGTTTACAGAAAATAAGGAAGGTACTATCACTGCACTCTCTCTACAGATGAGATATGGAAGCTTCAGAGACTGTAAGGGGTTGGCCTGAGTCACAGATCTGATGAAATTTACTCCACCTTTCACTTCCCCCAAAGAGAGAATCAGGTCAAACCCAGATCTTTCATGCAAATAGAAACTCATGACCACCTCATGACAGGGGTCCTACCATAGACCTTCTCTGTCCTGAATCTGCTGTTTTGCCTATGGTCAATGCTCTCCATGGAGATGTGGATTACAAAATTCACAATGCCTGCCTGGTATTGCCCAGATTCAGATTCATGACCTTCTGGGGATGCTTTTCTTTCTTCATCCAAGGACTTTTGTTAAATGAAGTTAGGGGTGAGAAGACTGCGTCTGATGGGCTGTATAGGAAATGAAACAGCATGGAAGGAGGCACTCTGCCTTGCTGCCTGAGCTCCACCTGTCCACTCCACAACTCTAGGTATAAGCCTCCACTATCTGGTTGGATCTCTGTCATTTCACCTTCAGTGGTTATAGCAGTGGCTGAAAGAGAGCTTTCTGGTGCAGTTCTACCTCATGGAAGGCACTTGAAAGTCATATGCCAGTGGCTGGGACAGAGAAAGCTTCTCCCAGTGCATAAAGGGGTGAAGCACATATATTTTAGGTCTTCAGACTCCCTGTTTTTGGCACTGAAATATCCATCCATGTACTATACAACAGTAATGATACTGAGGTGATATTAATGAAAACATCCTCTTGCAAATAGAAGAAAGTCCACAGCATGTCAATTCATCTATGTTTTAAAAGCTATGTCCCTTAAGAAAATTGCATACAAGAACTGTTTTACAATCAAGGGCAGAGAAAGGGCAGGGAGTATGATCTGTGAACCCCACTGGGCACCCATCCTAGGTGCACTGGAGTAAGCAGTGCCTCCACTCTATTATGTGTTCTGTTTTGGATTCTGGCTGGTATTTCCACAATTAAGTGTACACCAATATACTTTCAGTCTTTGTTTCATGCAGGTGTCCAAATCTTGCATGGATAGGAGGAGACAGGAATCACTACTTATTTAGCCTCTTGGGAATCTGACAGGGACAGGATAATCCCAGCAACCCATCACTTGTGCACACATGGAGGGAGTGTGCCACAGCCCTGGGCAGTGCCCAGACTCTCCTCACCATCTAAGCAGCAGCCAAGCTTCCAGGATGAGAGCCTAGGTTCCTATTCTCTCTTGTCCATTTCCCAGCAGTAGCTGCAGCTGGATACCTGCAATCCCACCCCATCTCTTCTCTTCAGTCCTCTGAGACCAGATATCCCAGATATCCCAGTGCGCACACATAGGCCTCAGCTCCCCATCTGTGGCAGAACCTTCCTGCGTGGACCCCCAAGACAGCAACTACTCAGGATGAATACATGTCACTATTTTATTGAGAAAGGCAGGAGAGGTCCTTATGGGCCAAGGCACCAATGTGTTTGAAAAATAATGAGAAGGAACAAACAAGGGAAGAGTGATGTAAGCCATCTCCACTGGTCTGCTGGTGCTGGCACAATAAGGGCTGGGGGATTATCTGAGGGTCTGGGGCATTACAGGGGAGTAGAGTGAGGAAGGGGTGGCCAATGCAGTTCTGCCTGGCACATACCCTTAGTCATTATGACAAGTGTATTGTGTCATGGAGATCGTGTGCAGCCAGGGCACAATGTAGACCTGGAAAGAGCAGTAAGTCCTCTGTAAAAAGAAGAGAAAGGGACAATCAGTGTGTGATTCAGATAACAGGGAAGACGTTCAATCTGAGATGTCAGAATTGGGGTACAGAATGATGGATGTGGAATTCTCAACCCCTATCTCCTTTGCCAGGTTCAATTTTGACATTCAACCAAACTCAATATCTACTCATCACCCTGCCCATTGCTCTAAGTCCACAAGATAGCATGTGACTCTCACCCCAGATCATGTATAAGTCTGTGGGAGCCCCAGGGGTGCAGGGCACGGAAGGCTGTCACTGTCCAAGTTCCCTCCACCTCCAGCACCTGGGCCAGCACCAACAGGGGCGCAGAGGGAAGAAGTGGGCACAGGAAATACCCCTGAAATAGGGATCAGGGTTGGGGGAAGGTAGACAAGATGAGGGCAGATATTCCCAGGGCCATAGAGAGGCTGGCACTGAGAAAGCAGGGACAGCACCAGAGGCCCCTAATCTGTCCATCATGGCTCTGGGCAGGTGGCCAAAGGTGGGACTAACAGAGCTTTTTCTCTGTCCTCAGCAACCATCCCTGTAGCTATGCCCTCTCCAGGCCAGCAGGCAGCACACTCAAACACAAAAGGGTGTCCTCCTGGGACCCTAATTAGAAGGGAAAATCCGCTGTGTAATTTAAGTTGATCATGTGTACACACATGGCCCCTCCTGCAGCACCCCACATGTGCACAGGTCTGCATCTGCATAAACTCACACACACCCCACATTCACATGTATCTATTCATGTGCTACCACGCTCACCCCACTCATCTACACACACACAACACATGCATCCATCCACATGCATCTCTTGACACTCTCACACATGAGCATACAAACAAGCTCACATGCCCCTCTTCGATAATCAGCCCTGGGCCCACATCAATGACATACCTTGTGCTCGTGTAGGTGCTCAATGAAGGGACATTCGGCCAGGTCAGACTGAGACTTAGTACAGGTGGTTCGACCTATCTCCAAATCCAAGTAGTAGTTTGTCCCAGTGACAACCTACAATGAAAAGAACGGAATTCATTTACAACACTCCAGGTCACTTTCACATGTATGCTGTTACTTTATGTCACTGAGTTAATACCTTTACCTAGTGTGTTAGTCAGCTTTTCATTACTGTGACCAAAATACCTGATATGAACTACTTAGAGAAGAAAAGGTTATCTTGGCTCACAGTTCCAGAGGTTTCAGTCCATCATTGCCTGGCTGCGTCCAGGTGAGATCTTCTCAATCCCAGGGGGCACTCAGTTGCCCACGACTATTCACTATGGTGCACTGTCTCAGAGTGAGAGACACTAGCCCCTTGAGGCTACTCCCAGGGAATGCTCCCAGGGCATGCCATGCACAGGGAATGAAGGCTACTCAGGACATGTTGAGTGGTGCCTACTCAGAGAACTCTGAATGGGGTCTATCCTGAGGAAAAATCTGAGACACCCAGTATAAGCATATCGACATGCTCTGAGAAATGTGTCCTTAGAGGATTTCACTGGGTAAATGTCATATTATACATATCAAACTAAGACGGCTACAATGTCACTAGATGATACAATCTTAAGGAACTGCAATGTATATGTAGTCATCCTTGTGGGCACATGACTGCACACCACAGTTGGTGGGACCCTTTGAAATGTCAAGGTCATGAAAACTGGCCAGGAGCTGCTCCAGATGAAAGGAGGCTGAGGAGACAGTGACTGCAGCATACAGGGGCATCCATCAGTGCACTTCAGCAAATTTAAGTCTGTGAATTAAGTAACTAAATATGACAGTATTAATTCCGATTTTCAAAACTGAATCTTAGATAAGAGAATGTCCAATTTTGCAAGCAAGGTGCGCTGAAATGTTACTTCTAAAAAGGTCCAGAAAAATAAATGCATATAAGTACATGCATGTACACGTGTCCTGGGAGAGCAAGGACCAAGGAGGAAACATGGCCTACTATTAGGACCTAGAGATGCAATGATGACAAAATAAAAGGTGAAAAGGAAAAAGCTGAGGAAGCCGTGTGCCTGGGATGCCAAGAGCCAGAGAATGGATCTGCTCTGAGTGGGGACATTGCTGAGGATCCCGGCTTCCCGAGGCAGTTAAAAACAGGCAATTTGTCTCAGCTGGCTGCAGAAACCCGGAGACACAAAGAGACCGAAACCACCCGAAGGGACCGACGGGTGGACAGACAGATGGTCGGCACGAATCGGAGAGGACCGGCGTTGGAGGCTGAGCACCGCGAGCCGCCAAGGAAGAGAAACTAACTACACCCCCAAGTTGCCCGCCGGCTCTTCCTTGCTGTGCTGAGGAATGAAACCTTTCCAGCTCGATTTGCTCTTCCTCTGCTTCTTCCTTTTCAGTCAAGGTTTAAAAAATATTTAAAGAGGGGAAGGGTGACCA
The DNA here is from genome assembly GCF_047511675.1 of Marmota flaviventris. NCBI lineage: Eukaryota > Metazoa > Chordata > Mammalia > Rodentia > Sciuridae > Marmota > Marmota flaviventris. The sequence continues at coordinate 155,414,084 of NC_092499.1, forward strand.
CCGACAGAAAAGGCCCAGTGGCCCGCGGCGGGACAGAGCTTCCAATCACTCCTGCAAGGTAGGCGGGCCTGCGACCCACCGGCAGAAGAGGAGCAGCGGCCTGCTGAGAGGCAGAGCCACCCCCTCCCCCCCGCGCCTGCAAGGTAGTCGGAACTGAGACCACCATCAGAACAGGTCAGACCTGCAACCGAGAGACAGAACAGGCCCAGTGGCCTGAGGAAGGGTAGAGCCGCCCCCCCCCACGCGTGCAAAGTAGGCGGACCTGCGACCCACTGGCAGTACAGCCCCAGAGGCCTGCAGAGGGGCAGTGCCGCTGCCTGCGCCTGCAAAGTAGGCAGAACTGCCACCACCGACAGAACAAGCCTAGCGGCCCGCAGAGGGACAGAGCCGCCGCCCGCGCCTGCAAGGTCGGCGGACCTGCTACCGACTGGCAGAGCAGGCCCAGCGGCCTGCCGGCGTGGTAGGCACATTGCCCCAATTGGAGGAGGGGCAGAGCCGCCGCCCGCGCCTGCGAGGGAGACTTTGCAACTATACAAGACCAATATAAATATATAGGGGGAAAATTCAATAGCACAACAGTTTCACCAAGAAGAAAGGAATGCGAACAGTATGAAGAGACAAGGAAAGAAAGGACCACAAGCATTGCAGGTCAACTCAACGTTAGAAGAGGTAATAGCTGCAGCTGATGGAATGTCAGATAAAGAATTCAGGATATACATGCTTCAGATGATCTGGAGTCTCAAGGAAGACATCAGACAGCAAAATCAGACAATGAAAGATCACTTCAACAATGAATTACATAAACAAATCCAAGAAGCAAAAGATCAACTATACAGGGAAATAGAGGTTATAAAAAACAAACAAACAGAAATCCTAGAAATGCAGGAAGCAATAAGCCAACTTAAAAACTCAATTGAGAATACTACCAGCAGAGTAGAACACTTAGAAGACAGAACATCAGACAATGAAGATAAAGTATTTCAACTTGAAAAGAACATAGACAGCTCAGCAAGACTGTTAAGAAACCATGAGCAGAACATCCAAGAAATATGGGATAACATCAAGAGACCAAATTTAAGAGTCATTGGGATACAGGAAGGAACAGAGTTTCAAACCAAAGGAATGAGCAATCTATTCAATGAAATAATATGAGAAAACTTCCCAGACTTGAAGAATGAGACAGAACCCCAAATCCTAGAAGCCTACAGGACACTGAATGTGCAAAATCATAAGAGACCCACACCTAGACACATTATAATGAAGATGCCCAACATACAGAATAAGGAGAGAATTTTAAAAGCTACAAGAGAAAGGAAGCAGATCACATTTAGGGGTAAGCCAATCAGGATAACAGCTGATCTTTCAACACAGACTCTGAAAGCTAGAAGATCCTGGAATAACATATTTCAAACACTGAAAGAAAATGGGTTCCAACCAAGAATTGTGTTTCCAGCGAAATTAAGCTTCAGGATGGAAGATGAAATTAAAACCTTCCACGATAAACAAAAGTTAAAAGAATTTGCAGCTAGAAAACCATCTCTTCAAAACATCCTTGGCAAAACATTACAGGAAGAGGAAATGGAAAATAACAATGAAAACCAACAGTGGGAGGTAGGACACTAAAGGGGGGAAAATAATCAAAGTGGAAAACAAACCATGTTTAGTAACATAAATAAACAAATATGGCTGGAAGAACAACCCATATCTCAATAATAACCCTAAATGTTAATGGCTTAAACTCACCAATCAAGAGACACAGGCTAGTAGAATGGATCACAAAACAAGACCCAACAATATGCTGCCTACAGGAGACGCATTTGATAGGAAAAGACATATATAGGCTGAAGTTGAAAGGTTGGGAAAAATCATATCACTCATATGGACTTCGGAAACAAGCAGGAGTATCCATACTCATATCAAATAAAATAGATTTTAAGCCAAAGTTAATCAAAAGGGATAAAGAGGGACACTACATACTGCTCAAGGGAACCATACACCAACAAGACATAACAATCATAAATATATATGCCCCAAACAATGGTGCAGCTATGTTCATCAAACAAACTCTTCTCAAGTTCAAGAGTCCAATAGACCACCATACAATAATCATGGGAGACTTCAACACACCTCTATCACCACTGGACAGATCTTCCAAACAAAAGTTGAATAAGGAAACTATAGAACTCAATAACACAATTAATAACCTAGACTTAATTGACATATATAGAATATACCACCCAACATCAAGCAGTTACACTTTTTTCTCAGCAGCACATGGATCCTTCTCAAAAATAGATCATATATTATGTCACAGGGAAACTCTTAGACAATACAAAGGAGTAGAGATAATACCATGCATCCTATCTGATCATAATGGAATGGAACTGAAAATCAACGATAAAAGAAGGAAGGAAAAAGAATACATCACTTGGAGAATGAACAATAGGTTACTGAATGATCAATGGGTTATAGAAGACATCAAGGAGGAAATTAAAAAATTCTTAGAGATTAATGAAAACACAGACACAACATATCGGAATCTATGGGACACATTGAAAGCAGTTCTAAGAGGAAAATTCATTGCTTGGAGTTCATTCCTTAAAAAAAGAAAAAACCAACAAATAAATGATCTGATACTTCATCTCAAAATCCTAGAAAAAGAAGAGCAAAACAACAGCAAAAGAAGTAGAAGGCAAGAAATAATTAAAATCAGAGCTGAAATTAATGAAATCGAAACAAAAGAAACAATTGAAAAAATTGACAAAACTAAAAGTTGGTTCTTTGAAAAAATAAACAAAATCGACAGACCCTTAGCCATGCTAGCGAAGAGAAGAAGAGAGAGAACTCAAATCACTAACATACGGGATGAAAGAGGCAATATCACAACAGACACTTCAGAAATACAGAAGATAATCAAAAATTATTTTGAATCCTTATACTCCAATAAATTAGAAGATAGTGAAGGCATAGATAAATTTCTTAAGTCATATGATCTGCCGAGATTGAGTCAGGAGGATATAGACAACCTAAACAGACCAATATCAATTGAGGAAATAGAAGAAACCATCAAAAGACTACCAACTAAGAAAAGCCCAGGACCGGATGGGTATACAGCAGAGTTTTACAAAACCTTTAAAGAGGAACTAATACCAATACTTTTCAAGCTACTTCGGGAAATAGAAAAAGAGGGAGAACTTCCAAATTCATTCTACGAGGCCAACATCACCCTGATACCTAAACCAGACAAAGACACTTCAAAGAAAGAAAACTACAGACCAATATCTCTAATGAACCTAGATGCAAAAATCCTCAATAAAATTCTGGCCACTCGGATACAAAAACATATCAAAAAAATTGTGCACCATGATCAAGTAGGATTCATCCCTGGGATGCAAGGCTGGTTCAATATACGGAAATCAATAAATGTTATTCACCACATCAATAGACTTAAAAATAAGAACCATATGATCATCTCGATAGATGCAGAAAAAGCATTCGACAAAGTACAGCATCCCTTTATGTTCAAAACTCTAGAAAAACTAGGGATAACAGGAACATACCTCAATATTGTAAAAGCAATCTATGCTAAGCCTCAGGCTAGCATCATTCTGAATGGATAAAAACTGAAGGCATTCCCTCTAAAATCTGGAACAAGACAGGGATGCCCTCTCTCACCACTTCTGTTCAACATAGTTCTCGAAACACTGGCCAGAGCAATTAGACAGACGAAAGAAATTAAAGGCATAAAAATAGGAAAAGAAGAACTTAAATTATCACTATTTGCTAATGACATGATTCTATACCTAGCAGACCCAAAAGGCTCTACAAAGAAACTATTAGAGCTAATAAATGAATTCAGCAAAGTGGCAGGATATAAAATCAACACGCATAAATCAAAGGCATTCCTGTATATCAGCGACAAATCCTCTGAAATGGAAATGAGGACAACCACTCCATTCACAATATCTTCAAAAAAAATAAAATACTTGGGAATCAACCTAACAAAAGAGGTAAAAGACTTATACAATGAAAACTACAGAACCCTAAAGAGAGAAATAGAAGAAGATCTTAGAAGATGGAAAAATATACCCTGTTCATGGATAGGCAGAACTAACATCATCAAAATGGCGATATTACCAAAAGTTCTCTATAGGTTTAATGCAATGCCAATCAAAATCCCAACGGCATTTCTTGTAGAAATAGAGAAAGCAATCATGAAATTCATATGGAAAAATAAAAGACCCAGAATAGCAAAAACAATGCTAAGCAGGAAATGTGAATCAGGCGGTATAGCGATACCAGACTTCAAACTATATTACAGAGCAATAGTAACAAAAACAGCATGGTACTGGTACCAAAACAGGCGGGTGGACCAATGGTACAGAATAGAGGACACAGAAACCAATCCACAAAACTACAACTATCTTATATTTGATAAAGGGTTTAAAAGCATGCAATCGAGGAAGGATAGCATCTTCAACAAATGGTGCTGGGAAAACTGGAAATCCATATGCAACAAAATGAAACTGAATCCCTTTCTCTCGCCATGCACAAAAGTAAATTCAAAATGGATCAAGGAGCTTGATATCAAATCAGAGACACGCCGTCTGATAGAAGAAAAAGTTGGCTACGATCTACAGTCGGTGGGGTCGGGCTCCAAATTCCTCAATAGGACACCCATAGCACAAAAGTTAATAACTAGAATCAACAAATGGGACTTACTCAAACTAAAAAGTTTTTTCTCAGCAAAAGATACAATAAGAGAGGTAAATAGAGAGCCTACATCCTGGGAACAAATCTTTACTCCTCACACTTCAGATAGAGCCCTAATATCCAGAGTATACAAAGAACTCACAAAATTAGACAATAAGAGAACAAACAACCCAATCAACAAATGGGCCAAGGACCTGAACAGACACTTCTCAGAGGACATACAATCAATCAACAAGTACATGAAAAAATGCTCACCATCTCTAGCAGTCAGAGAAATGCAAATCAAAACCACCCTAAGATACCATCTCACTCCAGTTAGATTGGCAGCCATTATGAAGTCAAACAACAACAAGTGCTGGTGAGGATGTGGGGAAAAGGGTACACTTGTACATTGCTGGTGGGACTGCAAATTGGTGCAGCCAATTTGGAAAGCAGTATGGAGATTTCTTGGAAAGCTGGGAATGGAGCCACCATTTGACCCAGCTATTCCCCTTCTCGGTCTATTCCCTAAAGACCTAAAAAGAGCATGCTACAGGGACACTGCTACATCGATGTTCATAGCAGCACAGTTCACAATAGCTAGACTGTGGAACCAACCTAGATGCCCTTCAATGGATGAATGGATAAAAAAAATGTGGCATTTATACACAATGGAGTATTACTCTGCATTAAAAAATGACAAAATCATAGAATTTACAGGGAAATGGATGGCATTAGAGCAGATTATGCTAAGTGAAGCTAGCCAATCCCTAAAAAACAAATGCCAAATGTCTTCTTTAATATAAGGAGAGTAACTAAGAACAGAGTAGGGTCGAAGAACATGAGAAGAAGATTAACATTAAACAGGGATGAGAGGTGGGAGGGAAAGGGAGAGAGAAGGGAAAATGCATGGAAACGGAAGGAGACCCTCAGAGTTATACAAAAGTACATACAAGATGAAGTGAGGGGAAGGGGAAAAATAATACAAGGGGGACAAACGAATGTCAGTAGAGGGGGCAGAGAGAGAAGAGGGGAGGGGAGGGGAGGGGAGGGGTGATAGTAGAGGATAGGAAAGGCAGCAGAATACAACAGACACTAGTATGGCAATATGTAAATTAATGGATGTGCAACTGATGTGATTCTGCAACCTGTATATGGGGTAAAAATGGGAGCTCATAACCCACTTGAATCAAATTGTGAAATATGATATATCAAGAACTATGTAATGTTTTGAACAGCCAACAATAAAAAATTAAAAAAAAAAAAAGAAAGAAAAGGAAAAAGCTTTTCAAAGATCTTTTCGTGAAGGCATTCAGGGGAGCATCTGTTTTTTTGTCTCCCATCATTTAGTAACAGTTCATACTAATTCCAGGCCCTCTCCAAGCTGGCAGTAGGGATCTATAACCAGGGCAGACCCTGACTTTGATCCTGACCTGTAGCCCTGGTGCTCCTTGCCTGCTGGTGGCTGGAAACAGAAATAAAGAACCAGGAGCCCACCTGGAGTGCTAGGCAGGGTGGGTTTCCAGGCTAACCCCGAGTGAGGACAATCCCCAGGACAGGCCCACAAAGGGCTATAGGGCAGTAGAAAATTACCTAGGACAGGGCTTGGGTGAGCAGCAGAGTGTGTAAATTCCCTGGCGGATCAGAACACCCGGAGCCCATAGGCTGCTGAGCTCTCTATAGCAGCAGGCAGTGTACCTAAATGGGAAGCAGCAGCTAGAGGAGCGAGGGAGGGGCTGGGGACGCGTTTGATGCCCTGTGAGGGGCAACTCCTAGGATTCAGGCCTGGGGTGCGAGCATGCACCTGCTTGTGGGCACGCACCACCCTGCGAACACGGCTATAGTAGGGATCATTGTTCTCCTGGTTGTAAACGCTGATGGCGTAGTCAATCGCCTGATGCACGCCCTCCTCTTGCATGTCTGCCTCCTCCAGACCACCAAGCATTAGTTGAGAGCTCCTGAGTTCGGGTCTTGCGGCATAGCCAGCCACCATGGCTGCCAGAAGGAGCAGTGGGAAGTGCAGGGGTATCGCCATGGTTGGCTGGGACATGGAGCTGTACCTGCAACCGAGCGGAGAGTGATCCAGAGACCCTGAGTACTTAGTGGGCTGCCACAGCACTTTTATCCCTCTCTGGCCCACTGTTCCTCCCCAATCCAGGCTCCTCCTTTTCCTGGCTGGCCCCTCTACCCTGTTCTCTTCTCCTCTGCACTTTGGGCCTCTTACAGTGTCTCCCCTCCTTCATTATCCCTCCTCATTTGTCCCTTTCTCCATCCCACTCAGATTTTCCCTCCCACAATATACTCCATCCTCCTGTATCTCCCTCTCTTGCTTCCTCATCCTGATCCCCCAGTTCTACTCCTGATCCTCCTCCTGAGCGCTCCCAAACTTGGGTCACCTTGGTTTCCACAAAGATGTCTGCTCTTTCTGAGCCCTGAAAAGCATTTGACCTGCCCAGCATGACTTCTTTTTTCTCCAGATAAGGAAAGAGCAATCTTTGCTTCCTGGGGTCATCAGAGGTCAGGGGGCATCTTTGAGCTGTGGGTCAAGGAATGGGAATTGCCAGAGCAAGTATGATATTTCAGACTTGCCAAAAAGAGCCAGCCCGTGCCTTGTTCTGGGGCACTTCTTTGCCAAACATAAGTGAGTTAACCTTTATTAATTTTATAAGTTTATAAATTTATTAATTAATGAGTTTCTTAAGAATTCATTAACATTTAATAAGCAAAACTTTGAAGGGCTTCTCCCTAGGTCAGACCACCCAGGGCCTGGAGGTGGAGCATAGGTGACTGACCCTAGACTTGACATTTTAGACTGACTGCCCAGGAGAGACATAACATGAACCATGTGTAATTTTAACTTTCTAGGAAACATTTTAAAAAGTTAAGAAACACAGGTGAAAATAATTTTAATGTTCTATTTAACCTAATATATGAAATGTTATTTTAATGATTCATAGGAGATATTTTACATTCTTTGGTGTATGTGGGTGTTTATGACATTTAGGGTAGACGTTTGTTTAAATTGGCCCCATCTCAAGCACCCAGGGACTATGTGTGGTGGTGGCTGTGCCATGGCACAAGTCAGCTTCAGGTTGTGTAGTTGGGATGTGAGGAGGTGTTTAATAATTAAGATCAGGGAGTCACAGGTGTTCTGTTCAAAATGAAATAGAAGAAGTGAGAGAAAAAGTTGGACCTCCCAAAATGATGAGAGGTCCTGTCTAGGAGAGACAGAACCAGCAGTGCAACGGCCCTGAGGTAAAGTTGGATTGTACCTGTTCTAGCAACAAGCAAGGGAGTGGCATGATCAGAAATCTCACCCTAGAGGTTGATGGATAGTGCTCTGTGGGTGAGGCCTCAGATGGGAGGGTAGGGAGACCCCTGCCAGGCCAATAAGAGATGGTGAGCAGCAGAGGGAATGAATATCAAAGCACAGGTCTACCCCTGCATCCCTCCCTTCCAGGGGCTGCACAGCCAGCTTTGGTTCAATGTTCCTTGGTTGGAAAACTTGCCCTACTTTCAAAAAATACCCCTGAATGAGTTTTGATTTACATACAGTAATTATGTGTTGGGCCTGAGAAATTTTAATGAATACATGCATGAGAGTTACCCCTCTATCAAGATCTAGAATATTTGCATGATTCCAGAAAGCTTCCTGGTGCCCTTGAAAGGTGAAAAGCTTTGCCAGAAACCCCAGGAGGCACCTGGACCTTTGAAGCACACCCAGAAGGACTGTCTAGGGAGGGGCGAAGGGGTTGGTCAACCAGCATCAGTCCAGACCTGCTGTGTTCTCAGCTAGGTGATGGGTGGGGCTGGGTCAGTAGGAATCCAGCATGAGGTATAAAGAAAGACACCATCTTTCTAACACAAGAGTGCAAGACAGAAGAAACAAGTGTTGATGTAGAAGCTGTAGCAGGTTATCCAGATCTTCTTAAAATAATTGATGAAGGTGGCTACTATGAAAAACACACTTTCAATATGGAAAATACAGCCTTATATTAGAAGAAGAAACAATCTAGACTTCCATAGCTAGTAGAGAAGTCAATGCTTCACAGCTTCAAAGGGAAGGGTGGCATTCTTATTAAGGGCCTATATAACTATATGACTTTAAATTGAGACTAATTCTCCTTTATGGTTCTAAAAATCTTGGGGTGTTTAAGAATTAAACTAAATCTACCGTGCCTTAAAAAGCCTAGGTGACACAGGACATCTGGTTCACATCATGGTTCAGTGAGGATTTTAAGCCCACTGTTGAGATCTACTGCTCAGAATAAAAAGATTGCTTCAATATTACTGCTCATTGACAATGCATCTGGTTACCCAAGGGTTTGGTGGAGACACAAAACAAAAATGATTGCTATTCCCCTCCTGCTGACACTGATGCATTCTGAAGCCCATGGATCAAAGAGTTTTTACAAGTCTTATGATATAAAAAAATAAAATCTTATTATTTAAACAATACATTTTGTAAGGCTATGACTGCCTTAGAAAGTGTTTCTTTTGATGAAGCAAATTGAAAACCTGAAAAAGGCTTCATTCTAGAGCCTGAACATATGTGACTCTCCTCGGAAGAGGTCAAAATAGCAACATTAACAGGAGTTTGGAAAATGTTGACTCCAACTCTCATGGATGACTTTGAGGGGTCCAAGACTTTGGTAAAGAAGTCACTATAGATGTGGTGAAAATAGAAGAGAACTAGAAATCAGTGGTTGAGCTTGATGTGACTGAATTGCTGCAATCTCATGATCAAACTTGAGTTGATGAAGATTTTTCTCTTCTAGATAGGCAAGGAAAGTGTTTCTTGAGATGAATTCTGCTCCTAGTAAAGATGCCAGGAATGCTGTTGGAATGACAACAAAAGATGCAGAATAACATAGAAACTTAGTTGATAAAGCAGCAGCAGGATTTTGAGAGAACTGCTTCCAGTTTTGAAAGAAGTAGAATGCTGGGTCAAATACTATCATTAGTATGGCATGCTTCAGAGAAATATTTTGTGAAAGGAAAAGTAAATCAATGGGGCCAGCTTCCTGGTTGTCTAATTTTAAGACATGGCTGCAGCCACCCCAGTCTTCAGCAACCACCATCCTGACCAGTCAGCAGCCATCAACATCGAAGAAAGACTCTCCAACAGCAGAAACTGTACTACTCACTGAACATCAGGCCAACCTGTTGATATCAATAAAAATGTGAAGACACTCTGAATAGAAACAATGGCCAACAACAGTCAGTATATATTTTTTAAAGTGAAGATTATTACTATTATTCAAAATAAAGAATTCTTAAATCTCAGCATTTTAAGAATATCAACAACCCAATTAAAAAGTGAGTCAAAAACCTTACAGACACTTCAGCAAAGAAGCTATACAGATGGTAAATAAGCATATGAGATATGTTGCAAAAGGGAATTTCAAAATAAAACAATAGTAAGACACTACCATATACCTGTTAGGATGGCCAAAATCCAGAGCACAGACATCATCAAATGTGGGCAATCATATGGTGCACCAGGAAGTCTTATTCATTGCTGGATGGAAGGCAAAACACTATAGGCTACTTTGAGAGATAGTTTGGTGGTTTCTTATAAAACTAAACATACTCTTTTGATACAATCCAGCTATCCAGATCCTTGGTGTTTTCCCAAAGAATCTGAAGATGTATTTTCCATATAGGATGGTGGAATGTGATAGACATCATTATCCAACGTACATATATGAAGACATGAATTGGTGTGAACATACTTTATATACAGATATGAAAAATTGTGCTCTATATGTGTAAATAAGAATTGTGATGCATTCCGTTGTCATGTATTTAAAAAATAAAATCAATTAAAATTTTTTAAAAAAACTATACATGGACGTTTATAGTACCATTATTCACTACTGCCAGAATTGGAAAGCAACTCATATGTCCTTCAGTATGATAAAACTGTAGTCCATACAGACAATGAAGTATATTATATTATTCACCACAAAAAGAAGAAGAAAATGAACTTTTAAGCCTTGAAATGACATGGAGGAAACAAATTTATACTACTAGGTGAAAAAGTCAATCTGAAAAAGCTACATATTGTGATTCCAACTATATGACATATATAACATTCTAGAAAAAGAAAAAGTTATGGACATGTTTTAAAAGATCAGGGACTATTATTGAGGAGGAGATTAAGTGGAGCATGTAGGATTTGGGGGGCTGTGAAACCACTGTGTGAGACTATAATGGTGGATACATGTGATTGTACATTTGTCCAAATCCGTAGACTGTGTTTCCTAATGTAAACTATGAACTTTGAATGGTAATGGTGTAGGGATGGAGGTTCATCATTTGAAACAAGTGTACCATTTTGGTGGAGGAGATTGATAATGGGGAGATTGTGAGTTTGGGGTAGGCAGCAACCATATGGAAAGTGTCTATACCTCCCTTCTCAGTTTTGCTGGAACTTAAAACTATTCTAAAAAATGATATCTGATAAAGTACTATTATTTTAAAAATTAAAGTCAAAATAAAATAAAAGCAAAATGAATAAGCAAACACAAAAACCTTTCTGTCACCAGAATATTAAGAAAAGTCTTGGGTTGGACATCTTTCTGAAGGGCACAGAGTGGGCTATATACTGCACTATATGTTTTCCTTGAGGAGATGGGTGCAGCACCACCCAGCAGATGTTATTTACATATTGACTGGGGTATCCAGGATCTGGGAGGCCTGTGGAGTTTGACCAACTGACCAAATCCAAGAGTTTGGGTAGCACTGTCCTCTCTGCCTAGTTAGCTCCCATAATGCTGGACTGCTTCATTCACCCCAATTTCTTTATGTATTAATTGCTTAAATAACTTGTGAAGTGGGAATAAATGCATGTTTAGTAAGCAATAAGCGATTTGTACTTTTCTTCATTACCTCTCCCCCATTGACTTGCTCACACCAGGGGCATTTGCATATAATAATTGGCAATTGGCTCCATTATAACAAAAATTGGGCAGGAACTTCAAGTAAGGTGACAGCTAGGCATTGATCACTATGTTTTGCAATGTGGTCATCAACAGTATTCTTGAAAAGAGCAGCTTTGTTTGAATGGATAATCTGAACACCTGACTGAAGTAGAGTTAGGACAAAGAAAAAAGAAGAGAGTTAGGAACAGCAGTGGGTGGGTTATGTGGACAGGCCTGCATTCACCAGAGGGGCCACTGAGATAGCCATGGGGCAGATTTAGCCAACAGTGCCAAATACTTAGATTTTTCTGAAAATAAATCAGAAATCTAGATTTTTAATGAGAAGCCAATTATAATTATTCTTTAACAGTAACAGAAAGTTGCTCCCGAGTCTCTACTCTTCATCTGGAACCTTGATGATGTCACAGAAGGTTTAGAACACTGATTTCAACACCCCTGGAGATGACTTTTCCCTTAAGAATCTCACACCAAAGAATGAGCATACTACCTTAATACAAGGTTTCCCCCCAAGGTAGTAGCAGGAGGATTCTTATTTTCATATCAATACAAAAATTTCTATGGTTTTAACCAATGGTGATTCATCTTGACTAATGTAACCAAATCTACCCTGTCCTGTGTGTGCACAAATTATGTTTTTGACTTTTGGCTCAGGATTTTTTATCTGCAGTTACTCAAATAGGTTTCATTAGGTACAGTTGAGGGAAAGGGGGATGCTTTGAGTCCTGATGATGGAAGTTTGCCATGTATTGTTGGTGGAAAAGTTTAGGATATAGCTGTAGTCTGAGTGGCCAAAGTGAGTACAGAGAAGACCAGGTAACAAGATGTCTTCAAGGCCTTAGAGAGCCTTTCTGGAGGTCCCCCTAAAAAATATGGATTATTGGGCTGCTGAAATATCTAAGGATTGAAGGGAATTACCCTAAGGACTCTATGTGAACTGCCTCAGGAGGAGCCATCAGGTTGTGAAGTCCAATCATAAGGCTCAAGCTGGGACTTTAAAGGCAAGGAAGAAAAATATCTGGAATTGGCAATGAGCAGAGAGAAGAGCCATCCCACCCCAGTTCAGGCTCTGTGGTCAGACAGCTGCAAGAGAGCAGTATCCACCTCAAGTGGACAGCAGGGAAAACAATGTCCTCATAAAAAGGCAGGGGGGAAAGGTAAGATTTCCTCTGTTCCTAAGACAGAGGTCAAGTTCTCGTCCTGCCTTCCTGGACAAGCTTCTGGCCACTTCTCAGCCTTGCCCATCCATCACATCTTTCCAGGGTTCAGCCCACAGCCTTCCCTTCAGTTCCTGAGATAGAGCACACCCTCTGCCTGTCCCAAGGCCTTGGCACTAACTGTTCCCTAGACAAGAAGCCTCCATGCTGATCTCCAACTAGAAGCCTGTCCCCCCACAATGCCCGCATCAGATCTCAGCACACCTGAATCCCTTCCGAAGCTGACTTCCACTGAGATGACTCTGACTTACTTTACTTACCTCCTAACAGGCTCAAGATGCTCCCAAAGAGAGAGCCCGTGGGGGGTGAAAAGAGAGTTGTCCAAGATCAGGTCCTGGGTTCCTGAGCTTTGAGCAAAGTGCTCTAGAGTCAAAACATAAATGAAAACATCTGTCTAAAACAGTGAAATGCTACACACTAAAACCACCTATATCTCCATCAACCCACTGAGTTATCAGAATGTCAGGCTATGTTGGAAACATCAAATCATAATATCAAATCCATCATTCAAAGGAGTAAGTCTCCTCACTACCTCCCCATTCTACTCTTACCCCTGACCAACCCATAAATAGCACCATGAAAGGAAACAAACAGGGAGAAAGAAAGAACACCAGCCACCAAGACGCCCAGCACCACTGTAAAGATGAAGCCCTTGGGAATTCACACAGGTGTTCACACTGCCACCTGTTATGTAATGACAGGGTTGCACTGAATGATCTGTGAGTCCCGTCTCCATCTGATGCCATGTTATTCCAATGGTTTTAGGGTGATAGACTCCAGCCCATTCAATGGCTGTTTGCTTCATGAATATCAGTCAAACAGGCTCCCCAGCAACTGCTTCTCTAGGCTACAGCTGTTCCTGACTCTCATAAAACCCCTTAAAGTAGTAATGAAGAGTAGATGTTCACCTTACCTAGGTTTGACCAGCAAATGAGGTAAGGAGGAAAGCACAGCAACTAAACCTCCTTGGAAATCCAAGGAGCTTTATGACACAACAGACACCCCACACTGCCCCACCCTAGGTGCAATGAGGAACCCTCACCTCTGTAGATTCCTTCTTTAGCTGTACAGGCTTGGGGGGAGGAGGGCTTAAAGCAACTCAAGAGAATACAATAAGGTTAGGAAACATACTTCTCACTTCTAGAAATACAAAAACATTTATAAACCAGAATTTCATTTTCCTTATTGATTGGCCCCAGTTGGATATTCTTTTTAGAAGGGGAGAGATAAGCTGAATTTCTGGAACTCAAAATGTTAGAAATCAGGCATAAAGCTAAAACTGTCAAGTCCCTCTGGCCTCTTACTAACACTAGGCTTTATGTGATTGTTAGTTAGAAACAGCATTTTTATCCTGTCTTTTGGGAGTTTCTTGAAGGGTCAAGGATGTTTAATAGGGCTTTGCTCTGGCAAGCTGAGAACTTCTAGATGGTTGAATTAAGGAACCATTAGTTTCCCTTCTTTTTTCCCAAAGAAAAAGCAACCCATCTCCACCTCCTCTTCCCTTCCCTTTGAAGCCAAAGAGGAAAGAGTGGAATGAATCTGATGTAACTTTTCTATGTACATATATGAAAACACCACAGTGAATCCTACCACCATGCAGATCCACAAGATTGGGATCCTAATAAGAATAAGATATATTCCATGCTTGTATAATTATATCAAAATGGACTCTATTGCCATGAATAACTAAAAAGAAAAAATAAGAAATGGCTAAAATGACATCAGAATTCTTGATGAAAAGTTTAAATAAATTTGTTAGAGTTCTTTTGTCTGCTGCCAATGGAAGCCAACTGCTGACCTAGTCAAGAACTAAATAATGAATGAAATTTATGAGGAGTGATTGGGGTATCTCATGAGTTCAAGGAAGGAATGACCATCCATCTCAGCAGGAAGCAACAAGAGACTCAGCAGGAGAAGGTAACACCTCTCTGGAATGATGCCACCAACTCAGCTCAGCTCCAACCACCCCCAGGTCCTACATTTCTCAGTTCTTCTTATTAAACTCTCCGCTAAATAGGATATGATAGGCTAAGCCTGAGTCATATGACCAGCCCAGAATCAAATAAATGTGACTACAGGGCAAGAGTCATAACTTACCAGCAAAGCTGTTGGGGCCATCCTGTGAATGACAATAGATCCTAAAGAGAGGCATATGAGGGGTATACTTAGTTTTACTTGTGCCAAAGATGGAACTCAGATTAGGTTGCAATAGCTGGCAAAATAGAGATTCAAGAAGATATCCAGGGAAGGGGAAATGTATACCTTTGAACCCAGGTCTTTGATTTGTGCCCCTCATTGTAGCCCTGTTCCTCAGCATAGTGAGCAAGCACACCAATGGTAGGAAAAGGAAAATGGGGTACCTGTGGAGCAGACAAGTCTTCTGATCAAGTTACCAATGACCCAATGCTTACCATTCAGTCCTTACCATTTAATCCCCAGCAACATGAAACATTATTTGGCATTACTTTTTAAGGGTCAATAATTTCTTCAATTTTGTGCCTTGCCTATACTCCTTAAAGTTTCCTCCAAAACTTCTGACTTCGTTTTTCTGACTTTCTAGGATCCTTCCTCAGAAGTTTTCAGCATCCCCTTCACTCAAGAAATCATACCACTTTGAAGTTGGGTGAAAAATCATTTTTTCCAGCATTCTAGCTCACATTAGGATTTTATTATATATATATATATATACATATATATATATATATATATATATATATATAAAATTAAAAAAGAGTGAGATGTATGTTGACTCTAACACCTCTTTGTTTCCACTTTATTTGGCTTTAAAATTTTAATGTTAAATCTGATAATCTCAGTAGGAGTCACATGTCCTTCCCTAAATCAGGCAGCTGTCACTTGCGGGGCCCGATGTGGTAGCCATGACTGTCACCATTGGGAGTCAAGGGGGAATTGCTAAAAGAAGGAAGGACTTCTGTGAGCCAGGATGTACCCCAAGAGCCTCTGCACAGAGGGAGAGCAAAAGGTCTTATGTAGATTTCACTCTGAAAAATGACCTGCTCCTAGAGAAGAAGACATACACTGCCTTTCCAGTTGGCTTTTATGGTGGAGAGGGTGGGAGACAAAGTAGATGAGAAGACCTTTGCTCAGGTCAATAAAAAGCCACCTTCTGAAACAAATATTCTCTCCTGGATACTACTACTGAACTTCTGCTCACTCTACTTCTCTGTAAGGCAGTATATCTCTGTAGGATGACTCCCGGGGGTTGATCAGGAGGTTGAATGGGTCCCACTGCAGTTTGAGAGATGATTTCTGTAGTAACTTGATCTTCACTGCTCCAACTCCAGGTAAATGTACCTCCCTTACTTTTGGAAATAGTGCCTCCAAATCCCCTCCAACAACATAACAGAATCATTAATTACAATATTCTCACCCCACCCCTGCCTTTAGTTGATTCCAAAACTGGGCAACAAAACAAATCTGAGTTCTTCTGCAGAATTTTTTAAATTGGAACTTAAAATTTCTTTTTGGTAGCAACACTTGGATGACACATACCCAGGAAAGAGCCTCCATTATGTTTCCATATTGTAGAGAAGTAATGTCTGAGAGTGATGCTAAAATATAAAGAAAACCAGAAATAAGAGAGGCCTGACAGTAACCATTTTCTGGATTTAACATTGTCTAAAGTATTCCTCTATCTCTTCTCATCCCAATTTTTATCCTGAGTTAGTTTGGGTTTGAGCCTAGAACTTGCAACCAAAAAAATCCTATCTGTGCCAGAAACAATCAATCATGAAATTGGAGAATCCCAAGTGATAGAGTATCATGGGTCCATTTATCCCCATTGTGATAAAGAAACACCTGGTAACCTAGGGTACAGATGGACCTGGTGGCCCCTAACATACTCCAGTCATTTCTGCCAACCCATGGTCTCCAGCTCAAATCCTACAGTCTCTTCATATGAGAATCTTGACAAATTTCCTCCAAACACATTTGCAGGTCAGGTTAGAAGTGCCAGGGAGGTCATATCGGTAAGCAGTAGTGGATAACACCACCCCTCTGTTAGTATGTATTCTTGCTGCACACGCTGTCCCTGAGTTCCCTACTGGGATTAGCCCCTGTCTCCCACACTCATTCACCTGATGATAATAATTGATAATGTACCTTTCCTTGGATCTCTTCTCTACCTTGTTTTACTTCCCTACTGGCATGTCCAGAAATAAACTGGAATTTGCCATCCTTTCTCAGCATCTCTTTCTGGGGAAGTTCGAGCTAAAACAACAGATAATAAGGCTTCCTCTCAGGACTCTAAGTATTTGCCACCATGTAGAATATTAAACATGACCATAAAGTCCTTGTCATCCCTTCTATTAAGATGTGGGGTTTATATCATCTGATACACGAATCTGGGGAAACTCTGTCTTTACTTTGGAGGTGATGTGATGCTGGATCTGGCAACTCACCCTGGCAATCCAGTATCTAGTCTGTGAAAAAGCTCATTCTGGTCACTTCAGGAAGCCACATGGAAAGAGAGCTCTGCTGGCTAGTTGACAGCTAGTTGACAACCATCTCAGATGAGGCCTCTAGCATACAAGGGAGGTTGTCTTGAACCTACAGCCCTATCAAGCCTTAAGGTGACTCTCTCCTAGCCGATATCTAACTGAAGCCATAGAAGAACCCCCAGTGAGAATTTATCAGTGGAACCCAGCCACAAGAGGTGATAATAATCATGTTAAGCCATTAAATTGGAGGTAATCTGTTACACAAAAATGATGATCAAGCCAGGGTGTGGTGACATACGCTTGTGATCCCAGTTGCTGGAGAGGCTGAGACAGGAGGATCACAAGTGCAAAACAGTTAGCCACCTCAGCCACTTAGGGAGGCCCTAAACAACTCAGCAAGACCCTGTCTTTAAATAAAATATATTTTTAATAGGGCTGGGTATGTGGCTCAGTGATTAAGTGCCCCTGGGTTCAATCCTCAGTGTCAAAAAAAAAAAAGAGGAAAAAAAAGTGCCATAGAGAGAAACAAACTGGTTCAAACTGAGAACAGAGAGAAAAAAAGCAAGACTAGAATACAGGAAAGTGCTGAAAACCAGCTTTCACATTTGTTCTCAGCCTGAAAGCTGATGAGGCACAGGGACTCTTCCCAGAGGGCAGAACCAAGAGCAGCTGAATGACCAGGGAGTCAGGAAAATGCAAAATTAAAACTTATTATGGACTTCACTCTCCCTGACCAAAAGTATATAGTGAAACCACCCTAGATTCATGTGTCGTCTTCCATTTTTTTTTCCTTTTATAAAGGAGACTTTCCATCACACTTAATTCCATTAGCTCTGAAAGAGATAACTTAGATGCAGCTCACGTCTCTGGCTCCAGTCATCCGGGAGTCCCAATTGCACTCTTGAACTTGCTGCAGTTCAATTTTGTGAACCAATAAATTCCACCTTTTAAATAATCCAAAATTTATTAGATTTCTGTGACTTGCAATCAAATTAGTTATGCTTCTGAGACTAAGTAATGTTCCCCTGGGGAGAATTACCCTGTACCTGCCAGCACCCTGATTAAACAGAGAAAGTTTCAGAGCTGATGTATCTGTTAGTTTTTGCTGCATAACAAACCACTCCACAATGTATAGTCTTTGCATTACTGGGCATCTCTGCTACCTGACTAGAGTTTGTTGATCTTAGCTGGATAAGCCTGAGGTCTTATGTGTCTTAGGTCTACAGAGAGGTTGACTGATATTAGTTGATATAAGATGACCTCAATCATATGTCTGGCAGGTGGATGGCAGTCAGATGGTTGATGGAGGTGACTGAGGCTTATTCTGTATCGGACTAATAATGTAGTGGTTTTTTCACATGATGGTTCAACAGATTTCTTTTTTTTAGCTAATATTTCTATTTGTTCTTTTTAGTTATACATGACAGTAGAATGTATTTTGACATATGATACATAATGGAGTTTAACTTCCCATTTTGGGGTTGTACATGATGTGGAGTTACACTGGTCGTGTATTCATATGCAAACATAGGAAAGTTATGTCCAATTCATTCTACTGTGGAAGACATCTTTTGACATCTTATCAATATTTAGTCTTCTGATGTTTCAGACTCCCTTTCATTTACTTAGGTCATCTTTCATTTCTCAGAGTAGCAATGCCTTAGTGTGAAAAAATCCTCTCAGATATAAACCCAATGAGAGAGACCTGAGCTCAGATGAGGAAAGCCTAAGAAGGACCTGACTGTGACAAGATCTAAACCGTAGCCTCATGCACAAAGAACATCACACACTCAGAAGAAACCTGGTAGCCACTAGGCCTGGAAGAGGATAGGTAGTGAGAAAAGCATAATAACAAGCAGAACAGATGCTGCAGAATATGAAAGAGAGAGAACATGATGAAGAAAATGAAAGTTATGCCAGAAAGCACAGTATAAAACGTATGAATTCAAATCTCCACAATAGCCAAAGTTAACAACAACAAAAAAAAAAAAATTGAAATTAAGCCAAAAGGAAAACCTGGGTCCTGTATCTAACTGAGGACTGAGGAGAGTACACACTAACCTGACTGAGCTGCTATGGACTCTTATTTAGGACAAGAGCAGAAGCACAACTATAAGAAGGATTAATTTCTTTCTTGAAGGCACTTCCCTGAGTTTCTGGTTTTTTGTCTGGTTTTAACAACTGGTCTGTATTACAGAGGAATATTTACTTGGAAAATAAAATTTAAAAGGTTAAATAAAATTATAAATCTAGACCACAATTCAAGCCACCAAACTAATAGTTTTGTCTATGGATGTTACTATGAATCATTAATTACTTGCTAATTTTACTTGTTCTGGGATTTTTCTCCCTCCTACTTTTTAAATAATTTTTCAATTGGTTCAAATTAGTTATACATGACAGTAGAATGCATTTTGACACATTGTACACTAATGGAGCACAACTTCTCATTCCTCTGGCCATACATGGTGCAGAGTCACACCAGTAGTATAATCATACATGTATGAAGGGTAATAATGTCTGACTCATTCTACTGTCCTTCCCATTCCCACAGCCCCACTTCTCCCCTCACTTCCTTCTACACATTCCAAAGTTCCTCATTCTGCACTGCTGCCCCACCCCACACACTATGAATCATCATCCTCTTATCAGAAAAAACATTTGGCCTTTGGTTTTGGGGGGATTAGCTTATTTCATTTAGCATGACATTCTCTAGTTCCATCCATTTACCTGCAAATGCATAAATTCATTATTCTTTAAGGCTGAGTAATATTCTAAAAGGACTTGTGGAAACATTCACTCTCCTCTTGGAAGAATATGGTTTGAAAGTAACCATGGCAACTGTCCCTGGTGCCCTCTTCCGACTGGTCAAAAGTGGGAAGGGGTTCTAGTTCATCCAGTCAAGCAATACTCAGAAGATGTGGAATTGGAGCAGACCCCATTGTTTGGCTGTACAGAATTGAGCTGATTACTCACATGGACTCAGGCTACAAATCTGGGCTATGACACTGAGATCCCAGGAAATCAGTGGGACAGTGGAGGGGACATTCTACAAAGGCAATGGAGGTGTGGAGGTGAGAGAGAATATAGTCAAGTGGGTAGGCAGAGGCAAGGACAACAAAAGACCTTCCTGTTTTCACATGCCCTAGTGCTGCTTATCCACTGCATTCTGGATGGCATATATGATATAACTCATCTGCTTAGTATTTAACTTCTTTGAGTAGGTTTTATATTATACCCCCCCCCCAAAAAAAAGCACCAAGAGTTTATATGATTAAACTACAACCTATCTTCTTCCTGATCCACCCAATCAGTTCCTACATAGCATCTGTTGTTTTCATATCCTTGGTAAAATAAGATGACTCAAGACCAGATAAAAACAGTGTTTGTCTGTGGTTAGTACACCTTATTCACTGGTAAAATAAATAAATAGATAAATAGATAGATAGATAGATAGATAGATAGATAGATAGATAGCCTATAAAAAGGAGAAAACAAATTAATTTACAAGTTAACTTTTACTAGGCTTGAGATATATTCCCTTAGAGGGGTAGGGGGAAAATTGGGACATTTCACAAGTTCAGAGGGAAGAAAACTTCTTGCTATTGTTTTCTCTTAAGTGAATCAAATGTGGGTAGCCAGGACATGATGCATAAAATAAAATCTCATCAAGGTTCAGTCAACAACTCTGCAAAATAATGGTCAAAACTACTCTTCATAACAGGAAGAATCTATGTGATTGAACTGAATCAGACTCCCTTTCTCCAGGGAAATTTAATGGAATTAAAATCTCCCTACTCCCACTTAGAAGTTCATACATAATCATAGCATGTTATTATGCAGACTGAGAATGCAAAACTGCAAAGCCAGAGCTGGTATATAATGCGATTTATTTCTACTAATAATGAATTGTCCCCTAGGTGATAGAAGGATATGACGATAGAGGCAAAGGGGAAACTAATAACATTTCTCAGACACTGAACAGCTGCACCCAACTTGTGGGTATCTTCAGAATTAGCAGAATTGCTGCTGATTCATATCTCCAAGAACTTAAAGTTCACCAGGCCCTACTGAAGTGCAAAGGACAAGGTGTCTCTCAACTTCTCAAATTGGCTGTGCACATTTATTTTTTAAGTTATTAACTTTTTATCAGGTAAGCAGGATATTATTCTAAATAATATTTAGAATATTAAATATAAATTTTAAATATAAATTTGATAGAAACTACATAGGATAGTTCATAAACCTGAAAAACAAAAGACAGGCAAGGCTTTCGAATTCACTTACTACCCACATCATGATGATATTAGTAAAATTCTGGCTTATAATCAAGGTGGACTTCTCCAGTTCCTGGCTCTGTCACTTGGTACCAGCCTCTAAGCTCTAACAGTTTGCTTAACAGACCTGGGTCTTGATTTCATGGAAAAACTACTTGATGCTTGTAGGAACTTTGTAGAAATAAATTGAAGTACTTCATGTATAAGACCTTAATAGGCCTCAGACACACAACAAGTACCAGATTGAAAGTCCTCTTCCCCACCATGTCTTCTTCCTGTGCTTTGCTTTATGGGATCAAATGCTGACTCTCACTCTGTAAAACATTGTTGTAAATAGACTTACAATTTCAAATGGTAGCCTGAACTTAAGAAGTCACACCCTCTTGACCAAAAAGCTTATCATAATTTAGACACATCAGAAAGAGGAGATAAATAGCTCAGAGTGGGAAAATTTAATACTATAAAAAGATAAATTTCCTGAAATGAGTCCTAATCAAAATTCCACTGGGTGTTTTCTTTGCTTGCTTGTTTTGCATGTGGTCTAGGTTTCTAAAACTTAATGGATACATGTAACAAGATTGTATCAGACTTGCTATAAAAAACAAAGAGCAAGTAGAGAGGATTACTACACAAGGTACTACTAAACTCCAGCAACTAAGACTGTGGAGGTCTTTGTTCTGGATTGAGGAATTAATAATAGAGGAGCAGGGAGCCCAGAAACAGTCCCTCACACATATGGATGCATTCCAGATCCCTGAGGGAAGAAATGAATCATTTAATTAGCAGAGAGGGACAGTTATCCATATAGTAAAAGCAAAATCGGGATACCATATTACCTCATACACAAAAATCATTTCCAGTTGGGAATAAAAGGAAGGAAAAGATATGCCAGACTGTTCTGTGATGAGAAATAGCTTCAAAATTTCCTTGACTTGATACATCAAAGTGTATTGCCTGCTCATGCCAGAATTCTCTGGGGCTGGGTCCTGCACCTTGCAGCCAATTGTTGGCAGCCTGATATCAAAACACACCTCTCCAGCTGCAGCAGTGATGGGAATCATCATTGACTCTCAAATGTTTCCCAGAAGTGACACAAGTCCTATCTACTCACATTTCATTGATCAGGGCAACTTATAAGTCACTGACTGCCTGAAAATTAACCCACTTGCCATATGCAATAACAAGGACTAACCATAGAAACACAGAGTTAATGGGGGTGGGGAGAGGGTTGGGGACAGGGCCTAGGAGAAATATGTTTT
This sequence comes from Marmota flaviventris, assembly GCF_047511675.1. Lineage (NCBI taxonomy): Eukaryota > Metazoa > Chordata > Mammalia > Rodentia > Sciuridae > Marmota > Marmota flaviventris. Next base: position 155,436,933 of record NC_092499.1, read on the forward strand.
GATACAGATTTTATTTTTAAAAATTTGTACATACTTTAAAATGAAAATACATTATTTAAACATACTTATAAATTTAAAAAACAGAAAAGTTTAAAGAGATAGTTATTTCTGGGATGGAATGAAGGGATGAGAGAGGAAAGATGCACATAGATAAAAAGTGAGTCGTTGGAGTTGTGTCAGTTCTGAAGCTCTGGTCCAAAATCACCAAGCCTTAGAGGAAAACCAACAATTCCAAGGTCAACAAAAATAATGTATTCCATAGAAAAACGAGATACTTTGGAAGAGAACATTTTTAAAAACACAGGATATCTTCAGAAATATTTGAAAATAACATCCGTAAGACGAGGACAGTCTGCTAGAAATATGATCAACGAACAAGAAAATATTCTTGTAGTATGAACTGAAATTTTCTGAAAAAGCTACATTTATATTAAAGATCTGTAAACTATCTAAATAGGACATCATGATTGTGGAGAGATGGAATGGTAGAGGTTGAGAGTCAAAATTATTTTGGTTTATTTTAGGCCTTTTTATAACCATTTACCTTAACTTTTGCATCTGGCCTAATGTTCCCATGACTATTAGGTAAACTTCTTAGAATATATGGCTAACTTAGCAAATCTCCAGCCTCCATCAATCCTAAAGCTAAGAATGCTGTAATATCTGATACCTAGAGAAAGGATTTTCCCAACTTACTATAGCCTGCCTACCTGATGATCCCACCAATGTAATTGGTAGATGTATTGATTTGTGGCCTTCTTTTTATTCTGTGATTATAATAGTTCACCTAACTTCTTCCATGGTGGAACATGTCATTCAAGGCCACTTGAATCTTTGTGCCAAGCCTGTTGTCACTCGTATTTGAAAAAGAATAAACTATTTTCTGATTTCCTTTTAAGCAGAGTCATCATTGTGTATCAGCTATAATTAAAATTGCTATTTCTGAGTTTGAAATAAAATTATTAGTACAACTGGAAGACACAAACCTCCCAGACTAGGAAGCTTAAAAATGAAAGTGATGAAAAATATGAGAGAAATATCTGGGAACCCTGACCCCAAAGACTCAAAAAATATACAATTAAATACAAGTGCAGGGAAAAGAAAAGTGTTCCAAGAATTAAAGGGAGCATTCATCATACTTTTTCAGAGTATGCATATTTCCTAGGAAGTAATGTGGCCTTTAGTGCTCTAGATAAAACTCTTTGTTTTAGGAAAATTGTTTTGTTACACTTTGAAGAATTTATTTTTGCTTTATTTTTTCTGTTCTCATCTTCATAAAACTCAATTAGTGCATTTTGGGGCCTCCCTCTAATGTCTTATAATTTCTGCTTTTGTATGACAATGATGTTTGTAATTTATTCGAGTATCTTGGAGAATAGAGTATTTAGACTCATCTTTTGGTTGAATTCTCTTCTGATATATGCTTTTTATTTGGCTTTCTTTTCTTTCATTTTTTTATGCAATTTTATGTATGGATCATTGCTGCTGCTGCTCACTGTTGAGCAGAAACAGGTGAAGCATGGCAGTGTGGGGAGAGAATGAAAAAAGTGAGCAAAGAACAACACCCTATATGGTCTTTTTGATTCATGTATCAAAAGACACACAAATATACCTCTCTGTGATTTAGCAGCCCCATTTCTACCAGTGTGGCCAAATAATCTCCTTCTCCTCCTCCTTCTCCTCTTCCTTCCCCACTCCCCTCCCCTCCTTCATCTTCCTCCTTTTCCTTCTCCTCCTCTTCTTTTTCTTCCCCTTCTTCCCCTTCATCTCCTTTTCTTCTCCTTCCTCTCCTTCTTCTTTTTCTACTCTGGACAATAGGAAAGATGCATCTCCCCTCCGTTTGCCATAAGAGATATTGATAAAGCCCCAATCTTGCTGATTTTTGTGAGAAATAGAAAGTTCAGTGATCCATTTTCAAAATACAGTATTCAGGCTTAATTGGGATTTAAGAGCCAATTGTAGCCATTTTAATATCATCCTTCCCTTTGTCCATGCCAGTTTGAATTTAGCCAATTGTATAAATTGTAATCCCAAGCTTCTCCTATCAAGGTAAGAGGCAGTGCTGCCTTAGAGATAAAAGCAGGTGGACTGCCTGCCCAGTGCATTTGCTAGCCAGGTTTGATAGCATGGTCTTCCGGTAGAAGTACAGTTTGCCTTGCTGAGCCACTTTGAAGCATGTGTTTGATTCCTTGAGGCACCCTAGTATTTCTACATTTTCAATCTGATCCTTTCATTATCTCTTTTTTCCCCTCAAACATCTCCCTGGGCTGAGCAGAAAACTCCAAATAATTCGCAGTGACGTTCTACCTTAGTCTTTCTTCTTTGCTGTTCTTTTGTGCAAAATTGAACCTCCAAAATTTATTCTCTGCCTTTTCCATGGCCATTCAAGCACCCAGATAAAGCTAAAAGAAGCTTTGAAGATAGTGACTCACACTTTTGGGTACATGTGGTACTTGTTCTAGATTCAAGAAACAGAAGGAAATTAGAAAGTCCAGATAAAATAAGTCTTTTAAGAAAGTCATGCTTTATGAATCAAGTTAACACATCATTTGACAAGCAATGAAGAGTTGACTATTATTCTAGAAATATTGTGTTCTATGTGCTCTAGGGTCAAAAAAAAATGGGCTTGGAAAAAGAAATATAATGCAAGTATATTGGCTTTGGGGTAAGCAATACTCAATATACCTTATCTTGTTAAAGGATTATTTATTAATATTGAACTCTTAGCTCAATATATAGTCAAAAGTACATTAAATTAAATTATGGTACAGAATATAAAATAAATTTTATCTTCCCTAACTAAAGTCCAATTAATAGGGGTTTTGGAGTGGGTTGTAGAAAGAAGATGAATCCTAAGATATGTTATAAGTTGATAGGAAAAAGAATGTATGTTTAATTACTGTTGTATTTACCAATAGAAGTATCACCTAAAATTGGGAAGAGGTAGGTGATAGGAGAAGAAATTGGTTTAAGTAAGCTAAATTTTAAAATTTAAAATCAGAAATTTAGTGTATGTACACTATTTTAGAACAAATGAACCTGCGCAACAGGCTTATTAATTAGGACTTTGATGGTAACTACCAGAACTCAGAAAGCATGGACAGCCTTTGGGAGAAGGCATTTGGGATAATGCATTTTATGGCACACTTATATCTTTTCACTTTTCTTTACCATATGTGCATATTATTTTGGTAAATATTAAGATGTTTCAAATGTCAAAATTACCTATCATATAAAAATAGTGGTATCTCCACTCAGCTTCTCACATTTCTCAATATTTGGGTTCGCTGACCTCAAACCTGCTATGGTCAGGTTAACTGTCTGACACCAACTGAGCTAATTCTATGGCAATAATTCCAAATTCCTTTGGCCTCAAATCCCTCTGAAGCTGAAAATAGGCACATTGACCCCTCGGATCCTGGAATGAACATAACAAGCATCACTGGTCTGAATCCCTGCAGAGAAAACTAATAAAAATAAGGATAACAGTTTCTGCTCATATGACAGCTTCCTGAAATGATTAATGACAGGGAAAAGGCACTCTAACTTTGTATTTTCTTGAGTCAAGTGCTGTCTCCACTGCTGGGCTAATGGTGGGGTTAGTTTGCTTTACCTCCACTCAAGTCAAGTCCCTGTGGCTGAATGATATCTTTCTAAGTATCTCCCATGTTTCCTAAAATCATGTGAACCTACTACTTGTATGCTGGAAACAAATGATAGCAGTATCACTATTATTATGGCTCAGTGTTTACCTCAGCTGTGTACAATCAGCCTGAGTCAAAGCAGTCCTCTCATAGCTGCCAAGGAAGAGCCACAGCACACACATGACCTAAGTCAAAGTCAACACACTCTGCCACCTTGAATTATTTAAACAGACATAGGAGGAGACAAGACAAACTTCATTGACTGGAATTAATTTGGGTAATCAATGAAATCTGATCCTCCAAATACAATATCAGATAGCAATCTAGGCATGTTGGTAAATAGTTTGATGCCTCTGAAATAAATTGAAAGAAGTAGAGCTTTGAGCTGAAGAAGCCACCCTGGGTGAGTGCCTGGGGTTAGGAAGGATTTCTGCTGCCTTCTGTGGTCCTAGAAGGCAGAGCTAGATCTAATGGAAGGCAGCTTGGGAGTCAGCAGAAACCTACATTTTCCAATAATTAAAAGAATGTGTAATATCTTAGAGACTTCCAGGGGAATCAGAGTAACCACAAGGAAAGCTCAAACGTGAAACAGGCAGAGATTTCACATTGCAGCTAGCCCTGGACAACACCATCTCACCTCTGCTTGGAGGCTAACTGAGCTTGAGAACTGGTTATATTTGTGGAGGACACTGCCTGGAATCTCAGAAGTCTAGAACTATTTAGACAATACAAGCGTCTCAGCTTTTTTGTTTCTTTTGACCACCTCATACCATTTTCCTAGAGCTGCCTCTTCAACAACTCTTATCCCACACCCATCTCATATACGTATTTTATAGGATTAAGCTCAAATTTTGCCTTCTGTTTTAGACAGCTCGGTGTTGCTATGACCAAAATACCCAACAAGCACAACTTGGAGAAGGAAAGGTTCATTTTGGCTCACAGCACAGAAGTCTCAATCCATAGATGGTCGACCATTGCTCTGGGCCCAAGGTGAGGCAGCACACAGAACACAGGGCCCAGTCAAGGAAGGATGCTCAGCTCATGGTGGGGTCAAGAAGCTGGGGCAAGGGTAGCACTTGGAAGATGTACCCTTCCGTGGCATGCTCCCAGTGACCCACTCCCTTCAGCCACATCCCACCTACCTATAGTTGCCACCCAGTTAGTCCATTCAAATTAGGGTGGACTGATTAGGTTATAGCTGTTACAATACAACGATTTCACCTTGGAACATCCCTGTATCAATAAGGGAGCTTTGTGGGAACACCTCAGATCTAAACTATACTACCTTCTTTTAAAAAATCTTTCCTGAAAGCTATATGGAGGAAAACAATCTTCAACTCATAGTACATTTGTGGGTTTATCATTTGAACTCCTTTCCCTAGGTTATGAGTCCATTGGAGGCAGGATCTAAGTATTATTTGCCTATATATTCCCAATGCCACATCAACATCAGGCATGTATATGTTCGGTGTTTTTTTAAATGAAATGTATATGAGATATATACAGCTTGTTCTACAGAAGATGCCACATGTTAATTATGATTGCCAC